>NW_027363288.1:600000-1197815 GCF_046119375.1 Phyllobates terribilis
AATGAAAGGAGCTGGCATCTCACTCTCTTTGAATCTTCTTTATCATGCTAGGATTAGCAGGAAAAAGCAAAAAATTTCAGAATTGCACCTTGCAATGTGGAGATATTACTGTTTGTGCATTTACAATATTCATTGATTTTTGCCATTGAAAAACGTCCAGAAATGTTTGAAGCTACTGACTGAATGAAAGGAGCTGGCATCTCACTCTCTTTGAATCTTCTTTATCATGCTAGGATTAGCAGGAAAAAGCAAAAAATTTCAGAATTGCACCTTGCAATGTGGAGATATTACTGTTTGTGCATTTACAATATTCATTGATTTTTGCCATTGAAAAACGTCCAGAAATGTTTGAAGCTACTGACTGAATGAAAGGAGCTGGCATCTCACTCTCTTTGAATCTTCTTTATCATGCTAGGCTTAGCAGGAAAAAGCAAAAAATTTCAGAATTGCACCTTGCAATGTGAAGATATTACTGTTTGTGCATTTACAATATTCATTGATTTTTGCCATTGAAAAACGTCCAGAAATGTTTGAAGCTACTGACTGAATGAAAGGAGCTGGCATCTCACTCTCTTTGAATCTTCTTTATCATGCTAGGATTAGCAGGAAAAAGCAAAAAATTTCAGAATTGCACCTTGCAATGTGGAGATATTACTGTTTGTGCATTTACAATATTCATTGATTTTTGACATTGAAAAACATCATGTTATTCATATACCAGAAATGTTTGAAGCTACTGACTGAATGAAAAGAGCTGGCATCTCACTCTCTTTGAATCTTCTTTATCATGCTAAGAGGAGCAGGAAAAAGCAAAAAATTTCAGAATTGCACCTTGCAATGTGGAGATATTACTGTTTGTGCATTTACAATATTCATTGATTTTTGCCATTGAAAAACGTCCAGAAATGTTTGAAGCTACTGACTGAATGAAAGGAGCTGGCATCTCACTCTCTTTGAATCTTCTTTATCATGCTAGGATTAGCAGGAAAAAGCAAAAAATTTCAGAATTGCACCTTGCAATACGGAGAAATTACTGTTTGTGCATTTACAATATTCATTGATTTTTAATATTGAAAAACGTCCAGAAATGTTTGAAGCTACTGACTGAATGAAAGGAGCTGGCATCTCACTCTCTTTGAATCTTCTTTATCATGCTAGGATTAGCAGGAAAAAGCAAAAAATTTCAGAATTGCACCTTGCAATGTGGAGATATTACTGTTTGTGCATTTACAATATTCATTGATTTTTGCCATTGAAAAACATCATGTTATTCATATACCAGAAATGTTTGAAGCTACTGACTGAATGAAAAGAGCTGGCATCTCACTCTCTTTGAATCTTCTTTATCATGCTAAGAGGAGCAGGAAAAAGCAAAAAAATTCAGAATTGCACCTTGCAATGTGGAGATATTACTGTTTGTGCATTTACAATATTCATTGATTTTTGCCATTGAAAAACGTCCAGAAATGTTTGAAGCTACTGACTGAATGAAAGGAGCTGGCATCTCACTCTCTTTGAATCTTCTTTATCATGCTAGGATTAGCAGGAAAAAGCAAAAAATTTCAGAATTGCACCTTGCAATGCGGAGAAATTACTGTTTGTGCATTTACAATATTCATTGATTTTTAACATTGAAAAACGTCCAGAAATGTTTGAAGCTACTGACTGAATGAAAGGAGCTGGCATCTCACTCTCTTTGAATCTTCTTTATCATGCTAGGATTAGCAGGAAAAAGCAAAAAATTTCAGAATTGCACCTTGCAATGTGGAGATATTACTGTTTGTGCATTTACAATATTCATTGATTTTTGCCATTGAAAAACGTCCAGAAATGTTTGAAGCTACTGACTGAATGAAAGGAGCTGGCATCTCACTCTCTTTGAATCTTCTTTATCATGCTAGGCTTAGCAGGAAAAAGCAAAAAATTTCAGAATTGCACCTTGCAATGTGAAGATATTACTGTTTGTGCATTTACAATATTCATTGATTTTTGCCATTGAAAAACGTCCAGAAATGTTTGAAGCTACTGACTGAATGAAAGGAGCTGGCATCTCACTCTCTTTGAATCTTCTTTATCATGCTAGGATTAGCAGGAAAAAGCAAAAAATTTCAGAATTGCACCTTGCAATGTGGAGATATTACTGTTTGTGCATTTACAATATTCATTGATTTTTGACATTGAAAAACATCATGTTATTCATATACCAGAAATGTTTGAAGCTACTGACTGAATGAAAAGAGCTGGCATCTCACTCTCTTTGAATCTTCTTTATCATGCTAAGAGGAGCAGGAAAAAGCAAAAAATTTCAGAATTGCACCTTGCAATGTGGAGATATTACTGTTTGTGCATTTACAATATTCATAGATTTTTGCCATTGAAAAACGTCCAGAAATGTTTGAAGCTACTGACTGAATGAAAGGAGCTGGCATCTCACTCTCTTTGAATCTTCTTTATCATGCTAGGATTAGCAGGAAAAAGCAAAAAATTTCAGAATTGCACCTTGCAATACGGAGAAATTACTGTTTGTGCATTTACAATATTCATTGATTTTTAATATTGAAAAACGTCCAGAAATGTTTGAAGCTACTGACTGAATGAAAGGAGCTGGCATCTCACTCTCTTTGAATCTTCTTTATCATGCTAGGATTAGCAGGAAAAAGCAAAAAATTTCAGAATTGCACCTTGCAATGCGGAGAAATTACTGTTTGTGCATTTACAATATTCATTGATTTTTGCCATTGAAAAACATCATGTTATTCATATACCAGAAATGTTTGAAGCTACTGACTGAATGAAAGGAGCTGGCATCTCACTCTCTTTGAATCTTCTTTATCATGCTAGGATTAGCAGGAAAAAGCAAAAAATTTCAGAATTGCACCTTGCAATGTGGAGATATTACTGTTTGTGCATTTACAATATTCATTGATTTTTGCCATTGAAAAACGTCCAGAAATGTTTGAAGCTACTGACTGAATGAAAGGAGCTGGCATCTCACTCTCTTTGAATCTTCTTTATCATGCTAGGATTAGCAGGAAAAAGCAAAAAATTTCAGAATTGCACCTTGCAATGTGGAGATATTACTGTTTGTGCATTTACAATATTCATTGATTTTTGCCATTGAAAAACGTCCAGAAATGTTTGAAGCTACTGACTGAATGAAAGGAGCTGGCATCTCACTCTCTTTGAATCTTCTTTATCATGCTAGGCTTAGCAGGAAAAAGGAAAAAATTTCAGAATTGCACCTTGCAATGTGAAGATATTACTGTTTGTGCATTTACAATATTCATTGATTTTTGCCATTGAAAAACGTCCAGAAATGTTTGAAGCTACTGACTGAATGAAAGGAGCTGGCATCTCACTCTCTTTGAATCTTCTTTATCATGCTAGGATTAGCAGGAAAAAGCAAAAAATTTCAGAATTGCACCTTGCAATGTGGAGATATTACTGTTTGTGCATTTACAATATTCATTGATTTTTGACATTGAAAAACATCATGTTATTCATATACCAGAAATGTTTGAAGCTACTGACTGAATGAAAAGAGCTGGCATCTCACTCTCTTTGAATCTTCTTTATCATGCTAAGAGGAGCAGGAAAAAGCAAAAAATTTCAGAATTGCACCTTGCAATGTGGAGATATTACTGTTTGTGCATTTACAATATTCATTGATTTTTGCCATTGAAAAACGTCCAGAAATGTTTGAAGCTACTGACTGAATGAAAGGAGCTGGCATCTCACTCTCTTTGAATCTTCTTTATCATGCTAGGATTAGCAGGAAAAAGCAAAAAATTTCAGAATTGCACCTTGCAATACGGAGAAATTACTGTTTGTGCATTTACAATATTCATTGATTTTTAATATTGAAAAACGTCCAGAAATGTTTGAAGCTACTGACTGAATGAAAGGAGCTGGCATCTCACTCTCTTTGAATCTTCTTTATCATGCTAGGATTAGCAGGAAAAAGCAAAAAATTTCAGAATTGCACCTTGCAATGTGGAGATATTACTGTTTGTGCATTTACAATATTCATTGATTTTTGCCATTGAAAAACATCATGTTATTCATATACCAGAAATGTTTGAAGCTACTGACTGAATGAAAAGAGCTGGCATCTCACTCTCTTTGAATCTTCTTTATCATGCTAAGAGGAGCAGGAAAAAGCAAAAAAATTCAGAATTGCACCTTGCAATGTGGAGATATTACTGTTTGTGCATTTACAATATTCATTGATTTTTGCCATTGAAAAACGTCCAGAAATGTTTGAAGCTACTGACTGAATGAAAGGAGCTGGCATCTCACTCTCTTTGAATCTTCTTTATCATGCTAGGATTAGCAGGAAAAAGCAAAAAATTTCAGAATTGCACCTTGCAATGCGGAGAAATTACTGTTTGTGCATTTACAATATTCATTGATTTTTAACATTGAAAAACGTCCAGAAATGTTTGAAGCTACTGACTGAATGAAAGGAGCTGGCATCTCACTCTCTTTGAATCTTCTTTATCATGCTAGGATTAGCAGGAAAAAGCAAAAAATTTCAGAATTGCACCTTGCAATGTGGAGATATTACTGTTTGTGCATTTACAATATTCATTGATTTTTGCCATTGAAAAACGTCCAGAAATGTTTGAAGCTACTGACTGAATGAAAGAAGCTGGCATCTCACTCTCTTTGAATCTTCTTTATCATGCTAGGATTAGCAGGAAAAAGCAAAAAATTTCAGAATTGCACCTTGCAATGTGAAGATATTACTGTTTGTGCATTTACAATATTCATTGATTTTTGACATTGAAAAACGTCCAGAAAAGTTTGAAGCTACTGACTGAATGAAAGGAGCTGGCATCTCACTCTCTTTGAATCTTCTTTATCATGCTAGGATTAGCAGGAAAAAGCAAAAAATTTCAGAATTGCACCTTGCAATGTGGAGATATTACTGTTTGTGCATTTACAATATTCATTGATTTTTGCCATTGAAAAACGTCCAGAAATGTTTGAAGCTACTGACTGAATGAAAGGAGCTGGCATCTCACTCTCTTTGAATCTTCTTTATCATGCTAGGATTAGCAGGAAAAAGCAAAAAATTTCAGAATTGCACCTTGCAATACGGAGAAATTACTGTTTGTGCATTTACAATATTCATTGATTTTTAATATTGAAAAACGTCCAGAAATGTTTGAAGCTACTGACTGAATGAAAGGAGCTGGCATCTCACTCTCTTTGAATCTTCTTTATCATGCTAGGATTAGCAGGAAAAAGCAAAAAATTTCAGAATTGCACCTTGCAATGTGGAGATATTACTGTTTGTGCATTTACAATATTCATTGATTTTTGCCATTGAAAAACGTCCAGAAATGTTTGAAGCTACTGACTGAATGAAAGGAGCTGGCATCTCACTCTCTTTGAATCTTCTTTATCATGCTAGGATTAGCAGGAAAAAGCAAAAAATTTCAGAATTGCACCTTGCAATGTGAAGATATTACTGTTTGTGCATTTACAATATTCATTGATTTTTGCCATTGAAAAACGTCCAGAAATGTTTGAAGCTACTGACTGAATGAAAGGAGCTGGCATCTCACTCTCTTTGAATCTTCTTTATCATGCTAGGATTAGCAGGAAAAAGCAAAAAATTTCAGAATTGCACCTTGCAATGTGGAGATATTACTGTTTGTGCATTTACAATATTCATTGATTTTTGCCATTGAAAAACATCATGTTATTCATATACCAGAAATGTTTGAAGCTACTGACTGAATGAAAAGAGCTGGCATCTCACTCTCTTTGAATCTTCTTTATCATGCTAAGAGGAGCAGGAAAAAGCAAAAAAATTCAGAATTGCACCTTGCAATGTGGAGATATTACTGTTTGTGCATTTACAATATTCATTGATTTTTGCCATTGAAAAACGTCCAGAAATGTTTGAAGCTACTGACTGAATGAAAGGAGCTGGCATCTCACTCTCTTTGAATCTTCTTTATCATGCTAGGATTAGCAGGAAAAAGCAAAAAATTTCAGAATTGCACCTTGCAATGTGAAGATATTACTGTTTGTGCATTTACAATATTCATTGATTTTTGCCATTGAAAAACGTCCAGAAAAGTTTGAAGCTACTGACTGAATGAAAGGAGCTGGCATCTCACTCTCTTTGAATCTTCTTTATCATGCTAGGATTAGCAGGAAAAAGCAAAAAATTTCAGAATTGCACCTTGCAATGTGGAGATATTACTGTTTGTGCATTTACAATATTCATTGATTTTTGACATTGAAAAACATCATGTTATTCATATACCAGAAATGTTTGAAGCTACTGACTGAATGAAAAGAGCTGGCATCTCACTCTCTTTGAATCTTCTTTATCATGCTAAGAGGAGCAGGAAAAAGCAAAAAATTTCAGAATTGCACCTTGCAATGTGGAGATATTACTGTTTGTGCATTTACAATATTCATTGATTTTTGCCATTGAAAAACGTCCAGAAATGTTTGAAGCTACTGACTGAATGAAAGGAGCTGGCATCTCACTCTCTTTGAATCTTCTTTATCATGCTAGGATTAGCAGGAAAAAGCAAAAAATTTCAGAATTGCACCTTGCAATACGGAGAAATTACTGTTTGTGCATTTACAATATTCATTGATTTTTAATATTGAAAAACGTCCAGAAATGTTTGAAGCTACTGACTGAATGAAAGGAGCTGGCATCTCACTCTCTTTGAATCTTCTTTATCATGCTAGGATTAGCAGGAAAAAGCAAAAAATTTCAGAATTGCACCTTGCAATGTGGAGATATTACTGTTTGTGCATTTACAATATTCATTGATTTTTGCCATTGAAAAACATCATGTTATTCATATACCAGAAATGTTTGAAGCTACTGACTGAATGAAAAGAGCTGGCATCTCACTCTCTTTGAATCTTCTTTATCATGCTAAGAGGAGCAGGAAAAAGCAAAAAAATTCAGAATTGCACCTTGCAATGTGGAGATATTACTGTTTGTGCATTTACAATATTCATTGATTTTTGCCATTGAAAAACGTCCAGAAATGTTTGAAGCTACTGACTGAATGAAAGGAGCTGGCATCTCACTCTCTTTGAATCTTCTTTATCATGCTAGGATTAGCAGGAAAAAGCAAAAAATTTCAGAATTGCACCTTGCAATGCGGAGAAATTACTGTTTGTGCATTTACAATATTCATTGATTTTTAACATTGAAAAACGTCCAGAAATGTTTGAAGCTACTGACTGAATGAAAGGAGCTGGCATCTCACTCTCTTTGAATCTTCTTTATCATGCTAGGATTAGCAGGAAAAAGCAAAAAATTTCAGAATTGCACCTTGCAATGTGGAGATATTACTGTTTGTGCATTTACAATATTCATTGATTTTTGCCATTGAAAAACGTCCAGAAATGTTTGAAGCTACTGACTGAATGAAAGAAGCTGGCATCTCACTCTCTTTGAATCTTCTTTATCATGCTAGGATTAGCAGGAAAAAGCAAAAAATTTCAGAATTGCACCTTGCAATGTGAAGATATTACTGTTTGTGCATTTACAATATTCATTGATTTTTGACATTGAAAAACGTCCAGAAAAGTTTGAAGCTACTGACTGAATGAAAGGAGCTGGCATCTCACTCTCTTTGAATCTTCTTTATCATGCTAGGATTAGCAGGAAAAAGCAAAAAATTTCAGAATTGCACCTTGCAATGTGGAGATATTACTGTTTGTGCATTTACAATATTCATTGATTTTTGCCATTGAAAAACGTCCAGAAATGTTTGAAGCTACTGACTGAATGAAAGGAGCTGGCATCTCACTCTCTTTGAATCTTCTTTATCATGCTAGGATTAGCAGGAAAAAGCAAAAAATTTCAGAATTGCACCTTGCAATACGGAGAAATTTCTGTTTGTGCATTTACAATATTCATTGATTTTTAATATTGAAAAACGTCCAGAAATGTTTGAAGCTACTGACTGAATGAAAGGAGCTGGCATCTCACTCTCTTTGAATCTTCTTTATCATGCTAGGATTAGCAGGAAAAAGCAAAAAATTTCAGAATTGCACCTTGCAATGTGGAGATATTACTGTTTGTGCATTTACAATATTCATTGATTTTTGCCATTGAAAAACGTCCAGAAATGTTTGAAGCTACTGACTGAATGGAAGGAGCTGGCATCTCACTCTCTTTGAATCTTCTTTATCATGCTAGGATTAGCAGGAAAAAGCAAAAAATTTCAGAATTGCACCTTGCAATGTGAAGATATTACTGTTTGTGCATTTACAATATTCATTGATTTTTGCCATTGAAAAACGTCCAGAAATGTTTGAAGCTACTGACTGAATGAAAGGAGCTGGCATCTCACTCTCTTTGAATCTTCTTTATCATGCTAGGATTAGCAGGAAAAAGCAAAAAATTTCAGAATTGCACCTTGCAATGTGGAGATATTACTGTTTGTGCATTTACAATATTCATTGATTTTTGCCATTGAAAAACATCATGTTATTCATATACCAGAAATGTTTGAAGCTACTGACTGAATGAAAAGAGCTGGCATCTCACTCTCTTTGAATCTTCTTTATCATGCTAAGAGGAGCAGGAAAAAGCAAAAAAATTCAGAATTGCACCTTGCAATGTGGAGATATTACTGTTTGTGCATTTACAATATTCATTGATTTTTGCCATTGAAAAACGTCCAGAAATGTTTGAAGCTACTGACTGAATGAAAGGAGCTGGCATCTCACTCTCTTTGAATCTTCTTTATCATGCTAGGATTAGCAGGAAAAAGCAAAAAATTTCAGAATTGCACCTTGCAATGCGGAGAAATTACTGTTTGTGCATTTACAATATTCATTGATTTTTAACATTGAAAAAAGTCCAGAAATGTTTGAAGCTACTGACTGAATGAAAGGAGCTGGCATCTCACTCTCTTTGAATCTTCTTTATCATGCTAGGATTAGCAGGAAAAAGCAAAAAATTTCAGAATTGCACCTTGCAATGTGGAGATATTACTGTTTGTGCATTTACAATATTCATTGATTTTTGCCATTGAAAAACGTCCAGAAATGTTTGAAGCTACTGACTGAATGAAAGAAGCTGGCATCTCACTCTCTTTGAATCTTCTTTATCATGCTAGGATTAGCAGGAAAAAGCAAAAAATTTCAGAATTGCACCTTGCAATGTGAAGATATTACTGTTTGTGCATTTACAATATTCATTGATTTTTGCCATTGAAAAACGTCCAGAAAAGTTTGAAGCTACTGACTGAATGAAAGGAGCTGGCATCTCACTCTCTTTGAATCTTCTTTATCATGCTAGGATTAGCAGGAAAAAGCAAAAAATTTCAGAATTGCACCTTGCAATGTGGAGATATTACTGTTTGTGCATTTACAATATTCATTGATTTTTGCCATTGAAAAACATCATGTTATTCATATACCAGAAATGTTTGAAGCTACTGACTGAATGAAAAGAGCTGGCATCTCACTCTCTTTGAATCTTCTTTATCATGCTAAGAGGAGCAGGAAAAAGCAAAAAATTTCAGAATTGCACCTTGCAATGTGGAGATATTACTGTTTGTGCATTTACAATATTCATTGATTTTTGCCATTGAAAAACGTCCAGAAATGTTTGAAGCTACTGACTGAATGAAAGGAGCTGGCATCTCACTCTCTTTGAATCTTCTTTATCATGCTAGGATTAGCAGTAGAGATGAGCGGTGTTCGACTAGAACTGTTCGCCAATCTCAAATTCGAGCTGTTTTGGGCGGTGTTCGAGTTGTTCGACGAACCCGAACGATTTGCAAAAAATTTGGCTGTTCGAGGTTATGTTCGATAATTGTTCGTGCACCAAAAGCGTGTCCTGCATGTCTGGCGCTATTTAGAGCACCAGTCATGCAGGGATTGTCTGCCACTCACTGTAATGCCACAGCCATGGTGGTTGTGGCATTACAGTGATTGCCCAAATCGATGGGAACAGTGCCAACAGTGAAACATGAAAAGCCGGCAATTCAGCAGCGGCATACACCTGTACCCGACAATTTAGAACCGAAAGAATAGAGCTTCACACATAGATTAGACAGATATAAACATGTCAGCCACATACATACGAAGTACAGTGAAAGTGCTGCTTACTGTACTTGTCATTTAGCGTAAAGGATTTATCAAAAAAAATAATAGTGTTTTCATGCACCGTCTCTTTAAAAAAGCCGGCCGGCAATTCAGCAGCGGTACCCGACAATTTATAACAGACAGAATAGAGCTTCACACATAGATTAGATAGATAGAAACATGTCAGCCACATATATACGAAGTACAGTGACAGTGTTGCTTACTGTACTTGTCATATAGCGTAAAGGATTTATCAAAAAAAATAATAGTGTTTTCATGCACCGTCTCTTTAAAAAAGCCGGCCGGCAATTCAGCAGCGGTACCCGACAATTTATAACAGACAGAATAGAGCTTCACACATAGATTAGATAGATAGAAACATGTCAGTCACATATATATGAAGTACAGTGATAGTGTTGGTTACTGTACTTGTCATTTTGTATTAAAATAAAGGATTTATTATTAAAAAAATTGGCATGGGGTTCCCCTTAATTTTAGGCTCTAGCGGAGGTTAAGCAGACGGCTGGGGCAGATGTTTGAAGCCTGGGAAGGGGGTAATACCCATGGAGCTTCCCAGGCTACTAATATCAGCCCCCAGCTGAATACATAGCCTTTACTAGCTATTAAAATGGGGGACCCCCCAAAAAAAATGACGTGGGGTCCCCCCTAATTTAATAGCTAGCAAAGGCTAGGCAGACAGCTGGGGGCTGATATTAATAGCCCAGGAAGGGAGCCATGAATATTGGCCCCCTCCCAGGCTAGAAACACCAGCCGTCAGCCGCCCCAGAAATGGCGCATTCATAGGATGCGCCAATTCTGGCACTTAGCCTCGCTCTTCCACGCTGCCCTGGTGTGGTGGCAGGGGGTAATAGGGTTGGGGTTGATGTCAGCTTATAATGCCAGCTGACATCAAGCCCAGGTTAGTAATGGAGAGGCGTCTATAAGACACCCCCATTACTAACCCCATAGTCAAAGTTAAAAAAAACACAAACACCCAGAATAAAGTCCTTTAATTGAAATAAAGACACAATCCTTTATTGTTCTAAATTAAACCATACTTACCGTCACGCCCATTCCAGCTGAAGCCAACGATCTCCTGCAATAAAAGAAAAATAATAAAGCAACCTCATCCTTACCTTTCCATGGTTCCCACGACAGCTTCAGCTCTGCTACATCGAGATGACAGGCTGGACCGCAGCAGAACGCTGCCATCCAGCCTCTCATCCCGCAGACACTGAGAAGCGCAGGCTTGCTTGCGCTGCTCAGCGTCTCTCTGTGACGACATCCAGATGAGCCGAGTTCATGTCCAATGAACTCGGCTCACCTCATGCACGTCACTGACAGCGTGGGAAAATTCTCACGCTGAAGCGGTGAGTGCAAGAGAATTCTCCCACGCTGTCAGTGACGTGCATAAGGTGAGCTCATGTCCAATGAACTCAGCTCACCTCCTGCACGTCACTGACAGCGTGGGAGAATTCTCCTGCACCCAGCGCTTCAGCGTGAGAATTCTCCCACGCTGAAGCGCTGAGTGCAGGAGAATTTTCCCACGCTGTCAGTGACGTGCATAAGGTGAGCTCATGTCCAATGAACTCAGCTCACCTCCTGCACGTCACTGACAGCGTGGGAGAATTCTCCTGCACTCAGCGCTTCAGTGTGAGAATTCTCCCACGCTGAAGCGCTGAGTGCAGGAGAATTTTCCCACGCTGTCAGTGACGTGCATGAGGTGAGCCGAGTTCATTGGACATTAACTCGGCTCATCTGGATGCCCTCACAGAGAGACACTGTGGAGCGCAAGCAAGCCTGCGCTTCTCAGTGTCTGCGGGATGACAGGCTGGATGGCAGCGTTCTGCTGCGGTCCAGCCTGTCATCTCGATGTAGCAGAGCTGAAGCTGTCATGGGAACCATGGAAAGGTAAGGATGATGTTGCTTTATTATTTTTCTTTTATTTCAGGAGATCGTTGGCTTCAGCTGGAATGGGCGTGATGGTAAGTATGGTTTAATTTAGAACAATAAAGAATTGTGTGTTTATTTCAATTAAAGGACTTTTTTCTGGGTGTTGTGTTTTTTTTAAATACTTTACTAGAAATTCATGGTGGTCATGTCTAATATTGGCGTGACCCCATGAATTTCGGGCTTAGGGCCAGCTGATAATGCCAAGCTGGCCCTAACCCCTTTATTACCCAGTGAGCCACCGCATCAGGGCCCTGGATGAGTTGGGTACAGCGCCAGAAGATGGCGCTTCTATGAACGCGCCATTTTCCGGGGTGGCTGCGGACTGCAATTTGCAGCGGGGGTGGCCCAGAAAGCTTGGGCCTCCCTGCGCAGCGGATTCCAGCCCCCAGCTGCCTAGTTGTACCTGGCTGGACACAAAAACAGGGCGAAGCCCCACGTCAATTTTCTTTAAATTATTTCATGAAATAATTAAGAAAAAAAGGGCTTCCCTATATTGTTGTGTCCGGCCAGGTACAAATAGGCAGCTGGTGGTTGGGGGCAGCCCGTTCCTGCCTGCTGTACCTGGCTGGACACAAATATAGTGCGAAGCCCCACGTCAATTTTTTTTAAATTATTTCATGAATTTCCTGAAATAATTTAAAAAAATTGAAGTGGGGCTTCGCACTATATTTGTGTCCAGCCAGGTACAGCAGGCAGGAACGGGCTGCCCCCATCCACCAGCTGCCTATTTGTACCTGGCCGGACACAACAATATAGGGAAGCCCTTTTTTTCTTAATTATTTCATGAATTTCATGAAATAATTAAAAAAAATTGAAGTGGGGCTTCGCACTATATTTGTGTCCAGCCAGGTACAGCAGGCAGGAACGGGCTGCCCCCATCCACCAGCTGCCTATTTGTACCTGGCCGGAAACAACAATATAGGGAAGCCCTTTTTTTCTTAATTATTTCATGAATTTCATGAAATAATTAAAAAAAATTGAAGTGGGGCTTCGCACTATATTTGTGTCCAGCCAGGTACAGCAGGCAGGAACGGGCTGCCCCCAACCACCAGCTGCCTATTTGTACCTGGCCGGACACAACAATATAGGGAAGGCCTTTTTTTCTTAATTATTTCATGAATTTCATGAAATAATTTTAAAAAAAGTACGTGGGGCTTCGCCCTATTTTTATGTCCAGCCAGGTACAACTAGGCAGCTGGGGGCTGGAATCTGCAGCGCAGGGAGGCCCAAGCTTTCTGGGCCCCCCCCGCTACAAATTGCAGTCCGCAGCCACCCCGGAAAATGGCGCGTTCATAGAAGCGCCATCTTCTGGTGCTGTACCCAACTCATCCAGGGCCCTGGTGCGGTGGCTCACTGGGTAATAAAGGGGTTAGGGCCAGCTTGGTATTATCAGCTGGCCCCAAGCCCAAAATTCATGGGGTCACGCCAGTATTAGACATGACCGCCATGAATTTCTAGTAAAGTATTTAAAAAAAACACAACACCCAGAATAAAGTCCTTTAATTGAAATAAAGACACAATTCTTTATTGTTCTAAATTAAACCATACTTACCATCACACCCATTCCAGCTGAAGCCAACGATCTCCTGCAATAAAAGAAAAATAATAAACCAACCTCATCCTTACCTTTCCATGGTTCCCACGACAGCTTCAGCTCTGCTACATCGAGATGACTGGCTGGACCGCAGCAGAACGCTGCCATCCAGTCTGTCATCCCGCAGTCACTGAGAAGCGCAGGCATGCTTGCGCTCCTCACTGTCTCGCTGTGATGGCATCCAGATGAGCCGAGGTCATGTCCAATGAACTCGGCTCACCTCATGCACGTCACTGACAGCGTGGGAAAATTCTCACGCTGAAGTGCTGAGTGCAGGAGAATTCTCCCACGCTGTCAGTGATGTGCATGAGGTGAGCTCATGTCCAATGAACTCAGCTCACCTCCTGCACGTCACTGACAGCGTGGGAAAATTCTCCTGCAATCAGCGCTTCAGCGTGAGAATTTTCCCACGCTGTCAGTGACGTGCATGAGGTGAGCCGAGTTCATTGGACATGAACTCGGCTCATCTGGATGAAGTCACAGAGAGACGCTGAGCAGCGCAAGCAAGCCTGCGCTTCTCAGTGTCTGCGGGATGACAGGCTGGATGGCAGCGTTCTGCTGCGGTCCAGCCTGTCATCTCGATGTAGCAGAGCTGAAGCTGTCGCGGGAACCATGGAAAGGTAAGGATGAGGTTGCTTTATTATTTTTCTTTTATTGCAGGAGATCGTTGGCTTCAGCTGGAATGGGCGTGATGGTAAGTATGGTTTAATTTAGAACAATAAAGGATTGTGTCTTTATTTCAATTAAAGGACTTTATTCTGGGTGTTTGTGTTTTTTTTAACTTTGACTATGGGGTTAGTAATGGGGGTGTCTTATAGACGCCTCTCCATTACTAACCTGGGCTTGATGTCAGCTGGCATTATAAGCTGACATCAACCCCAACCCTATTACCCCCTGCCACCGCACCAGGGCAGCGTGGAAGAGCGAGGCTAAGTGCCAGAATTGGCGCATCCTATGAATGCGCCATTTCTGGGGCGGCTGACGGCTGGTGTTTCTAGCCTGGGAGGGGGCCAATATTCATGGCTCCCTTCCTGGGCTATTAATATCAGCCCCCAGCTGTCTGCCTAGCCTTTGCTAGCTATTAAATTAGGGGGGACCCCACGTCATTTTTTTGGGGGGTTCCCCATTTTAATAGCTAGTAAAGGCTATGTATTCAGCTGGGGGCTGATATTAGTAGCCTGGGAAGCTCCGTGGGTATTACCCCCTTCCCAGGCTTCAAACATCTGCCCCAGCCGTCTGCTTAACCTCCGCTAGAGCCTAAAATTAAGGGGAACCCCACGCCAATTTTTTTAATAATAAATCCTTTATTTTAATACTAAATGACAAGTACAGTAACCAACACTATCACTGTACTTCATATATATGTGACTGACATGTTTCTATCTATCTAATCTATGTGTGATGCTCTATCTTTCTGTTCTAAATTGTCGGGTACCGCTGCTGAATTGCCGGCCGGCTTTTTTAAAGAGACAGTGCATGAAAACACTATTATTTTTTTAAATAAATCCTTTACACTAAATGACAAGTACAGTAAGCAACACTATCACTGTACTTATTATATATGTGACTGACATGTTTCTATCTATCTAATCTATGTGTGAAGCTCTATTCTTTCTGTTCTAAATTGTCGGGTACAGATGCTGAATTGCCGGCCGGCTTTTTTAAAGAGACGGTGCATGAAAACACTAATATTTTTTTTAATAAATCCTTTACACTAAATGACAAGTACAGTAACCAACACTGTCACTGTGCTTCTTATATGTGTGACTGACATGTTTCTATCTATCTAATCTATGTGTGATGCTCTATTCCTTCTTGTCTAAATTGTCGGGTACCGGTGTATGCCGCTGCTGAATTTGCTGGCCGGCTTTTTTAAAGAGAGTGTCTTCTGAGCAGTTTGTCAGCTTTTGGACACCTTTGCAGGTGTTTTCTATGTGTTTTTATGTGTTTTTGTTTGCCTGCCATTGGTTTTAACGGTGTTCGACGGTGTTCTAAGGTGTTCGACGAACAGTTCGACGAACAGTTCCTCGAACATCCCGGTGTTCGACGAACCGTACCGAACCCGAACACTACGGGGGTGGCTCAACACTAATTAGCAGGAAAAAGCAAAAAATTTCAGAATTGCACCTTGCAATGTGGAGATATTACTGTTTGTGCATTTACAATATTCATTGATTTTTGCCATTGAAAAACGTCCAGAAATGTTTGAAGCTACTGACTGAATGAAAGGAGCTGGCATCTCACTCTCTTTGAATCTTCTTTATCATGCTAGGATTAGCAGGAAAAAGCAAAAAATTTCAGAATTGCACCTTGCAATGTGGAGATATTACTGTTTGTGCATTTACAATATTCATTGATTTTTGCCATTGAAAAACGTCCAGAAATGTTTGAAGCTACTGACTGAATGAAAGGAGCTGGCATCTCACTCTCTTTGAATCTTCTTTATCATGCTAGGATTAGCAGGAAAAAGCAAAAAATTTCAGAATTGCACCTTGCAATGTGGAGATATTACTGTTTGTGCATTTACAATATTCATTGATTTTTGCCATTGAAAAACGTCCAGAAATGTTTGAAGCTACTGACTGAATGAAAGGAGCTGGCATCTCACTCTCTTTGAATCTTCTTTATCATGCTAGGATTAGCAGGAAAAAGCAAAAAATTTCAGAATTGCACCTTGCAATGTGGAGATATTACTGTTTGTGCATTTACAATATTCATTGATTTTTGCCATTGAAAACGTCCAGAAATGTTTGAAGCTACTGACTGAATGAAAGGAGCTGGCATCTCACTCTCTTTGAATCTTCTTTATCATGCTAGGATTAGCAGGAAAAAGCAAAAAATTTCAGAATTGCACCTTGCAATGTGGAGATATTACTGTTTGTGCATTTACAATATTCATTGATTTTTGCCATTGAAAAAGGTCCAGAAATGTTTGAAGCTACTGACTGAATGAAAGGAGCTGGCATCTCACTCTCTTTGAATCTTCTTTATCATGCTAGGACTAGCAGGAAAAAGCAAAAAATTTCAGAATTGCACCTTGCAATGTGGAGAAATTGCTGTTTGTGCATTTACAATATTCATTGATTTTTGCCATTGAAAAACATCATGTTATTCATATACCAGAAATGTTTGAAGCTACTGACTGAATGAAAAGAGCTGGCATCTCACTCTCTTTGAATCTTCTTTATCATGCTAAGAGGAGCAGGAAAAAGCAAAAAATTTCAGAATTGCACCTTGCAATGTGGAGATATTACTGTTTGTGCATTTACAATATTCATTGATTTTTGCCATTGAAAAACATCCAGAAATGTTTGAAGCTACTGACTGAATGAAATGAGCTGGCATCTCACTCTCTTTGAATCTTCTTTATCATGCTAGGATTAGCAGGAAAAAGCAAAAAATTTCAGAATTGCACCTTGCAATGTGGAGATATTACTGTTTGTGCATTTACAATATTCATTGATTTTTGCCATTGAAAAACGTCCAGAAATGTTTGAAGCTACTGACTGAATGAAAGGAGCTGGCATCTCACTCTCTTTGAATCTTCTTTATCATGCTAGGATTAGCAGGAAAAAGCAAAAAATTTCAGAATTGCACCTTGCAATGCGGAGAAATTACTGTTTGTGCATTTACAATATTCATTGATTTTTGCCATTGAAAAACATCATGTTATTCATATACCAGAAATGTTTGAAGCTACTGACTGAATGAAAAGAGCTGGCATCTCACTCTCTTTGAATCTTCTTTATCATGCTAAGAGGAGCAGGAAAAAGCAAAAAATTTCAGAATTGCACCTTGCAATGTGGAGATATTACTGTTTGTGCATTTAAAATATTCATTGATTTTTGCCATTGAAAAACGTCCAGAAATGTTTGAAGCTACTGACTGAATGAAAGGAGCTGGCATCTCACTCTCTTTGAATCTTCTTTATCATGCTAGGATTAGCATGAAAAAGCAAAAAATTTCAGAATTGCACCTTGCAATGCGGAGAAATTACTGTTTGTGCATTTACAATATTCATTGATTTTTGTCATTGAAAAACGTCCAGAAATGTTTGAAGCTACTGACTGAATGAAAGGAGCTGGCATCTCACTCTCTTTGAATCTTCTTTATCATGCTAGGATTAGCAGGAAAAAGCAAAAAATTTCAGAATTGCACCTTGCAATGTGGAGATATTACTGTTTGTGCATTTACAATATTCATTGATTTTTGCCATTGAAAAACGTCCAGAAATGTTTGAATCTACTGACTGAATGAAAGGAGCTGGCATCTCACTCTCTTTGAATCTTCTTTATCATGCTAGGATTAGCAGGAAAAAGCAAAAAATTTCAGAATTGCACCTTGCAATGTGGAGATATTACTGTTTGTGCATTTACAATATTCATTGATTTTTGCCATTGAAAAACATCCAGAAATGTTTGAAGCTACTGACTGAATGAAAGGAGCTGGCATCTCACTCTCTTTGAATCTTCTTTATCATGCTAGGATTAGCAGGAAAAAGCAAAAAATTTCAGAATTGCACCTTGCAATGTGAAGATATTACTGTTTGTGCATTTACAATATTCATTGATTTTTGCCATTGAAAAACGTCCAGAAATGTTTGAAGCTACTGACTGAATGAAAGGAGCTGGCATCTCACTCTCTTTGAATCTTCTTTATCATGCTAGGATTAGCAGGAAAAAGCAAAAAATTTCAGAATTGCACCTTGCAATGTGGAGATATTACTGTTTGTGCATTTACAATATTCATTGATTTTTGACATTGAAAAACATCATGTTATTCATATACCAGAAATGTTTGAAGCTACTGACTGAATGAAAAGAGCTGGCATCTCACTCTCTTTGAATCTTCTTTATCATGCTAAGAGGAGCAGGAAAAAGCAAAAAATTTCAGAATTGCACCTTGCAATGTGGAGATATTACTGTTTGTGCATTTACAATATTCATTGATTTTTGCCATTGAAAAACGTCCAGAAATGTTTGAAGCTACTGACTGAATGAAAGGAGCTGGCATCTCACTCTCTTTGAATCTTCTTTATCATGCTAGGATTAGCAGGAAAAAGCAAAAAATTTCAGAATTGCACCTTGCAATACGGAGAAATTACTGTTTGTGCATTTACAATATTCATTGATTTTTAATATTGAAAAACGTCCAGAAATGTTTGAAGCTACTGACTGAATGAAAGGAGCTGGCATCTCACTCTCTTTGAATCTTCTTTATCATGCTAGGATTAGCAGGAAAAAGCAAAAAATTTCAGAATTGCACCTTGCAATGTGGAGATATTACTGTTTGTGCATTTACAATATTCATTGATTTTTGCCATTGAAAAACGTCCAGAAATGTTTGAAGCTACTGACTGAATGAAAGGAGCTGGCATCTCACTCTCTTTGAATCTTCTTTATCATGCTAGGATTAGCAGGAAAAAGCAAAAAATTTCAGAATTGCACCTTGCAATGTGAAGATATTACTGTTTGTGCATTTACAATATTCATTGATTTTTGCCATTAAAAACGTCCAGAAATGTTTGAAGCTACTGACTGAATGAAAGGAGCTGGCATCTCACTCTCTTTGAATCTTCTTTATCATGCTAGGATTAGCAGGAAAAAGCAAAAAATTTCAGAATTGCACCTTGCAATGTGGAGATATTACTGTTTGTGCATTTACAATATTCATTGATTTTTGCCATTGAAAAACATCATGTTATTCATATACCAGAAATGTTTGAAGCTACTGACTGAATGAAAAGAGCTGGCATCTCACTCTCTTTGAATCTTTTTTATCATGCTAAGAGGAGCAGGAAAAAGCAAAAAAATTCAGAATTGCACCTTGCAATGTGGAGATATTACTGTTTGTGCATTTACAATATTCATTGATTTTTGCCATTGAAAAACGTCCAGAAATGTTTGAAGCTACTGACTGAATGAAAGGAGCTGGCATCTCACTCTCTTTGAATCTTCTTTATCATGCTAGGATTAGCAGGAAAAAGCAAAAAATTTCAGAATTGCACCTTGCAATGCGGAGAAATTACTGTTTGTGCATTTACAATATTCATTGATTTTTAACATTGAAAAACGTCCAGAAATGTTTGAAGCTACTGACTGAATGAAAGGAGCTGGCATCTCACTCTCTTTGAATCTTCTTTATCATGCTAGGATTAGCAGGAAAAAGCAAAAAATTTCAGAATTGCACCTTGCAATGTGGAGATATTACTGTTTGTGCATTTACAATATTCATTGATTTTTGCCATTGAAAAACGTCCAGAAATGTTTGAAGCTACTGACTAAATGAAAGGAGCTGGCATCTCACTCTCTTTGAATCTTCTTTATCATGCTATGATTAGCAGGAAAAAGCAAAAAATTTCAGAATTGCACCTTGCAATGTGGAGATATTACTGTTTGTGCATTTACAATATTCATTGATTTTTGCCATTGAAAAACGTCCAGAAATGTTTGAAGCTACTGACTGAATGAAAGGAGCTGGCATCTCACTCTCTTTGAATCTTCTTTATCATGCTAGGATTAGCACTAAAAAGCAAAAAATTTCAGAATTGCACCTTGCAATGTGGAGATATTACTGTTTGTGCATTTACAATATTCATTGATTTTTGCCATTGAAAAACGTCCAGAAATGTTTGAAGCTACTGACTGAATGAAAGGAGCTGGCATCTCACTCTCTTTGAATCTTCTTTATCATGCTAGGATTAGCAGAAAAAAGCAAAAAATTTCAGAATTGCACCTTGCAATGTGGAGATATTACTGTTTGTGCATTTACAATATTCATTGATTTTTGCCATTGAAAAACGTCCAGAAATGTTTGAAGCTACTGACTGAATGAAAGGAGCTGGCATCTCACTCTCTTTCAATCTTCTTTATAATGCTAGGATTAGCAGGAAAAAGCAAAAAATTTCAGAATTGCACCTTGCAATGCGGAGAAATAACTGTTTGTGCATTTACAATATTCATTGATTTTTGCCATTGAAAAACATCATGTTATTCATATACCAGAAATATTTGAATCTACTGACTGAATGAAAAGAGCTGGCATCTCACTCTCTTTGAATCTTCTTTATCATGCTAAGAGGAGCAGGAAAAAGCAAAAAATTTCAGAATTGCACCTTGCAATGTGGAGATATTACTGTTTGTGCATTTACAATATTCATTGATTTTTGCCATTGAAAAACATCATGTTATTCATATACCAGAAATGTTTGAAGCTACTGACTGAATGAAAGGAGCTGGCATCTCACTCTCTTTGAATCTTCTTTATCATGCTAGGATTAGCAGGAAAAAGCAAAAAATTTCAGAATTGCACCTTGCAATGCGGAGAAATTACTGTTTGTGCATTTACAATATTCATTGATTTTTGCCATTGAAAAACATCATGTTATTCATATACCAGAAATGTTTGAAGCTACTGACTGAATGAAAGGAGCTGGCATCTCACTCTCTTTGAATCTTCTTTATCATGCTAGGATTAGCAGGAAAAAGCAAAAAATTTCAGAATTGCACCTTGCAATGTGGAGATATTACTGTTTGTGCATTTACAATATTCATTGATTTTTGCCATTGAAAAACGTCCAGAAATGTTTGAAGCTACTGACTGAATGAAAGGAGCTGGCATCTCACTCTCTTTGAATCTTCTTTATCATGCTAGGATTAGCAGGAAAAAGCAAAAAATTTCAGAATTGCACCTTGCAATGTGGAGATATTACTGTTTGTGCATTTACAATATTCATTGATTTTTGCCATTGAAAAACGTCCAGAAATGTTTGAAGCTACTGACTGAATGAAAGGAGCTGGCATCTCACTCTCTTTGAATCTTCTTTATCATGCTAGGCTTAGCAGGAAAAAGCAAAAAATTTCAGAATTGCACCTTGCAATGTGAAGATATTACTGTTTGTGCATTTACAATATTCATTGATTTTTGCCATTGAAAAACGTCCAGAAATGTTTGAAGCTACTGACTGAATGAAAGGAGCTGGCATCTCACTCTCTTTGAATCTTCTTTATCATGCTAGGATTAGCAGGAAAAAGCAAAAAATTTCAGAATTGCACCTTGCAATGTGGAGATATTACTGTTTGTGCATTTACAATATTCATTGATTTTTGACATTGAAAAACATCATGTTATTCATATACCAGAAATGTTTGAAGCTACTGACTGAATGAAAAGAGCTGGCATCTCACTCTCTTTGAATCTTCTTTATCATGCTAAGAGGAGCAGGAAAAAGCAAAAAATTTCAGAATTGCACCTTGCAATGTGGAGATATTACTGTTTGTGCATTTACAATATTCATTGATTTTTGCCATTGAAAAACGTCCAGAAATGTTTGAAGCTACTGACTGAATGAAAGGAGCTGGCATCTCACTCTCTTTGAATCTTCTTTATCATGCTAGGATTAGCAGGAAAAAGCAAAAAATTTCAGAATTGCACCTTGCAATACGGAGAAATTACTGTTTGTGCATTTACAATATTCATTGATTTTTAATATTGAAAAACGTCCAGAAATGTTTGAAGCTACTGACTGAATGAAAGGAGCTGGCATCTCACTCTCTTTGAATCTTCTTTATCATGCTAGGATTAGCAGGAAAAAGCAAAAAATTTCAGAATTGCACCTTGCAATGCGGAGAAATTACTGTTTGTGCATTTACAATATTCATTGATTTTTGCCATTGAAAAACATCATGTTATTCATATACCAGAAATGTTTGAAGCTACTGACTGAATGAAAGGAGCTGGCATCTCACTCTCTTTGAATCTTCTTTATCATGCTAGGATTAGCAGGAAAAAGCAAAAAATTTCAGAATTGCACCTTGCAATGTGGAGATATTACTGTTTGTGCATTTACAATATTCATTGATTTTTGCCATTGAAAAACGTCCAGAAATGTTTGAAGCTACTGACTGAATGAAAGGAGCTGGCATCTCACTCTCTTTGAATCTTCTTTATCATGCTAGGATTAGCAGGAAAAAGCAAAAAATTTCAGAATTGCACCTTGCAATGTGGAGATATTACTGTTTGTGCATTTACAATATTCATTGATTTTTGCCATTGAAAAACGTCCAGAAATGTTTGAAGCTACTGACTGAATGAAAGGAGCTGGCATCTCACTCTCTTTGAATCTTCTTTATCATGCTAGGCTTAGCAGGAAAAAGCAAAAAATTTCAGAATTGCACCTTGCAATGTGAAGATATTACTGTTTGTGCATTTACAATATTCATTGATTTTTGCCATTGAAAAACGTCCAGAAATGTTTGAAGCTACTGACTGAATGAAAGGAGCTGGCATCTCACTCTCTTTGAATCTTCTTTATCATGCTAGGATTAGCAGGAAAAAGCAAAAAATTTCAGAATTGCACCTTGCAATGTGGAGATATTACTGTTTGTGCATTTACAATATTCATTGATTTTTGACATTGAAAAACATCATGTTATTCATATACCAGAAATGTTTGAAGCTACTGACTGAATGAAAAGAGCTGGCATCTCACTCTCTTTGAATCTTCTTTATCATGCTAAGAGGAGCAGGAAAAAGCAAAAAATTTCAGAATTGCACCTTGCAATGTGGAGATATTACTGTTTGTGCATTTACAATATTCATTGATTTTTGCCATTGAAAAACGTCCAGAAATGTTTGAAGCTACTGACTGAATGAAAGGAGCTGGCATCTCACTCTCTTTGAATCTTCTTTATCATGCTAGGATTAGCAGGAAAAAGCAAAAAATTTCAGAATTGCACCTTGCAATACGGAGAAATTACTGTTTGTGCATTTACAATATTCATTGATTTTTAATATTGAAAAACGTCCAGAAATGTTTGAAGCTACTGACTGAATGAAAGGAGCTGGCATCTCACTCTCTTTGAATCTTCTTTATCATGCTAGGATTAGCAGGAAAAAGCAAAAAATTTCAGAATTGCACCTTGCAATGTGGAGATATTACTGTTTGTGCATTTACAATATTCATTGATTTTTGCCATTGAAAAACATCATGTTATTCATATACCAGAAATGTTTGAAGCTACTGACTGAATGAAAAGAGCTGGCATCTCACTCTCTTTGAATCTTCTTTATCATGCTAAGAGGAGCAGGAAAAAGCAAAAAAATTCAGAATTGCACCTTGCAATGTGGAGATATTACTGTTTGTGCATTTACAATATTCATTGATTTTTGCCATTGAAAAACGTCCAGAAATGTTTGAAGCTACTGACTGAATGAAAGGAGCTGGCATCTCACTCTCTTTGAATCTTCTTTATCATGCTAGGATTAGCAGGAAAAAGCAAAAAATTTCAGAATTGCACCTTGCAATGCGGAGAAATTACTGTTTGTGCATTTACAATATTCATTGATTTTTAACATTGAAAAACGTCCAGAAATGTTTGAAGCTACTGACTGAATGAAAGGAGCTGGCATCTCACTCTCTTTGAATCTTCTTTATCATGCTAGGATTAGCAGGAAAAAGCAAAAAATTTCAGAATTGCACCTTGCAATGTGGAGATATTACTGTTTGTGCATTTACAATATTCATTGATTTTTGCCATTGAAAAACGTCCAGAAATGTTTGAAGCTACTGACTGAATGAAAGAAGCTGGCATCTCACTCTCTTTGAATCTTCTTTATCATGCTAGGATTAGCAGGAAAAAGCAAAAAATTTCAGAATTGCACCTTGCAATGTGAAGATATTACTGTTTGTGCATTTACAATATTCATTGATTTTTGACATTGAAAAACGTCCAGAAAAGTTTGAAGCTACTGACTGAATGAAAGGAGCTGGCATCTCACTCTCTTTGAATCTTCTTTATCATGCTAGGATTAGCAGGAAAAAGCAAAAAATTTCAGAATTGCACCTTGCAATGTGGAGATATTACTGTTTGTGCATTTACAATATTCATTGATTTTTGCCATTGAAAAACGTCCAGAAATGTTTGAAGCTACTGACTGAATGAAAGGAGCTGGCATCTCACTCTCTTTGAATCTTCTTTATCATGCTAGGATTAGCAGGAAAAAGCAAAAAATTTCAGAATTGCACCTTGCAATACGGAGAAATTACTGTTTGTGCATTTACAATATTCATTGATTTTTAATATTGAAAAACGTCCAGAAATGTTTGAAGCTACTGACTGAATGAAAGGAGCTGGCATCTCACTCTCTTTGAATCTTCTTTATCATGCTAGGATTAGCAGGAAAAAGCAAAAAATTTCAGAATTGCACCTTGCAATGTGGAGATATTACTGTTTGTGCATTTACAATATTCATTGATTTTTGCCATTGAAAAACGTCCAGAAATGTTTGAAGCTACTGACTGAATGAAAGGAGCTGGCATCTCACTCTCTTTGAATCTTCTTTATCATGCTAGGATTAGCAGGAAAAAGCAAAAAATTTCAGAATTGCACCTTGCAATGTGAAGATATTACTGTTTGTGCATTTACAATATTCATTGATTTTTGCCATTGAAAAACGTCCAGAAATGTTTGAAGCTACTGACTGAATGAAAGGAGCTGGCATCTCACTCTCTTTGAATCTTCTTTATCATGCTAGGATTAGCAGGAAAAAGCAAAAAATTTCAGAATTGCACCTTGCAATGTGGAGATATTACTGTTTGTGCATTTACAATATTCATTGATTTTTGCCATTGAAAAACATCATGTTATTCATATACCAGAAATGTTTGAAGCTACTGACTGAATGAAAAGAGCTGGCATCTCACTCTCTTTGAATCTTCTTTATCATGCTAAGAGGAGCAGGAAAAAGCAAAAAAATTCAGAATTGCACCTTGCAATGTGGAGATATTACTGTTTGTGCATTTACAATATTCATTGATTTTTGCCATTGAAAAACGTCCAGAAATGTTTGAAGCTACTGACTGAATGAAAGGAGCTGGCATCTCACTCTCTTTGAATCTTCTTTATCATGCTAGGATTAGCAGGAAAAAGCAAAAAATTTCAGAATTGCACCTTGCAATGTGAAGATATTACTGTTTGTGCATTTACAATATTCATTGATTTTTGCCATTGAAAAACGTCCAGAAAAGTTTGAAGCTACTGACTGAATGAAAAGAGCTGGCATCTCACTCTCTTTGAATCTTCTTTATCATGCTAGGATTAGCAGGAAAAAGCAAAAAATTTCAGAATTGCACCTTGCAATGTGGAGATATTACTGTTTGTGCATTTACAATATTCATTGATTTTTGACATTGAAAAACATCATGTTATTCATATACCAGAAATGTTTGAAGCTACTGACTGAATGAAAAGAGCTGGCATCTCACTCTCTTTGAATCTTCTTTATCATGCTAAGAGGAGCAGGAAAAAGCAAAAAATTTCAGAATTGCACCTTGCAATGTGGAGATATTACTGTTTGTGCATTTACAATATTCATTGATTTTTGCCATTGAAAAACGTCCAGAAATGTTTGAAGCTACTGACTGAATGAAAGGAGCTGGCATCTCACTCTCTTTGAATCTTCTTTATCATGCTAGGATTAGCAGGAAAAAGCAAAAAATTTCAGAATTGCACCTTGCAATACGGAGAAATTACTGTTTGTGCATTTACAATATTCATTGATTTTTAATATTGAAAAACGTCCAGAAATGTTTGAAGCTACTGACTGAATGAAATGAGCTGGCATCTCACTCTCTTTGAATCTTCTTTATCATGCTAGGATTAGCAGGAAAAAGCAAAAAATTTCAGAATTGCACCTTGCAATGTGGAGATATTACTGTTTGTGCATTTACAATATTCATTGATTTTTGCCATTGAAAAACATCATGTTATTCATATACCAGAAATGTTTGAAGCTACTGACTGAATGAAAAGAGCTGGCATCTCACTCTCTTTGAATCTTCTTTATCATGCTAAGAGGAGCAGGAAAAAGCAAAAAAATTCAGAATTGCACCTTGCAATGTGGAGATATTACTGTTTGTGCATTTACAATATTCATTGATTTTTGCCATTGAAAAACGTCCAGAAATGTTTGAAGCTACTGACTGAATGAAAGGAGCTGGCATCTCACTCTCTTTGAATCTTCTTTATCATGCTAGGATTAGCAGGAAAAAGCAAAAAATTTCAGAATTGCACCTTGCAATGCGGAGAAATTACTGTTTGTGCATTTACAATATTCATTGATTTTTAACATTGAAAAACGTCCAGAAATGTTTGAAGCTACTGACTGAATGAAAGGAGCTGGCATCTCACTCTCTTTGAATCTTCTTTATCATGCTAGGATTAGCAGGAAAAAGCAAAAAATTTCAGAATTGCACCTTGCAATGTGGAGATATTACTGTTTGTGCATTTACAATATTCATTGATTTTTGCCATTGAAAAACGTCCAGAAATGTTTGAAGCTACTGACTGAATGAAAGAAGCTGGCATCTCACTCTCTTTGAATCTTCTTTATCATGCTAGGATTAGCAGGAAAAAGCAAAAAATTTCAGAATTGCACCTTGCAATGTGAAGATATTACTGTTTGTGCATTTACAATATTCATTGATTTTTGACATTGAAAAACGTCCAGAAAAGTTTGAAGCTACTGACTGAATGAAAGGAGCTGGCATCTCACTCTCTTTGAATCTTCTTTATCATGCTAGGATTAGCAGGAAAAAGCAAAAAATTTCAGAATTGCACCTTGCAATGTGGAGATATTACTGTTTGTGCATTTACAATATTCATTGATTTTTGCCATTGAAAAACGTCCAGAAATGTTTGAAGCTACTGACTGAATGAAAGGAGCTGGCATCTCACTCTCTTTGAATCTTCTTTATCATGCTAGGATTAGCAGGAAAAAGCAAAAAATTTCAGAATTGCACCTTGCAATACGGAGAAATTACTGTTTGTGCATTTACAATATTCATTGATTTTTAATATTGAAAAACGTCCAGAAATGTTTGAAGCTACTGACTGAATGAAAGGAGCTGGCATCTCACTCTCTTTGAATCTTCTTTATCATGCTAGGATTAGCAGGAAAAAGCAAAAAATTTCAGAATTGCACCTTGCAATGTGGAGATATTACTGTTTGTGCATTTACAATATTCATTGATTTTTGCCATTGAAAAACGTCCAGAAATGTTTGAAGCTACTGACTGAATGGAAGGAGCTGGCATCTCACTCTCTTTGAATCTTCTTTATCATGCTAGGATTAGCAGGAAAAAGCAAAAAATTTCAGAATTGCACCTTGCAATGTGAAGATATTACTGTTTGTGCATTTACAATATTCATTGATTTTTGCCATTGAAAAACGTCCAGAAATGTTTGAAGCTACTGACTGAATGAAAGGAGCTGGCATCTCACTCTCTTTGAATCTTCTTTATCATGCTAGGATTAGCAGGAAAAAGCAAAAAATTTCAGAATTGCACCTTGCAATGTGGAGATATTACTGTTTGTGCATTTACAATATTCATTGATTTTTGCCATTGAAAAACATCATGTTATTCATATACCAGAAATGTTTGAAGCTACTGACTGAATGAAAAGAGCTGGCATCTCACTCTCTTTGAATCTTCTTTATCATGCTAAGAGGAGCAGGAAAAAGCAAAAAAATTCAGAATTGCACCTTGCAATGTGGAGATATTACTGTTTGTGCATTTACAATATTCATTGATTTTTGCCATTGAAAAACGTCCAGAAATGTTTGAAGCTACTGACTGAATGAAAGGAGCTGGCATCTCACTCTCTTTGAATCTTCTTTATCATGCTAGGATTAGCAGGAAAAAGCAAAAAATTTCAGAATTGCACCTTGCAATGCGGAGAAATTACTGTTTGTGCATTTACAATATTCATTGATTTTTAACATTGAAAAAAGTCCAGAAATGTTTGAAGCTACTGACTGAATGAAAGGAGCTGGCATCTCACTCTCTTTGAATCTTCTTTATCATGCTAGGATTAGCAGGAAAAAGCAAAAAATTTCAGAATTGCACCTTGCAATGTGGAGATATTACTGTTTGTGCATTTACAATATTCATTGATTTTTGCCATTGAAAAACGTCCAGAAATGTTTGAAGCTACTGACTGAATGAAAGAAGCTGGCATCTCACTCTCTTTGAATCTTCTTTATCATGCTAGGATTAGCAGGAAAAAGCAAAAAATTTCAGAATTGCACCTTGCAATGTGGAGATATTACTGTTTGTGCATTTACAATATTCTTTGATTTTTGCCATTGAAAAACGTCCAGAAATGTTTGAAGCTACTGACTGAATGAAAGGAGCTGGCATCTCACTCTCTTTGAATCTTCTTTATCATGCTAGGATTAGCAGGAAAAAGCAAAAAATTTCAGAATTGCACCTTGCAATGCGGAGAAATTACTGTTTGTGCATTTACAATATTCATTGATTTTTGCCATTGAAAAACATCATGTTATTCATATACCAGAAATGTTTGAAGCTACTGACTGAATGAAAAGAGCTGGCATCTCACTCTCTTTGAATCTTCTTTATCATGCTAAGAGGAGCAGGAAAAAGCAAAAAATTTCAGAATTGCACCTTGCAATGCGGAGAAATTACTGTTTGTGCATTTACAATATTCATTGATTTTTGCCATTGAAAAACATCATGTTATTCATATACCAGAAATGTTTGAAGCTACTGACTGAATGAAAGGAGCTGGCATCTCACTCTCTTTGAATCTTCTTTATCATGCTAGGATTAGCAGGAAAAAGCAAAAAATTTCAGAATTGCACCTTGCAATGTGGAGATATTACTGTTTGTGCATTTACAATATTCATTGATTTTTGCCATTGAAAAACGTCCAGAAATGTTTGAAGCTACTGACTGAATGAAAGGAGCTGGCATCTCACTCTCTTTGAATCTTCTTTATCATGCTAGGATTAGCAGGAAAAAGCAAAAAATTTCAGAATTCCTCCTTGCAATGTGGAGATATTACTGTTTGTGCATTTACAATATTCATTGATTTTTGCCATTGAAAAACGTCCAGAAATGTTTGAAGCTACTGACTGAATGAAAGGAGCTGGCATCTCACTCTCTTTGAATCTTCTTTATCATGCTAGGATTAGCAGGAAAAAGCAAAAAATTTCAGAATTGCACCTGGCAATGTGGAGATATTACTGTTTGTGCATTTACAATATTCATTGATTTTTGACATTGAAAAACATCATGTTATTCATATACCAGAAATGTTTGAAGCTACTGACTGAATGAAAAGAGCTGGCATCTCACTCTCTTTGAATCTTCTTTATCATGCTAAGAAGAGCAGGAAAAAGCAAGAAATTTCAGAATTGCACCTTGCAATGTGGAGATATTACTGTTTGTGCATTTACAATATTCATTGATTTTTGCCATTGAAAAACGTCCAGAAATGTTTGAAGCTACTGACTGAATGAAAGGAGCTGGCATCTCACTCTCTATGAATCTTCTTTATCATGCTAGGATTAGCAGGAAAAAGCAAAAAATTTCAGAATTGCACCTTGCAATGTGGAGATATTACTGTTTGTGCATTTACAATATTCATTGATTTTTGCCATTGAAAAACGTCCAGAAATGTTTGAAGCTACTGACTGAATGAAAGGAGCTGGCATCTCACTCTCTTTGAATCTTCTTTATCATGCTAGGATTAGCAGGAAAAAGCAAAAAAATTCAGAATTGCACCTTGCAATGTGGAGATATTACTGTTTGTGCATTTACAATATTCATTGATTTTTGCCATTGAAAAACGTCCAGAAATGTTTGAAGCTACTGACTGAATGAAAGGAGCTGGCATCTCACTCTCTTTGAATCTTCTTTATCATGCTAGGATTAGCAGGAAAAAGCAAAAAATTTCAGAATTGCACCTTGCAATGTGGAGATATTACTGTTTGTGCATTTACAATATTCATTGATTTTTGCCATTGAAAAACGTCCAGAAATGTTTGAAGCTACTGACTGAATGAAAGGAGCTGGCATCTCACTCTCTTTGAATCTTCTTTATCATGCTAGGATTAGCAGGACAAAGCAAAAAATTTCAGAATTGCACCTTGCAATGTGGAGATATTACTGTTTGTGCATTTACAATATTCATTGATTTTTGCCATTGAAAAACGTCCAGAAATGTTTGAAGCTACTGACTGAATGAAAGGAGCTGGCATCTCACTCTCTTTGAATCTTCTTTATCATGCTAGGATTAGAAGGAAAAAGCAAAAAATTTCAGAATTGCACCTTGCAATGTGGAGATATTACTGTTTGTGCATTTACAATATTCATTGATTTTTGCCATTGAAAAACGTCCAGAAATGTTTGAAGCTACTGACTGAATGAAAGGAGCTGGCATCTCACTCTCTTTGAATCTTCTTTATCATGCTAGGATTAGCAGGAAAAAGCAAAAAATTTCAGAATTGCACCTTGCAATGTGGAGATATAACTGTTTGTGCATTTACAATATTCATTGATTTTTGCCATTGAAAAACGTCCAGAAATGTTTGAAGCTACTGACTGAATAAAAGGAGCTGGCATCTCACTCTCTTTGAATCTTCTCTATCATGCTAGGATTAGCAGGAAAAAGCAAAAAATTTCAGAATTGCACCTTGCAATGTGGAGATATTACTGTTTGTGCATTTACAATATTCATTGATTTTTGCCATTGAAAAACGTCCAGAAATGTTTGAAGCTACTGACTGAATGAAAGGAGCTGGCAACTCACTCTCTTTGAATCTTCTTTATCATGCTAGGATTAGCAGGAAAAAGCAAAAAATTTCAGAATTGCACCTTGCAATGCGGAGAAATTACTGTTTGTGCATTTACAATATTCATTGATTTTTGCCATTGAAAAACATCATGTTATTCATATACCAGAAATGTTTGAAGCTACTGACTGAATGAAAAGAGCTGGCATCTCACTCTCTTTGAATCTTCTTTATCATGCTAGGATTAGCAGGAAAAAGCAAAAAATTTCAGAATTGCACCTTGCAATGTGGAGATATTACTGTTTGTGCATTTACAATATTCATTGATTTTTTCCATTGAAAAATGTCCAGAAATGTTTGAAGCTACTGACTGAATGAAAGGAGCTGGCATCTCACTCTCTTTGAATCTTCTTTATCATGCTAAGAGGAGCAGGAAAAAGCAAAAAATTTCAGAATTGCACCTTGCAATGCGGAGAAATTACTGTTTGTGCATTTACAATATTCATTGATTTTTGCCATTGAAAAACATGATATTATTCATATACCAGAAATGTTTGAAGCTACTGACTGAATGAAAAGAGCTGGCATCTCACTCTCTTTGAATCTTCTTTATCATGCTAAGAGGAGCAGGAAAAAGCAAAAAATTTCAGAATTGCACCTTGCAATGCGGAGATATTACTGTTTTTGCATTTACAATATTCATTGATTTTTGCCATTGAAAAACGTCCAGAAATGTTTGAAGCTACTGACTGAATGAAAGGAGCTGGCATCTCACTCTCTTTGAATCTTCTTTATCATGCTAGGATTAGCAGGAAAAAGCAAAAAATTTCAGAATTGCACCTTGCAATGCGGAGATATTACTGTTTGTGCATTTACAATATTCATTGATTTTTGCCATTGAAAAATGTCCAGAAATGTTTGAAGCTACTGACTGAATGAAAGGAGCTGGCATCTCACTCTCTTTGAATCTTCTTTATCATGCTAGGATTAGCAGGAAAAAGCAAAAAATTTCAGAATCGCACCTTGCAATGTGGAGATATTACTGTTTGTGCATTTACAATATTCATTGATTTTTGCCATTGAAAAACGTCCAGAAATGTTTGAAGCTACTGACTGAATGAAAGGAGCTGGCATCTCACTCTCTTTGAATCTTCTTTATCATGCTAGGTTTAGCAGGAAAAATCAAAAAATTTCAGAATTGCACCTTGCAATGTGGAGATATTACTGTTTGTGCATTTACAATATTCATTGATTTTTGCCATTGAAAAACGTCCAGAAATGTTTGAAGCTACTGACTGAATGAAAGGAGCTGGCATCTCACTCTCTTTGAATCTTCTTTATCATGCTAGGATTAGCAGGAAAAAGCAAAAAATTTCAGAATTGCACCTTGCAATGCGGAGAAATTACTGTTTGTGCATTTACAATATTCATTGATTTTTGCCATTGAAAAACATCATGTTATTCATATACCAGAAATGTTTGAAGCTACTGACTGAATGAAAAGAGCTGGCATCTCACTCTCTTTGAATCTTCTTTATCATGCTAAGAGGAGCAGGAAAAAGCAAAAAATTTCAGAATTGCACCTTGCAATGTGGAGATATTACTGTTTGTGCATTTACAATATTCATTGATTTTTGCCATTGAAAAACGTCCAGAAATGTTTGAAGCTACTGACTGAATGAAAGGAGCTGGCATCTCACTCTCTTTGAATCTTCTTTATCATGCTAGGATTAGCAGGAAAAAGCAAAAAATTTCAGAATTGCACCTTGCAATGTGGAGATATTACTGTTTGTGCATTTACAATATTCATTGATTTTTGCCATTGAAAAACGTCCAGAAATGTTTGAAGCTACTAACTGAATGAAAGGAGCTGGCATCTCACTCTCTTTGAATCTTCTTTATCATGCTAGGATTAGCAGGAAAAAGCAAAAAATTTCAGAATTGCACCTTGCAATGTGGAGATATTACTGTTTGTGCATTTACAATATTCATTGATTTTTGCCATTGAAAAACGTCCAGAAATATTTGAAGCTACTGACTGAATGAAAGGAGCTGGCATCTCACTCTCTTTGAATCTTCTTTATCATGCTAGGATTAGCAGGAAAAAGCAAAAAATTTCAGAATTGCACCTTGCAATGCGGAGAAATTACTGTTTGTGCATTTACAATATTCATTGATTTTTGCCATTGAAAAACATCATGTTATTCATATACCAGAAATGTTTGAAGCTACTGACTGAATGAAAAGAGCTGGCATCTCACTCTCTTTGAATCTTCTTTATCATGCTAAGAGGAGCAGGAAAAAGCAAAAAATTTCAGAATTGCACCTTGCAATGTGGAGATATTACTGTTTGTGCATTTACAATATTCATTGATTTTTGCCATTGAAAAACGTCCAGAAATGTTTGAAGCTACTGACTGAATGAAAGGAGCTGGCATCTCACTCTCTTTGAATCTTCTTTATCATGCTAGGATTAGCAGGAAAAAGCAAAAAATTTCAGAATTGCACCTTGCAATGTGGAGAAATTACTGTTTGTGCATTTACAATATTCAATGATTTTTGCCATTGAAAAACATCATGTTATTCATATACCAGAAATGTTTGAAGCTACTGACTGAATGAAAAGAGCTGGCATCTCACTCTCATTGAATCTTCTTTATCATGCTAAGAGGAGCAGGAAAAAGCAAAAAATTTCAGAATTGCACCTTGCAATGTGGAGATATTACTGTTTGTGCATTTACAATATTCATTGATTTTTGCCATTGAAATACGTCCAGAAATGTTTGAAGCTACTGACTGAATGAAAGGAGCTGGCATCTCACTCTCTTTGAATCTTCTTTATCATGCTAGGATTAGCAGGAAAAAGCAAAAAATTTCAGAATTGCACCTTGCAATGTGGAGATATTACTGTTTGTGCATTTACAATATTCATTGATTTTTGCCATTGAAAAACATCATGTTATTCATATACCAGAAATGTTTGAAGCTACTGACTGAATGAAAAGAGCTGGGATCTCACTCTCTTTGAATCTTCTTTATCATGCTAAGAGGAGCAGGAAAAAGCAAATAATTTCAGAATTGCACCTTGCAATGTGGAGATATTACTGTTTGTGCATTTACAATATTCATTGATTTTTGCCATTGAAAAACGTCCAGAAATGTTTGAAGCTACTGACTGAATGAAAGGAGCTGGCATCTCACTCTCTTTGAATCTTCTTTATCATGCTAGGATTAGCAGGAAAAAGCAAAAAATTTCAGAATTGCACCTTGCAATGCGGAGAAATTACTGTTTGTGCATTTACAATATTCATTGATTTTTGCCATTGAAAAACATCATGTTATTCATATACCAGAAATGTTTGAAGCTACTGACTGAATGAAAAGAGCTGGCATCTCACTCTCTTTGAATCTTCTTTATCATGCTAAGAGGAGCAGGAAAAATCAAAAAATTTCAGAATTGCACCTTGCAATGTGGAGATATTACTGTTTGTGCATTTACAATATTCATTGATTTTTGCCATTGAAAAACGTCCAGAAATGTTTGAAGCTACTGACTGAATGAAAGGAGCTGGCATCTCACTCTCTTTGAATCTTCTTTATCATGCTAGGATTAGCAGGAAAAAGCAAAAAATTTCAGAATTGCACCTTGCAATGTGGAGAAATTACTGCTTGTGCATTTACAATATTCATTGATTTTTGCCATTGAAAAACATCATGTTATTCATATACCAGAAATGTTTGAAGCTACTGACTGAATGAAAAGAGCTGGCATCTCACTCTCATTGAATCTTCTTTATCATGCTAAGAGGAGCAGGAAAAAGCAAAAAATTTCAGAATTGCACCTTGCAATGTGGAGATATTACTGTTTGTGCATTTACAATATTCATTGATTTTTGCCATTGAAATACGTCCAGAAATGTTTGAAGCTACTGACTGAATGAAAGGAGCTGGCATCTCACTCTCTTTGAATCTTCTTTATCATGCTAGGATTAGCAGGAAAAAGCAAAAAATTTCAGAATTGCACCTTGCAATGTGGAGATATTACTGTTTGTGCATTTACAATATTCATTGATTTTTGCCATTGAAAAACATCATGTTATTCATATACCAGAAATGTTTGAAGCTACTGACTGAATGAAAAGAGCTGGGATCTCACTCTCTTTGAATCTTCTTTATCATGCTAAGAGGAGCAGGAAAAAGCAAATAATTTCAGAATTGCACCTTGCAATGTGGAGATATTACTGTTTGTGCATTTACAATATTCATTGATTTTTGCCATTGAAAAACATCATGTTATTCATATACCAGAAATGTTTGAAACTACTGACTGAATGAAAGGAGCTGGCATCTCACTCTCTTTGAATCTTCTTTATCATGCTAGGATTAGAAGGAAAAAGCAAAAATTTCAGAATTGCACCTTGCAATGTGGAGATATTACTGTTTGTGCATTTACAATATTCATTGATTTTTGCCATTGAAAAACGTCCAGAAATGTTTGAAGCTACTGTCTGAATGAAAGGAGCTGGCATCTCACTCTCTTTGAATCTTCTTTATCATGCTAGGATTAGCAGGAAAAAGCAAAAAATTTCAGAATTGCACCTTGCAATGTGGAGATATTACTGTTTGTGCATTTACAATATTCATTGATTTTTGCCATTGAAAAACGTCCAGAAATGTTTGAAGCTACTGACTGAATGAAAGGAGCTGGCATCTCACTCTCTTTGAATCTTCTTTATCATGCTAGGATTAGCAGGAAAAAGCAAAAAATTTCAGAATTGCACCTTGCAATGTGGAGATATTACTGTTTGTGCATTTACAATATTCATTGATTTTTGCCATTGAAAAACGTCCAGAAATGTTTGAAGCTACTGACTGAATGAAAGGAGCTGGCATCTCACTCTCTTTGAATCTTCTTTATCATGCTAGGATTAGCAGGAAAAAGCAAAACATTTCAGAATTGCACCTTGCAATGTGGAGATATTACTGTTTGTGCATTTACAATATTCATTGATTTTTGCCATTGAAAAACGTCCAGAAATGTTTGAAGCTACTGACTGAATGAAAGGAGCTGGCATCTCACTCTCTTTGAATCTTCTTTATCATGCTAGGATTAGCAGGAAAAAGCAAAAAATTTCAGAATTGCACCTTGCAATGTGGAGATATTACTGTTTGTGCATTTACAATATTCATTGATTTTTGCCATTGAAAAACGTCCAGAAATGTTTGAAGCTACAGACTGAATGAAAGGAGCGGGCATCTCACTCTCTTTGAATCTTCTTTATCATGCTAGGATTAGCAGGAAAAAGCAAAAAATTTCAGAATTGCACCTTGCAATGTGGAGATATTACTGTTTGTGCATTTACAATATTCATTGATTTTTGCCATTGAAAAACGTCCAGAAATGTTTGAAGCTACTGACTGAATGAAAGGAGCTGGCATCTCACTCTCTTTGAATCTTCTTTATCATGCTAGGATTTACAGGAAAAAGCAAAAAATTTCAGAATTGCACCTTGCAATGTGGAGATATTACTGTTTGTGCATTTACAATATTCATTGATTTTTGCCATTGAAAAACGTCCAGAAATGTTTGAAGCTACTGACTGAATGAAAGGAGCTGGCATCTCACTCTCTTTGAATCTTCTTTATCATGCTAGGATTAGCAGGAAAAAGCAAAAAATTTCAGAATTGCACCTTGCAATGTGGAGATATTACTGTTTGTGCATTTACAATATTCATTGATTTTTGCCATTGAAAAACGTCCAGAAATGTTTGAAGCTACTGACTGAATGAAAAGAGCTGGCATCTCACTCTCTTTGAATCTTCTTTATCATGCTAGGATTAGCCGGAAAAAGCAAAAAATTTCAGAATTGCACCATGCAATGCGGAGAAATTACTGTTTGTGCATTTACAATATTCATTGATTTTTGCCATTGAAAAACGTCCAGAAATGTTTGAAGCTACTGACTGAATGAAAGGAGCTGGCATCTCACTCTCTTTGAATCTTCTTTATCATGCTAGGATTAGCAGGAAAAAGCAAAAAATTTCAGAATTGCACCTTGCAATGCGGAGAAATTACTGTTTGTGCATTTACAATATTCATTGATTTTTGCCATTGAAAAACATCATGTTATTCATATACCAGAAATGTTTGAAACTACTGACTGAATGAAAGGAGCTGGCATCTCACTCTCTTTGAATCTTCTTTATCATGCTAGGATTAGAAGGAAAAAGCAAAAATTTCAGAATTGCACCTTGCAATGTGGAGATATTACTGTTTGTGCATTTACAATATTCATTGATTTTTGCCATTGAAAAACGTCCAGAAATGTTTGAAGCTACTGTCTGAATGAAAGGAGCTGGCATCTCACTCTCTTTGAATCTTCTTTATCATGCTAGGATTAGCAGGAAAAAGCAAAAAATTTCAGAATTGCACCTTGCAATGTGGAGATATTACTGTTTGTGCATTTACAATATTCATTGATTTTTGCCATTGAAAAACGTCCAGAAATGTTTGAAGCTACTGACTGAATGAAAGGAGCTGGCATCTCACTCTCTTTGAATCTTCTTTATCATGCTAGGATTAGCAGGAAAAAGCAAAAAATTTCAGAATTGCACCTTGCAATGTGGAGATATTACTGTTTGTGCATTTACAATATTCATTGATTTTTGCCATTGAAAAACGTCCAGAAATGTTTGAAGCTACTGACTGAATGAAAGGAGCTGGCATCTCACTCTCTTTGAATCTTCTTTATCATGCTAGGATTAGCAGGAAAAAGCAAAACATTTCAGAATTGCACCTTGCAATGTGGAGATATTACTGTTTGTGCATTTACAATATTCATTGATTTTTGCCATTGAAAAACGTCCAGAAATGTTTGAAGCTACTGACTGAATGAAAGGAGCTGGCATCTCACTCTCTTTGAATCTTCTTTATCATGCTAGGATTAGCAGGAAAAAGCAAAAAATTTCAGAATTGCACCTTGCAATGTGGAGATATTACTGTTTGTGCATTTACAATATTCCTTGATTTTTGCCATTGAAAAACGTCCAGAAATGTTTGAAGCTACAGACTGAATGAAAGGAGCGGGCATCTCACTCTCTTTGAATCTTCTTTATCATGCTAGGATTAGCAGGAAAAAGCAAAAAATTTCAGAATTGCACCTTGCAATGTGGAGATATTACTGTTTGTGCATTTACAATATTCATTGATTTTTGCCATTGAAAAACGTCCAGAAATGTTTGAAGCTACTGACTGAATGAAAGGAGCTGGCATCTCACTCTCTTTGAATCTTCTTTATCATGCTAGGATTTACAGGAAAAAGCAAAAAATTTCAGAATTGCACCTTGCAATGTGGAGATATTACTGTTTGTGCATTTACAATATTCATTGATTTTTGCCATTGAAAAACGTCCAGAAATGTTTGAAGCTACTGACTGAATGAAAGGAGCTGGCATCTCACTCTCTTTGAATCTTATTTATCATGCTAGGATTAGCAGGAAAAAGCAAAAAATTTCAGAATTGCACCTTGCAATGTGGAGATATTACTGTTTGTGCATTTACAATATTCATTGATTTTTGCCATTGAAAAACGTCCAGAAATGTTTGAAGCTACTGACTGAATGAAAAGAGCTGGCATCTCACTCTCTTTGAATCTTCTTTATCATGCTAGGATTAGCCGGAAAAAGCAAAAAATTTCAGAATTGCACCATGCAATGCGGAGAAATTACTGTTTGTGCATTTACAATATTCATTGATTTTTGCCATTGAAAAACATCATGTTATTCATATACCAGAAATGTTTGAAGCTACTGACTGAATGAAAAGAGCTGGCATCTCACTCTCTTTGAATCTTCTTTATCATGCTAAGAGGAGCAGGAAAAAGCAAAACATTTCAGAATTGCACCTTGCAATGTGGAGATATTACTGTTTGTGCATTTACAATATTCATTGATTTTTGCCATTGAAAAACGTCCAGAAATGTTTGAAGCTACTGACTGAATGAAAGGAGCTGGCATCTCACTCTCTTTGAATCTTCTTTATCATGCTAGAATTAGCAGGAAAAAGCAAAAAATTTCAGAATTGCACCTTGCAATGTGGAGATATTACTGTTTGTGCATTTACAATATTCATTGATTTCTGCCATTGAAAAACGTCCAGAAATGTTTGAAGCTACTGACTGAATGAAAGGAGCTGGCATCTCACTCTCTTTGAATCTTCTTTATCATGCTAGGATTAGCAGGAAAAAGCAAAAAATTTCAGAATTGCACCTTGCAATGTTGAGATATTACTGTTTGTGCTTTTACAATATTCATTGATTTTTGCAATTGAAAAACATCATGTTATTCATATACCAGAAATGTTTGAAGCTACTGACTGAATGAAAAGAGCTGGCATCTCACTCTCTTTGAATCTTCTTTATCATGCTAAGAGGAGCAGGAAAAAGCAAAAAATTTCAGAATTGCACCTTGCAATGTGGAGATATTACTGTTTGTGCATTTACAATATTCATTGATTTTTGCCATTGAAAAACGTCCAGAAATGTTTGAAGCTACTGACTGAATGAAAGGAGCTGGCATCTCACTCTCTTTGAATCTTCTTTATCATGCTAGGATTAGCAGGAAAAAGCAAAAAATTTCAGAATTGCACCTTGCAATGCGGAGAAATTACTGTTTGTGCATTTACAATATTCATTGATTTTTGCCATTGAAAAACATCATGTTATTCATATACCAGAAATGTTTGAAGCTACTGACTGAATGAAAGGAGCTGGCATCTCACTCTCTTTGAATCTTCTTTATCATGCTAGGATTAGCAGGAAAAAGCAAAAAATTTCAGAATTGCACCTTGCAATGTGGAGATATTACTGTTTGTGCATTTACAATATTCATTGATTTTTGCCATTGAAAAACGTCCAGAAATGTTTGAAGCTACTGACTGAATGAAAGGAGCTGGCATCTCACTCTCTTTGAATCTTCTTTATCATGCTAGGATTAGCAGGAAAAAGCAAAAATTTTCAGAATTGCACCTTGCAATGTGGAGATATTACTGTTTGTGCATTTACAATATTCATTGATTTTTGCCATTGAAAAACGTCCAGAAATGTTTGAAGCTACTGACTGAATGAAAGGAGCTGGCATCTCACTCTCTTTGAATCTTCTTTATCATGCTAGGATTAGCAGGAAAAAGCAAAAAATTTCAGAATTGCACCTTGCAATGTGCAGATATTACTGTTTGTGCATTTACAATATTCATTGATTTTTGCCATTGAAAAACGTCCAGAAATGTTTGAAGCTACTGACTGAATGAAAGGAGCTGGCATCTCACTCTCTTTGAATCTTCTTTATCATGCTAGGATTAGCAGGAAAAAGCAAAAAATTTCAGAATTGCACCTTGCAATGTGGAGATATTACTGTTTGTGCATTTACAATATTCATTGATTTTTGCCATTGAAAAACGTCCAGAAATGTTTGAAGCTACTGACTGAATGAAAGGAGCTGGCATCTCACTCTCTTTGAATCTTCTTTATCATGCTAGGATTAGCAGGAAAAAGCAAAAAATTTCAGAATTGCACATTGCAATGTGGAGATATTACTGTTTGTGCATTTACAATATTCATTGATTTTTGCCATTGAAAAACGTCCAGAAATGTTTGAAGCTACTGACTGAATGAAAAGAGCTGGCATCTCACTCTCTTTGAATCTTCTTTATCATGCTAGGATTAGCCGGAAAAAGCAAAAAATTTCAGAATTGCACCTTGCAATGCGGAGAAATTACTGTTTGTGCATTTACAATATTCATTGATTTTTGCCATTGAAAAACATCATGTTATTCATATACCAGAAATGTTTGAAGCTACTGACTGAATGAAAAGAGCTGGCATCTCACTTTCTTTGAATCTTCTTTATCATGCTAAGAGGAGCAGGAAAAAGCAAAAAATTTCAGAATTGCACCTTGTAATGCAGAGATATTACTGTTTGTGCATTTACAATATTCATTGATTTTTGCCATTGAAAAACATCATGTTATTCATATACCAGAAATGTTTGAAGCTACTGACTGAATGAAAAGAGCTGGCATCTCACTCTCTTTGAATCTTCTTTATCATGCTAAGAGGAGCAGGAAAAAGCAAAAAATTTCAGAATTGCACCTTGCAATGTGGAGATATTACTGTTTGTGCATTTACAATATTCATTGATTTTTGCCATTGAAAAACGTCCAGAAATGTTTGAAGCTACTGACTGAATGAAAGGAGCTGGCATCTCACTCTCTTTGAATCTTCTTTATCATGCTAGGATTAGCAGGAAAAAGCAAAAAATTTCAGAATTGCATCTTGCAATGTGGAGATATTACTGTTTGTGTATTTACAATATTCATTGATTTTTGCCATTGAAAAACGTCCAGAAATGTTTGAAGCTACTGACTGAATGAAAGGAGCTGGCATCTCACTCTCTTTGAATCTTCTTTATCATGCTAGGATTAGCAGGAAAAAGCAAAAAATTTCAGAATTGCACCTTGCAATGTGGAGATATTACTGTTTGTGCATTTACAATATTCATTGATTTTTGCCATTGAAAAACGTCCAGAAATGTTTGAAGCTACTGACTGAATGAAAGGAGCTGGCATCTCACTCTCTTTGAATCTTCTTTATCATGCTAGGATTAGCAGGAAAAAGCAAAAAATTTCAGAATTGCTCCTTGCAATGTGGAGATATTACTGTTTGTGTATTTACAATATTCATTGATTTTTGCCATTGAAAAACATCATGTTATTCATATACCAGAAATGTTTGAAGCTACTGACTGAATGAAAAGAGCTGGCATCTCACTCTCTTTGAATCTTCTTTATCATGCTAAGAGGAGCAGGAAAAAGCAAAAAATTTCAGAATTGCACCTTGCAATGTGGAGATATTACTGTTTGTGCATTTACAATATTCATTGATTTTTGCCATTGAAAAACGTCCAGAAATGTTTGAAGCTACTGACTGAATGAAAGTAGCTGGCATCTCACTCTCTTTGAATCTTCTTTATCATGCTAGCATTAGCAGGAAAAAGCAAAAAATTTCAGAATTGCACCTTGCAATGTGGAGATATTACTGTTTGTGCATTTACAATATTCATTGATTTTTGCCATTGAAAAACGTCCAGAAATGTTTGAAGCTACTGACTGAATGAAAAGAGCTGGCATCTCACTCTCTTTGAGTCTTCTTTATCATGCTAGGATTAGCAGGAAAAAGCAAAAAATTTCAGAATTGCACCTTGCAATGTGGAGATATTACTGTTTGTGCATTTACAATATTCATTGATTTTTGCCATTGAAAAAGGTCCAGAAATGTTTGAAGCTACTGACTGAATGAAAGGAGCTGGCATCTCACTCTCTTTGAATCTTCTTTATCATGCTAGGATTAGCAGGAACAAGCAAAAAATTTCAGAATTGCACCTTGCAATGTGGAGATATTACTGTTTGTGCATTTACAATATTCATTGATTTTTGCCATTGAAAAACGTCCAGAAATGTTTGAAGCTACTGACTGAATGAAAGGAGCCGGCATCTCACTCTCTTTGAATCTTCTTTATCATGCTAGGATTAGCAGGAAAAAGCAAAAAATTTCAGAATTGCACCTTGCAATGCGGAGATATTACTGATTGTGCATTTACAATATTCATTGATTTTTGCCATTGAAAAACGTCCAGAAATGTTTGAAGCTACTGACTGAATGAAAGGAGCTGGCATCTCACTCTCTTTGAATCTTCTTTATCATGCTTGGATTAGCAGGAAAAAGCAAAAAATTTCAGAATTCCACCTTGCAATGTGGAGATATTACTGTTTGTGCATTTACAATATTCATTGATTTTTGCCATTGAAAAACGTCCAGAAATGTTTGAAGCTACTGACTGAATGAAAGGAGCTGGCATCTCACTCTATTTGAATCTTCTTTATCATGCTAGGATTAGCAGGAAAAAGCAAAAAATTTCAGAATTGCACCTTGCAATGTGGAGATATTACTGTTTGTGCATTTACAATATTCATTGATTTTTGCCATTGAAAAACGTCCAGAAATGTTTGAAGCTACTGACTGAATGAAAGGAGCTGGCATCTCACTCTCTTTGAGTCTTCATTATCATGCTAGGATTAGCAGGAAAAAGGAAAAAATTTCAGAATTGCACCTTGCAATGTGGAGATATTACTGTTTGTGCATTTACAATATTCAATGATTTTTGCCATTGAAAAACGTCCAGAAATGTTTGAAGCTACTGACTGAATGAAAGGAGCTGGCATCTCACTCTCTTTGAATCTTCTTTATCATGCTAGGATTAGCAGGAAAAAGCAAAAAATTTCAGAATTGCACCTTGTAATGTGGAGATATTACTGTTTGTGCATTTACAATATTCATTGATTTTTGCCATTGAAAAACGTCCAGAAATGTTTGAAGCTACTGACTGAATGAAAGGAGCTGGCATCTCACTCTCTTTGAATCTTCTTTATCATGCTAGGATTAGCAGGAAAAAGCAAAAAATTTCAGAATTGCACCTTGCAATGCGGAGATATTACTGTTTGTGCATTTACAATATTCATTGATTTTTGCCATTGAAAAACGTCCAGAAATGTTTGAAGCTACTGACTGAATGAAAGGAGCTGGCATCTCACTCTCTTTGAATCTTCTTTATCATGCTAGGATTAGCAGGAAAAAGCAAAAAATTTCAGAATTGCACCTTGCAATGCGGAGATATTACTGTTTGTGCATTTACAATATTCATTGATTTTTGCCATTGAAAAACGTCCAGAAATGTTTGAAGCTACTGACTGAATGAAAGGAGCTGGCATCTCACTCTCTTTGAATCTTCTTTATCATGCTAGGATTAGCAGGAAAAAGCAAAAAATTTCAGAATTCCACCTTGCAATGTGGAGATATTACTGTTTGTGCATTTACAATATTCATTGATTTTTGCCATTGAAAAACGTCCAGAAATGTTTGAAGCTACTGACTGAATGAAAGGAGCTGGCATCTCACTCTCTTTGAATCTTCTTTATCATGCTAGGATTAGCAGGAAAAAGCAAAAAATTTCAGAATTGCACCTTGCAATGCAGAGATATTACTGTTTGTGCATTTACAATATTCATTGATTTTTGCCATTGAAAAACGTCCAGAAATGTTTGAAGCTACTGACTGAATGAAAGGAGCTGGCATCTCAGTCTCTTTGAATCTTCTTTATCATGCTAGGATTAGCAGGAAAAAGCAAAAAATTTCAGAATTGCACCTTGCAATGTGGAGATATTACTGTTTGTGCATTTACAATATTCATTGATTTTTGCCATTGAAAAACGTCCAGAAATGTTTGAAGCTACTGACTGAATGAAAGGAGCTGGCATCTCACTCTCTTTGAGTCTTCTTTATCATGCTAGGATTAGCAGGAAAAAGCAAAAAATTTCAGAATTGCACCTTGCAATGTGGAGATATTACTGTTTGTGCATTTACAATATTCATTGATTTTTGCCATTGAAAAACGTCCAGAAATGTTTGAAGCTACTGACTGAATGAAAGGAGCTGGCATCTCACTCTCTTTGAATCTTCTTTATCATGCTAGGATTAGCAGGAAAAAGCAAAAAATTTCAGAATTGCACCTTGTAATGTGGAGATATTACTGTTTGTGCATTTACAATATTCATTGATTTTTGCCATTGAAAAACGTCCAGAAATGTTTGAAGCTACTGACTGAATGAAAGGAGCTGGCATCTCACTCTCTTTGAATCTTCTTTATCATGCTAGGATTAGCAGGAAAAAGCAAAAAATTTCAGAATTCCACCTTGCAATGTGGAGATATTACTGTTTGTGCATTTACAATATTCATTGATTTTTGCCATTGAAAAACGTCCAGAAATGTTTGAAGCTACTGACTGAATGAAAGGAGCTGGCATCTCACTCTCTTTGAATCTTCTTTATCATGCTAGGATTAGCAGGAAAAAGCAAAAAATTTCAGAATTGCACCTTGCAATGCGGAGAAATTACTGTTTGTGCATTTACAATATTCATTGATTTTTGCCATTGAAAAACATCATGTTATTCATATAACAGAAATGTTTGAAGCTACTGACTGAATGAAAAGAGCTGGCATCTCACTCTCTTTGAATCTTCTTTATCATGCTAAGAGGAGCAGGAAAAAGCAAAAAATTTCAGAATTGCACCTTGCAATGTGGAGATATTACTGTTTGTGCATTTACAATATTCATTGATTTTTGCCATTGAAAAACATCATGTTATTCATATACCAGAAATGTTTGAAGCTACTGACTGAATGAAAAGAGCTGGCATCTCACTTTCTTTGAATCTTCTTTATCATGCTAAGAGGAGCAGGAAAAAGCAAAAAATTTCAGAATTGCACCTTGTAATGCGGAGATATTACTGTTTGTGCATTTACAATATTCATTGATTTTTGCCATTGAAAAACATCATGTTATTCATATACCAGAAATGTTTGAAGCTACTGACTGAATGAAAAGAGCTGGCATCTCACTCTCTTTGAATGTTCTTTATCATGCTAAGAGGAGCAGGAAAAAGCAAAAAATTTCAGAATTGCACCTTGCAATGTGGAGATATTACTGTTTGTGCATTTACAATATTCATTGATTTTTGCCATTGAAAAACGTCCAGAAATGTTTGAAGCTACTGACTGAATGAAAGGAGCTGGCATCTCACTCTCTTTGAATTTTCTTTATCATGCTAGGATTAGCAGGAAAAAGCAAAAAATTTCAGAATTGCACCTTGCAATGTGGAGATATTACTGTTTGTGTATTTACAATATTCATTGATTTTTGCCATTGAAAAATGTCCAGAAATGTTTGAAGCTACTGACTGAATGAAAGGAGCTGGCATCTCACTCTCTTTGAATCTTCTTTATCATGCTAGGATTAGCAGGAAAAAGCAAAAAATTTCAGAATTGCACCTTGCAATGTGGAGATATTACTGTTTGTGCATTTACAATATTCATTGATTTTTGCCATTGAAAAACGTCCAGAAATGTTTGAAGCTACTGACTGAATGAAAGGAGCTGGCATCTCACTCTTTTTGAATCTTCTTTATCATGCTAGGATTAGCAGGAAAAAGCAAAAAATTTCAGAATTGCACCTTGCAATGCGGAGATATTACTGTTTGTGCATTTACAATATTCATTGATTTTTGCCATTGAAAAACCTCCAGAAATGTTTGAAGCTACTGACTGAATGAAAGGAGCTGGCATCTCACTCTCTTTGAATCTTCTTTATCATGCTAGGATTAGCAGGAAAAAGCAAAAAATTTCAGAATTGCACCTTGCAATGTGGAGATATTACTGTTTGTGTATTTACAATATTCATTGATTTTTGCCATTGAAAAACATCATGTTATTCATATACCAGAAATGTTTGAAACTACTGACTGAATGAAAAGAGCTGGCATCTCACTCTCTTTGAATCTTCTTTATCATGCTAAGAGGAGCAGGAAAAAGCAAAAAATTTCAGAATTGCACCTTGCAATGTGGAGATATTACTGTTTGTGCATTTACAATATTCATTGATTTTTGCCATTGAAAAACGTCCAGAAATGTTTGAAGCTACTGACTGAATTAAAGGAGCTGGCATCTCACTCTCTTTGAATCTTCTTTATCATGCTAGGATTAGCAGGAAAAAGCAAAAAATTTCAGAATTGCACCTTGCAATGTGGAGATATTACTGTTTGTGTATTTACAATATTCATTGATTTTTGCCATTGAAAAACGTCCAGAAATGTTTGAAGCTACTGACTGAATGAAAGGAGCTGGCATCTCACTCTCTTTGAATCTTCTTTATCATGCTAGGATTAGCAGGAAAAAGCAAAAAATTTCAGAATTGCACCTTGCAATGTGGAGATATTACTGTTTGTGCATTTACAATATTCATTGATTTTTGCCATTGAAAAACGTCCAGAAATGTTTGAAGCTACTGACTGAATGAAAGGAGCTGGCATCTCACTCTCTTTGAATCTTCTTTATCATGCTAGGATTAGCAGGAAAAAGCAAAAAATTTCAGAATTGCACCTTGCAATGTGGAGATATTACTGTTTGTGCATTTACAATATTCATTGATTTTTGCCATTGAAAAACGTCCAGAAATGTTTGAAGCTACTGACTGAATGAAAGGAGCTGGCATCTCACTCTCTTTGAATCTTCTTTATCATGCTAGGATTAGCAGGAAAAAGCAAAAAATTTCAGAATTGCACCTTGCAATGCGGAGATATTACTGTTTGTGCATTTACAATATTCATTGATTTTTGCCATTGAAAAACGTCCAGAAATGTTTGAAGCTACTGACTGAATGAAAGGAGCTGGCATCTCACTCTCTTTGAATCTTCTTTATCATGCTAGGATTAGCAGGAAAAAGCAAAAAATTTCAGAATTGCACCTTGCAATGAGGAGAAATTACTGTTTGTGCATTTACAATATTCATTGATTTTTGTCATTGAAAAACGTCCAGAAATGTTTGAAGCTACTGACTGAATGAAAGGAGCTGGCATCTCACTCTCTTTGAGTCTTCTTTATCATGCTAGGATTAGCAGGAAAAAGCAAAAAATTTCAGAATTGCACCTTGCAATGCGGAGAAATTACTGTTTGTGCATTTACAATATTCATTGATTTTTGCCATTGAAAAACATCATGTTATTCATATACCAGAAATGTTTGAAGCTACTGACTGAATGAAAAGAGCTGGCATCTCACTTTCTTTGAATCTTCTTTATCATGCTAAGAGGAGCAGGAAAAAGCAAAAAATTTCAGAATTGCACCTTGCAATGTGGAGATATTACTGTTTGTGCATTTACAATATTCATTGATTTTTGCCATTGAAAAACATCATGTTATGCATATACCAGAAATGTTTGAAGCTACTGACTGAATGAAAAGAGCTGGCATCTCACTCTCTTTGAATCTTCTTTATCATGCTAAGAGGAGCAGGAAAAAGCAAAAAAATTTCAGAATTGCACCTTGCAATGTGGAGATATTACTGTTTGTGCATTTACAATATTCATTGATTTTTGCCATTGAAAAACGTCCAGAAATGTTTGAAGCTACTGACTGAATGAAAGGAGCTGGCATCTCACTCTCTTTGAATCTTCTTTATCATGCTAGGATTAGCAGGAAAAAGCAAAAAAATTCAGAATTGCACCTTGCAATGCGGAGAAATTACTGATTGTGCATTTACAATATTCATTGATTTTTGCCATTGAAAAACATCATGTTATTCATATACCAGAAATGTTTGAAGCTACTGACTGAATGAAAAGAGCTGGCATCTCACTCTCTTTGAATCTTCTTTATCATGCTAAGAGGAGCAGGAAAAAGCAAAAAATTTCAGAATTGCACCTTGCAATGTGGAGATATTACTGTTTGTGCATTTACAATATTCATTGATTTTTGCCATTGAAAAACGTCCAGAAATGTTTGAAGCTACTGACTGAATGAAAGGAGCTGGCATCTCACTCTCTTTGAATCTTCTTTATCATGCTAGGATTAGCAGGAAAAAGCAAAAAATTTCAGAATTGCACCTTGCAATGCGGAGAAATTACTGTTTGTGCATTTACAATATTCATTGATTTTTGCCATTGAAAAACATCATGTTATTCATATACCAGAAATGTTTGAAGCTACTGACTGAATGAAAAGAGCTGGCATCTCACTTTCTTTGAATCTTCTTTATCATGCTAAGAGGAGCAGGAAAAAGCAAAAAATTTCAGAATTGCACCTTGTAATGCAGAGATATTACTGTTTGTGCATTTACAATATTCATTGATTTTTGCCATTGAAAAACATCATGTTATTCATATACCAGAAATGTTTGAAGCTACTGACTGAATGAAAAGAGCTGGCATCTCACTCTCTTTGAATCTTCTTTATCATGCTAAGAGGAGCAGGAAAAAGCAAAAAATTTCAGAATTGCACCTTGCAATGTGGAGATATTACTGTTTGTGCATTTACAATATTCATTGATTTTTGCCATTGAAAAACGTCCAGAAATGTTTGAAGCTACTGACTGAATGAAAGGAGCTGGCATCTCACTCTCTTTGAATCTTCTTTATCATGCTAGGATTAGCAGGAAAAAGCAAAAAATTTCAGAATTGCACCTTGCAATGTGGAGATATTACTGTTTGTGTATTTACAATATTCATTGATTTTTGCCATTGAAAAACGTCCAGAAATGTTTGAAGCTACTGACTGAATGAAAGGAGCTGGCATCTCATTCTCTTTGAATCTTCTTTATCATGCTAGGATTAGCAGGAAAAAGCAAAAAATTTCAGAATTGCACCTTGCAATGTGGAGATATTACTGTTTGTGCATTTACAATATTCATTGATTTTTGCCATTGAAAAACGTCCAGAAATGTTTGAAGCTACTGACTGAATGAAAGGAGCTGGCATCTCACTCTCTTTGAATCTTCTTTATCATGCTAGGATTAGCAGGAAAAAGCAAAAAATTTCAGAATTGCACCTTGCAATGTGGAGATATTACTGTTTGTGTATTTACAATATTCATTGATTTTTGCCATTGAAAAACGTCCAGAAATGTTTGAAGCTACTGACTGAATGAAAGGAGCTGGCATCTCACTCTCTTTGAATCTTCTTTATCATGCTAGGATTAGCAGGAAAAAGCAACAAATTTCAGAATTGCACCTTGCAATGTGGAGATATTACTGTTTGTGCATTTACAATATTCATTGATTTTTGCCATTGAAAAATGTCCAGAAATGTTTGAAGCTACTGACTGAATGAAAGGAGCTGGCATCTCACTCTCTTTGAATCTTCTTTATCATGCTAGGATTAGCAGGAAAAAGCAAAAAATTTCAGAATTGCACCTTGCAATGTGGAGATATTACTGTTTGTGCATTTACAATATTCATTGATTTTTGCCATTGAAAAACGTCCAGAAATGTTTGAAGCTACTGACTGAATGAAAGGAGCTGGCATCTCACTCTCTTTGAATCCTCTTTATCATGCTAGGATTAGCAGGAAAAAGCAAAAAATTTCAGAATTGCACCTTGCAATGTGGAGATATTACTGTTTGTGCATTTACAATATTCATTGATTTTTGCCATTGAAAAACGTCCAGAAATGTTTGAAGCTACTGACTGAATGAAAGGAGCTGGCATCTCACTCTCTTTGAATCTTCTTTATCATGCTAGGATTAGCAGGAAAAAGCAAAAAATTTCAGAATTGCACCTTGCAATGTGGAGATATTACTGTTTGTGCATTTACAATATTCATTGATTTTTGCCATTGAAAAACGTCCAGAAATGTTTGAAGCTACTGACTGAATGAAAGGAGCTGGCATCTCACTCTCTTTGAATCTTCTTTATCATGCTAGGATTAGCAGGAAAAAGCAAAAAATTTCAGAATTGCACCTTGCAATGCGGAGATATTACTGTTTGTGCATTTACAATATTCATTGATTTTTGCCATTGAAAAACGTCCAGAAATGTTTGAAGCTACTGACTGAATGAAAGGAGCTGGCATCTCACTCTCTTTGAATCTTCTTTATCATGCTAGGATTAGCAGGAAAAAGTAAAAAATTTCAGAATTGCACCTTGCAATGAGGAGAAATTACTGTTTGTGCATTTACAATATTCATTGATTTTTGCCATTGAAAAACGTCCAGAAATGTTTGAAGCTACTGACTGAATGAAAGGAGCTGGCATCTCACTCTCTTTGAGTCTTCTTTATCATGCTAGGATTAGCAGGAAAAAGCAAAAAATTTCAGAATTGCACCTTGCAATGCGGAGAAATTACTGTTTGTGCATTTACAATATTCATTGATTTTTGCCATTGAAAAACATCATGTTATTCATATACCAGAAATGTTTGAAGCTACTGACTGAATGAAAAGAGCTGGCATCTCACTTTCTTTGAATCTTCTTTACCATGCTAAGAGGAGCAGGAAAAAGCAAAAAATTTCAGAATTGCAGCTTGCAATGCGGAGATATTACTGTTTGTGCATTTACAATATTCATTGATTTTTGCCATTGAAAAACATCATGTTATGCATATACCAGAAATGTTTGAAGCTACTGACTGAATGAAAAGAGCTGGCATCTCACTCTCTTTGAATCTTCTTTATCATGCTAAGAGAAGCAGGAAAAAGCAAAAAATTTCAGAATTGCACCTTGCAATGTGGAGATATTACTGTTTGTGCATTTACAATATTCATTGATTTTTGCCATTGAAAAACGTCCAGAAATGTTTGAAGCTACTGACTGAATGAAAGGAGCTGGCATCTCACTCTCTTTGAATCTTCTTTATCATGCTAGGATTAGCAGGAAAAAGCAAAAAATTTCAGAATTGCACCTTGCAATGCGGAGAAATTACTGTTTGTGCATTTACAATATTCATTGATTTTTGCCATTGAAAAACATCATGTTATTCATATACCAGAAATATTTGAAGCTACTGACTGAATGAAAAGAGCTGGCATCTCACTCTCTTTGAATCTTCTTTATCATGCTAAGAGGAGCAGGAAAAAGCAAAAAATTTCAGAATTGCACATTGCAATGTGGAGATATTACTGTTTGTGCATTTACAATATTCATTGATTTTTGCCATTGAAAAACGTCCAGAAATGTTTGAAGCTACTGACTGAATGAAAGGAGCTGGCATCTCACTCTCTTTGAATCTTCTTTATCATGCTAGGATTAGCAGGAAAAAGCAAAAAATTTCAGAATTGCACCTTGCAATGTGGAGATATTACTGTTTGTGCATTTACAATATTCATTGATTTTTGCCATTGAAAAACGTCCAGAAATGTTTGAAGCTACTGACTGAATGAAAGGAGCTGGCATCTCACTCTCTTTGAATCTTCTTTATCATGCTAGGATTAGCAGGAAAAAGCAAAAAATTTCAGAATTGCACCTTGCAATGCGGAGAAATTACTGTTTGTGCATTTACAATATTCATTGATTTTTGCCATTGAAAAACATCATGTTATTCATATACCAGAAATGTTTGAAGCTACTGACTGAATGAAAAGAGCTGGCATCTCACTCTCTTTGAATCTTCTTTATCATGCTAAGAGGAGCAGGAAAAAGCAAAAAATTTCAGAATTGCACCTTGCAATGTGGAGATATTACTGTTTGTGCATTTACAATATTCATTGATTTTTGCCATTGAAAAACGTCCAGAAATGTTTGAAGCTACTGACTGAATGAAAGGAGCTGGCATCTCACTCTCTTTGAATCTTCTTTATCATGCTAGGATTAGCAGGAAAAGCAAAAAATTTCAGAATTGCACCTTGCAATGTGGAGATATTACTGTTTGTGCATTTACAATATTCATTGATTTTTGCCATTGAAAAACGTCCAGAAATGTTTGAAGCTACTGACTGAATGAAAGGAGCTGGCATCTCACTCTCTTTGAATCTTCTTTATCATGCTAGGATTAGCAGGAAAAAGCAAAAAATTTCAGAATTGCACCTTGCAATGCGGAGAAATTACTGTTTGTGCATTTACAATATTCATTGATTTTTGCCATTGAAAAACATCATGTTATTCATATACCAGAAATGTTTGAAGCTACTGACTGAATGAAAAGAGCTGGCATCTCACTCTCTTTGAATCTTCTTTATCATGCTAAGAGGAGCAGGAAAAAGCAAAAAATTTCAGAATTGCACCTTGCAATGTGGAGATATTACTGTTTGTGCATTTACAATATTCATTGATTTTTGCCATTGAAAAATGTCCAGAAATGTTTGAAGCTACTGACTGAATGAAAGGAGCTGGCATCTCACTCTCTTTGAATCTTCTTTATCATGCTAGGATTAGCAGGAAAAAGCAAAAAATTTCAGAATTGCACCTTGCAATGTGGAGATATTACTGTTTGTGCATTTACAATATTCATTGATTTTTGCCATTGAAAAACGTCCAGAAATGTTTGAAGCTACTGACTGAATGAAAGGAGCTGGCATCTCACTCTCTTTGAATCTTCTTTATCATGCTAGGATTAGCAGGAAAAAGCAAAAAATTTCAGAATTGCACCTTGCAATGTGGAGATATTACTGTTTGTGTATTTACAATATTCATTGATTTTTGCCATTGAAAAACGTCCAGAAATGTTTGAAGCTACTGACTGAATGAAAGGAGCTGGCATCTCACTCTCTTTGAATCTTCTTTATCATGCTAGGATTAGCAGGAAAAAGCAAAAAATTTCAGAATTGCACCTTGCAATGTGGAGATATTACTGTTTGTGCATTTACAATATTCATTGATTTTTGCCATTGAAAAACGTCCAGAAATGTTTGAAGCTACTGACTGAATGAAAGGAGCTGGCATCTCACTCTCTTTGAATCTTCTTTATCATGCTAGGATTAGCAGGAAAAAGCAAAAAATTTCAGAATTGCACCTTGCAATGTGGAGATATTACTGTTTGTGTATTTACAATATTCATTGATTTTTGCCATTGAAAAACATCATGTTATTCATATACCAGAAATGTTTGAAGCTACTGACTGAATGAAAAGAGCTGGCATCTCACTCTCTTTGAATCTTCTTTATCATGCTAAGAGGAGCAGGAAAAAGCAAAAAATTTCAGAATTGCACCTTGCAATGTGGAGATATTACTGTTTGTGCATTTACAATATTCATTGATTTTTGCCATTGAAAAACGTCCAGAAATGTTTGAAGCTACTGACTGAATGAAAGGAGCTGGCATCTCACTCTCTTTGAATCTTCTTTATCATGCTAGGATTAGCAGGAAAAAGCAAAAAATTTCAGAATTGCACCTTGCAATGTGGAGATATTACTGTTTGTGTATTTACAATATTCATTGATTTTTGCCATTGAAAAACGTCCAGAAATGTTTGATCCTACTGACTGAATGAAAGGAGCTGGCATCTCACTCTCTTTGAATCTTCTTTATCATGCTAGGATTAGCAGGAAAAAGCAACAAATTTCAGAATTGCACCTTGCAATGTGGAGATATTACTGTTTGTGCATTTACAATATTCATTGATTTTTGCCATTGAAAAATGTCCAGAAATGTTTGAAGCTACTGACTGAATGAAAGGAGCTGGCATCTCACTCTCTTTGAATCTTCTTTATCATGCTAGGATTAGCAGGAAAAAGCAAAAAATTTCAGAATTGCACCTTGCAATGTGGAGATATTACTGTTTGTGCATTTACAATATTCATTGATTTTTGCCATTGAAAAACGTCCAGAAATGTTTGAAGCTACTGACTGAATGAATGGAGCTGGCATCTCACTCTCTTTGAATCTTCTTTATCATGCTAGGATTAGCAGGAAAAAGCAAAAAATTTCAGAATTGCACCTTGCAATGTGGAGATATTACTGTTTGTGCATTTACAATATTCATTGATTTTTGCCATTGAAAAACGTCCAGAAATGTTTGAAGCTACTGACTGAATGAAAGGAGCTGGCATCTCACTCTCTTTGAATCTTCTTTATCATGCTAGGATTAGCAGGAAAAAGCAAAAAATTTCAGAATTGCACCTTGCAATGTGGAGATATTACTGTTTGTGCATTTACAATATTCATTGATTTTTGCCATTGAAAAACGTCCAGAAATGTTTGAAGCTACTGACTGAATGAAAAGAGCTGGCATCTCACTCTCTTTGAATCTTCTTTATCATGCTAGGATTAGCAGGAAAAAGCAAAAAATTTCAGAATTGCACCTTGCAATGCGGAGATATTACTGTTTGTGCATTTACAATATTCATTGATTTTTGCCATTGAAAAACGTCCAGAAATGTTTGAAGCTACTGACTGAATGAAAGGAGCTGGCATCTCACTCTCTTTGAATCTTCTTTATCATGCTAGGATTAGCAGGAAAAAGTAAAAAATTTCAGAATTGCACCTTGCAATGAGGAGAAATTACTGTTTGTGCATTTACAATATTCATTGATTTTTGCCATTGAAAAACGTCCAGAAATGTTTGAAGCTACTGACTGAATGAAAGGAGCTGGCATCTCACTCTCTTTGAGTGTTCTTTATCATGCTAGGATTAGCAGGAAAAAGCAAAAAATTTCAGAATTGCACCTTGCAATGCGGAGAAATTACTGTTTGTGCATTTACAATATTCATTGATTTTTGCCATTGAAAAACATCATGTTATTCATATACCAGAAATGTTTGAAGCTACTGACTGAATGAAAAGAGCTGGCATCTCACTTTCTTTGAATCTTCTTTATCATGCTAAGAGGAGCAGGAAAAAGCAAACAATTTCAGAATTGCAGCTTGCAATGCGGAGATATTACTGTTTGTGCATTTACAATATTCATTGATTTTTGCCATTGAAAAACATCATGTTATGCATATACCAGAAATGTTTGAAGCTACTGACTGAATGAAAAGAGCTGGCATCTCACTCTCTTTGAATCTTCTTTATCATGCTAAGAGGAGCAGGAAAAAGCAAAAAATTTCAGAATTGCACCTTGCAATGTGGAGATATTACTGTTTTTGCATTTACAATATTCATTGATTTTTGTTATTGAAAAACGTCCAGAAATGTTTGAAGCTACTGACTGAATGAAAGGAGCTGGCATCTCACTCTCTTTGAATCTTCTTTATCATGCTAGGATTAGCAGGAAAAAGCAAAAAATTTCAGAATTGCACCTTGCAATGCGGAGAAATTACTGTTTGTGCATTTACAATATTCATTGATTTTTGCCATTGAAAAACATCATGTTATTCATATACCAGAAATGTTTGAAGCTACTGACTGAATGAAAAGAGCTGGCATCTCACTCTCTTTGAATCTTCTTTATCATGCTAAGTGGAGCAGGAAAAAGCAAAAAATTTCAGAATTGCACCTTGCAATGTGGAGATATTACTGTTTGTGCATTTACAATATTCATTGATTTTTGCCTTTGAAAAACGTCCAGAAATGTTTGAAGCTACTGACTGAATGAAAGGAGCTGGCATCTCACTCTCTTTGAATCTTCTTTATCATGCTAGGATTAGCAGGAAAAAGCAAAAAATTTCAGAATTGCACCTTGCAATGTGGAGATATTACTGTTTGTGCATTTACAATATTCATTGATTTTTGCCATTGAAAAACGTCCAGAAATGTTTGAAGCTACTGACTGAATGAAAGGAGCTGGCATCTCACTCTCTTTGAATCTTCTTTATCATGCTAGGATTAGCAGGAAAAAGCAAAAAATTTCAGAATTGCACCTTGCAATGTGGAGATATTACTGTTTGTGCATTTACAATATTCATTGATTTTTGCCATTGAAAAACGTCCAGAAATGTTTGAAGCTACTGACTGAATGAAAGGAGCTGGCATCTCACTCTCTTTGAATCTTCTTTATCATGCTAGGATTAGCAGGAAAAAGCAAAAAATTTCAGAATTGCACCTTGCAATGCGGAGAAATTACTGTTTGTGCTTTTACAATATTCATTGATTTTTGCCATTGAAAAACATCATGTTATTCATATACCAGAAATGTTTGAAGCTACTGACTGAATGAAAAGAGCTGGCATCTCACTTTCTTTGAATCTTCTTTATCATGCTAAGAGGAGCAGGAAAAAGCAAAAAATTTCAGAATTGCACCTTGCAATGCGGAGATATTACTGTTTGTGCATTTACAATATTCATTGATTTTTGCCATTGAAAAACATCATGTTATTCATATACCAGAAATGTTTGAAGCTACTGACTGAATGAAAAGAGCTGGCATCTCACTCTCTTTGAATCTTCTTTATCATGCTAAGAGGAGCAGGAAAAAGCAAAAAATTTCAGAATTGCACCTTGCAATGTGGAGATATTACTGTTTGTGCATTTACAATATTCATTGATTTTTGCCATTGAAAAAGTCCAGAAATGTTTGAAGCTACTGACTGAATGAAAGGAGCTGGCATCTCACTCTCTTTGAATCTTCTTTATCATGCTAGGATTAGCAGGAAAAAGCAAAAAATTTCAGAATTGCACCTTGCAATGTGGAGATATTACTGTTTGTGTATTTACAATATTCATTGATTTTTGCCATTGAAAAACGTCCAGAAATGTTTGAAGCTACTGACTGAATGAAAGGAGCTGGCATCTCACTCTCTTTGAATCTTCTTTATCATGCTAGGATTAGCAGGAAAAAGCAAAAAATTTCAGAATTGCACCTTGCAATGTGGAGATATTACTGTTTGTGCATTTACAATATTCATTGATTTTTGCCATTGAAAAACGTCCAGAAATGTTTGAAGCTACTGACTGAATGAAAGGAGCTGGCATCTCACTCTCTTTGAATCTTCTTTATCATGCTAGGATTAGCAGGAAAAAGCAAAAAAATTCAGAATTGCACCTTGCAATGTGGAGATATTACTGTTTGTGCATTTACAATATTCATTGATTTTTGCCATTGAAAAACGTCCAGAAATGTTTGAAGCTACTGGCTGAATGAAAGGAGCTGGCATCTCACTCTCTTTGAATCTTCTTTATCATGCTAGGATTAGCAGGAAAAAGCAAAAAATTTCAGAATTGCACCTTGCAATGCGGAGATATTACTGTTTGTGCATTTACAATATTCATTGATTTTTGCCATTGAAACACGTCCAGAAATGTTTGAAGCTACTGACTGAATGAAAGGAGCTGGCATCTCACTCTCTTTGAATATTCTTTATCATGCTAGGATTAGCAGGAAAAAGCAAAAAATTTCAGAATTGCACCTTGCAATGAGGAGAAATTACTGTTTGTGCATTTACAATATTCATTGATTTTTGCCATTGAAAAACGTCCAGAAATGTTTGAAGCTACTGACTGAATGAAAGGAGCTGGCATCTCAGTCTCTTTGAATCTTCTTTATCATGCTAGGATTAGCAGGAAAAAGCAAAAAATTTCAGAATTGCACCTTGCAATGCGGAGAAATTACTGTTTGTGCATTTACAATATTCATTGATTTTTGCAATTGAAAAACATCATGTTATTCATATACCAGAAATGTTTGAAGCTACTGACTGAATGAAAAGAGCTGGCATCTCACTTTCTTTGAATCTTCTTTATCATGCTAAGAGGAGCAGGAAAAAGCAAAAAATTTCAGAATTGCACCTTGCAATGCGGAGATATTACTGTTTGTGCATTTACAATATTCATTGATTTTTGCCTTTGAAAAACATCATGTTATTCATATACCAGAAATGTTTGAAGCTACTGACTGAATGAAAAGAGCTGGCATCTCACTCTCTTTGAATCTTCTTTATCATGCTAAGTGGAGCAGGAGAAAGCAAAAAATTTCAGAATTGCACCTTGCAATGTGGAGATATTACTGTTTGTGCATTTACAATATTCATTGATTTTTGCCATTGAAAAACGTCCAGAAATGTTTGAAGCTACTGACTGAATGAAAGGATCTGGCATCTCACTCTCTTTGAATCTTCTTTATCATGCTAGGATTAGCAGGAAAAAGCAAAAAATTTCAGAATTGCACCTTGCAATGTGGAGATATTACTGTTTGTGTGTTTACAATATTCATTGATTTTTGCCATTGAAAAACGTCCAGAAATGTTTGAAGCTACTGACTGAATGAAAGGAGCTGGCATCTCACTCTCTTTGAATCTTCTTTATCATGCTAGGATTAGCAGGAAAAAGCAAAAAATTTCAGAATTGCACCTTGCAATGCGGAGAAATTACTGTTTGTGCATTTACAATATTCATTGATTTTTGCCATTGAAAAACGTTCAGAAATGTTTGAAGCTACTGACTGAATGAAAGGAGCTGGCATCTCACTCTCTTTGAATCTTCTTTATCATGCTAGGATTAGCAGGAAAAAGCAAAAAATTTCAGAATTGCACCTTGCAATGCGGAGAAATTACTGTTTGTGCAGTTACAATATTCATTGATTTTTGCCATTGAAAAACGTCCAGAAATGTTTGAAGCTACTGACTGAATGAAAGGAGCTGGCATCTCACTCTCTTTGAATCTTCTTTATCATGCTAGGATTAGCAGGAAAAAGCAAAAAATTTCAGAATTGCACCTTGCAATGTGGAGATATTACTGTTTGTGCATTTACAATATTCATTGATTTTTGCCATTGAAAAACGTCCAGAAATGTTTGAAGCTACTGACTGAATGAAAGGAGCTGGCATCTCACTCTCTTTGAATCTTCTTTATCATGCTAGGATTAGCAGGAAAAAGCAAAAAATTTCAGAATTGCATCTTGCAATGCGGAGAAATTACTGTTTGTGCATTTACAATATTCATTGATTTTTGCCATTGAAAAACATCATGTTATTCATATACCAGAAATGTTTGAAGCTACTGACTGAATGAAAAGAGCTGGCATCTCACTTTCTTTGAATCTTCTTTATCATGCTAAGAGGAGCAGGAAAAAGCAAAAAATTTCAGAATTGCACCTTGCAATGCGGAGATATTACTGTTTGTGCATTTACAATATTCATTGATTTTTGCCATTGAAAAACATCATGTTATTCATATACCAGAAAGGTTTGAAGCTACTGACTGAATGAAAAGAGCTGGCATCTCACTCTCTTTGAATCTTCTTTATCATGCTAAGAGGAGCAGGAAAAAGCAAAAAATTTCAGAATTGCACCTTGCAATGTGGAGATATTACTGTTTGTGCATTTACAATTATCATTGATTTTTGCCATTGAAAAACGTCCAGAAATGTTTGAAGCTACTGACTGAATGAAAGGAGCTGGCATCTCACTCTCTTTGAATCTTCTTTATCATGCTAGGATTAGCAGGAAAAAGCAAAAAATTTCAGAATTGCACCTTGCAATGTGGAGATATTACTGTTTGTGCATTTACAATATTCATAGATTTTTGCCATTGAAAAACGTCCAGAAATGTTTGAAGCTACTGACTGAATGAAAGGAGCTGGCATCTCACTCTCTTTGAATCTTCTTTATCATGCTAGGATTAGCAGGAAAAAGCAAAAAATTTCAGAATTGCACCTTGCAATGCGGAGAAATTACTGTTTGTGCATTTACAATATTCATTGATTTTTGCCATTGAAAAACATCATGTTATTCATATACCAGAAATGTTTGAAGCTACTGACTGAATGAAAAGAGCTGGCATCTCACTTTCTTTGAATCTTCTTTATCATGCTAAGAGGAGCAGGAAAAAGCAAAAAATTTCAGAATTGCACCTTGCAATGCGGAGATATTACTGTTTGTGCCTTTACAATATTCATTGATTTTTGCCATTGAAAAACATCATGTTATTCATATACCAGAAATGTTTGAAGCTACTGACTGAATGAAAAGAGCTGGCATCTCACTCTCTTTGAATCTTCTTTATCATGCTAAGAGGAGCAGGAAAAAGCAAAAAATTTCAGAATTGCACCTTGCAATGTGGAGATATTACTGTTTGTGCATTTACAATATTCATTGATTTTTGCCATTGAAAAACGTCCAGAAATGTTTGAAGCTACTGACTGAATGAAAGGAGCTGGCATCTCACTCTCTTTGAATCTTCTTTATCATGCTAGGATTAGCAGGAAAAAGCAAAAAATTTCAGAATTGCACCTTGCAATGTGGAGATATTACTGTTTGTGCATTTACAATATTCATTGATTTTTGCCATTGAAAAACGTCCAGAAATGTTTGAAGCTACTGACTGAATGAAAGGAGCTGGCATCTCACTCTCTTTGAATCTTCTTTATCATGCTAGGATTAGCAGGAAAAAGCAAAAAAATTCAGAATTGCACCTTGCAATGTGGAGATATTACTGTTTGTGCATTTACAATATTCATTGATTTTTGCCATTGAAAAACGTCCAGAAATGTTTGAAGCTACTGGCTGAATGAAAGGAGCTGGCATCTCACTCTCTTTGAATCTTCTTTATCATGCTAGGATTAGCAGGAAAAAGCAAAAAATTTCAGAATTGCACCTTGCAATGCGGAGATATTACTGTTTGTGCATTTACAATATTCATTGATTTTTGCCATTGAAACACGTCCAGAAATGTTTGAAGCTACTGACTGAATGAAAGGAGCTGGCATCTCACTCTCTTTGAATATTCTTTATCATGCTAGGATTAGCAGGAAAAAGCAAAAAATTTCAGAATTGCACCTTGCAATGAGGAGAAATTACTGTTTGTGCATTTACAATATTCATTGATTTTTGCCATTGAAAAACGTCCAGAAATGTTTGAAGCTACTGACTGAATGAAAGGAGCTGGCATCTCAGTCTCTTTGAATCTTCTTTATCATGCTAGGATTAGCAGGAAAAAGCAAAAAATTTCAGAATTGCACCTTGCAATGCGGAGAAATTACTGTTTGTGCATTTACAATATTCATTGATTTTTGCCATTGAAAAACATCATGTTATTCATATACCAGAAATGTTTGAAGCTACTGACTGAATGAAAAGAGCTGGCATCTCACTTTCTTTGAATCTTCTTTATCATGCTAAGAGGAGCAGGAAAAAGCAAAAAATTTCAGAATTGCACCTTGCAATGCGGAGATATTACTGTTTGTGCATTTACAATATTCATTGATTTTTGCCATTGAAAAACATCATGTTATTCATATACCAGAAATGTTTGAAGCTACTGACTGAATGAAAAGAGCTGGCATCTCACTCTCTTTGAATCTTCTTTATCATGCTAAGTGGAGCAGGAGAAAGCAAAAAATTTCAGAATTGCACCTTGCAATGTGGAGATATTACTGTTTGTGCATTTACAATATTCATTGATTTTTGCCATTGAAAAACGTCCAGAAATGTTTGAAGCTACTGACTGAATGAAAGGAGCTGGCATCTCACTCTCTTTGAATCTTCTTTATCATGCTAGGATTAGCAGGAAAAAGCAAAAAATTTCAGAATTGCACCTTGCAATGTGGAGATATTACTGTTTGTGTATTTACAATATTCATTGATTTTTGCCATTGAAAAACGTCCAGAAATGTTTGAAGCTACTGACTGAATGAAAGGAGCTGGCATCTCACTCTCTTTGAATCTTCTTTATCATGCTAGGATTAGCAGGAAAAAGCAAAAAATTTCAGAATTGCACCTTGCAATGCGGAGAAATTACTGTTTGTGCATTTACAATATTCATTGATTTTTGCAATTGAAAAACGTCCAGAAATGTTTGAAGCTACTGACTGAATCAAAGGAGCTGGCATCTCACTCTCTTTGAATCTTCTTTATCATGCTAGGATTAGCAGGAAAAAGCAAAAAATTTCAGAATTGCACCTTGCAATGCGGAGAAATTACTGTTTGTGCATTTACAATATTCATTGATTTTTGCCATTGAAAAACATCATGTTATTCATATACCAGAAATGTTTGAAGCTACTGACTGAATGAAAAGAGCTGGCATCTCACTTTCTTTGAATCTTCTTTATCATGCTAAGAGGAGCAGGAAAAAGCAAAAAATTTCAGAATTGCACCTTGCAATGTGGAGATATTACTGTTTGTGCATTTACAATATTCATTGATTTTTGCCATTGAAAAACGTCCAGAAATGTTTGAAGCTACTGACTGAATGAAAGGAGCTGGCATCTCACTCTCTTTGAATCTTCTTTATCATGCTAGGATTAGCAGGAAAAAGCAAAAAATTTCAGAATTGCACCTTGCAATGCGGAGATATTACTGTTTGTGCATTTACAATATTCATTGATTTTTGCCATTGAAAAACGTCCAGAAATGTTTGAAGCTACTGACTGAATGAAAGGAGCTGGCATCTCACTCTCTTTGAATCTTCTTTATCATGCTAGGATTAGCAGGAAAAAGCAAAAAATTTCAGAATTGCACCTTGCAATGTGGAGAAATTACTGTTTGTGCATTTACAATATTCATTGATTTTTGTCATTGAAAAACATCATGTTATTCATATACCAGAAATGTTTGAAGCTACTGACTGAATGAAAAGAGCTGGCATCTCACTCTCTTTGAATCTTCTTTATCATGCTAAGAGGAGCAGGAAAAAGCAAAAAATTTCAGAATTGCACCTTGCAATGTGGAGATATTACTGTTTGTGCATTTACAATATTCATTGATTTTTGCCATTGAAAAACGTCCAGAAATGTTTGAAGCTACTGACTGAATGAAAGGAGCTGGCATCTCACTCTCTTTGAATCTTCTTTATCATGCTAGGATTAGCAGGAAAAAGCAAAAAATTTCAGAATTGCACCTTGCAATGTGGAGATATTACTGTTTGTGCATTTACAATATTCATTGATTTTTGCCATTGAAAAACGTCCAGAAATGTTTGAAGCTACTGACTGAATGAAAGGAGCTGGCATCTCACTCTCTTTGAATCTTCTTTATCATGCTAGGATTAGCAGGAAAAAGCAAAAAATTTCAGAATTGCATCTTGCAATGCGGAGAAATTACTGTTTGTGCATTTACAATATTCATTGATTTTTGCCATTGAAAAACATCATGTTATTCATATACCAGAAATGTTTGAAGCTACTGACTGAATGAAAAGAGCTGGCATCTCACTTTCTTTGAATCTTCTTTATCATGCTAAGAGGAGCAGGAAAAAGCAAAAAATTTCAGAATTGCACCTTGCAATGCGGAGATATTACTGTTTGTGCATTTACAATATTCATTGATTTTTGCCATTGAAAAACATCATGTTATTCATATACCAGAAAGGTTTGAAGCTACTGACTGAATGAAAAGAGCTGGCATCTCACTCTCTTTGAATCTTCTTTATCATGCTAAGAGGAGCAGGAAAAAGCAAAAAATTTCAGAATTGCACCTTGCAATGTGGAGATATTACTGTTTGTGCATTTACAATATTCATTGATTTTTGCCATTGAAAAACGTCCAGAAATGTTTGAAGCTACTGACTGAATGAAAGGAGCTGGCATCTCACTCTCTTTGAATCTTCTTTATCATGCTAGGATTAGCAGGAAAAAGCAAAAAATTTCAGAATTGCACCTTGCAATGTGGAGATATTACTGTTTGTGCATTTACAATATTCATTGATTTTTGCCATTGAAAAACGTCCAGAAATGTTTGAAGCTACTGACTGAATGAAAGGAGCTGGCATCTCACTCTCTTTGAATCTTCTTTATCATGCTAGGATTAGCAGGAAAAAGCAAAAAATTTCAGAATTGCACCTTGCAATGCGGAGAAATTACTGTTTGTGCATTTACAATATTCATTGATTTTTGCCATTGAAAAACATCATGTTATTCATATACCAGAAATGTTTGAAGCTACTGACTGAATGAAAAGAGCTGGCATCTCACTTTCTTTGAATCTTCTTTATCATGCTAAGAGGAGCAGGAAAAAGCAAAAAATTTCAGAATTGCACCTTGCAATGCGGAGATATTACTGTTTGTGCATTTACAATATTCATTGATTTTTGCCATTGAAAAACATCATGTTATTCATATACCAGAAATGTTTGAAGCTACTGACTGAATGAAAAGAGCTGGCATCTCACTCTCTTTGAATCTTCTTTATCATGCTAAGAGGAGCAGGAAAAAGCAAAAAATTTCAGAATTGCACCTTGCAATGTGGAGATATTACTGTTTGTGCATTTACAATATTCATTGATTTTTGCCATTGAAAAACGTCCAGAAATGTTTGAAGCTACTGACTGAATGAAAGGAGCTGGCATCTCACTCTCTTTGAATCTTCTTTATCATGCTAGGATTAGCAGGAAAAAGCAAAAAATTTCAGAATTGCACCTTGCAATGTGGAGATATTACTGTTTGTGTATTTACAATATTCATTGATTTTTGCCATTGAAAAACGTCCAGAAATGTTTGAAGCTACTGACTGAATGAAAGGAGCTGGCATCTCACTCTCTTTGAATCTTCTTTATCATGCTAGGATTAGCAGGAAAAAGCAAAAAATTTCAGAATTGCACCTTGCAATGTGGAGATATTACTGTTTGTGCATTTACAATATTCATTGATTTTTGCCATTGAAAAACGTCCAGAAATGTTTGAAGCTACTGACTGAATGAAAGGAGCTGGCATCTCACTCTCTTTGAATCTTCTTTATCATGCTAGGATTAGCAGGAAAAAGCAAAAAAATTCAGAATTGCACCTTGCAATGTGGAGATATTACTGTTTGTGCATTTACAATATTCATTGATTTTTGCCATTGAAAAACGTCCAGAAATGTTTAAAGCTACTGGCTGAATGAAAGGAGCTGGCATCTCACTCTCTTTGAATCTTCTTTATCATGCTAGGATTAGCAGGAAAAAGCAAAAAATTTCAGAATTGCACCTTGCAATGCGGAGATATTACTGTTTGTGCATTTACAATATTCATTGATTTTTGCCATTGAAACACGTCCAGAAATGTTTGAAGCTACTGACTGAATGAAAGGAGCTGGCATCTCACTCTCTTTGAATATTTTTTATCATGCTAGGATTAGCAGGAAAAAGCAAAAAATTTCAGAATTGCACCTTGCAATGAGGAGAAATTACTGTTTGTGCATTTACAATATTCATTGATTTTTGCCATTGAAAAACGTCCAGAAATGTTTGAAGCTACTGACTGAATGAAAGGAGCTGGCATCTCAGTCTCTTTGAATCTTCTTTATCATGCTAGGATTAGCAGGAAAAAGCAAAAAATTTCAGAATTGCACCTTGCAATGCGGAGAAATTACTGTTTGTGCATTTACAATATTCATTGATTTTTGCCATTGAAAAACATCATGTTATTCATATACCAGAAATGTTTGAAGCTACTGACTGAATGAAAAGAGCTGGCATCTCACTTTCTTTGAATCTTCTTTATCATGCTAAGAGGAGCAGGAAAAAGCAAAAAATTTCAGAATTGCACCTTGCAATGCGGAGATATTACTGTTTGTGCATTTACAATATTCATTGATTTTTGCCATTGAAAAACATCATGTTATTCATATACCAGAAATGTTTGAAGCTACTGACTGAATGAAAAGAGCTGGCATCTCACTCTCTTTGAATCTTCTTTATCATGCTAAGTGGAGCAGGAGAAAGCAAAAAATTTCAGAATTGCACCTTGCAATGTGGAGATATTACTGTTTGTGCATTTACAATATTCATTGATTTTTGCCATTGAAAAACGTCCAGAAATGTTTGAAGCTACTGACTGAATGAAAGGAGCTGGCATCTCACTCTCTTTGAATCTTCTTTATCATGCTAGGATTAGCAGGAAAAAGCAAAAAATTTCAGAATTGCACCTTGCAATGTGGAGATATTACTGTTTGTGTATTTACAATATTCATTGATTTTTGCCATTGAAAAACGTCGAGAAATGTTTGAAGCTACTGACTGAATGAAAGGAGCTGGCATCTCACTCTCTTTGAATCTTCTTTATCATGCTAGGATTAGCAGGAAAAAGCAAAAAATTTCAGAACTGCACCTTGCAATGCGGAGAAATTACTGTTTGTGCATTTACAATATTCATTGATTTTTGCCATTGAAAAACGTTCAGAAATGTTTGAAGCTACTGACTGAATGAAAGGAGCTGGCATCTCACTCTCTTTGAATCTTCTTTATCATGCTAGGATTAGCAGGAAAAAGCCAAAAATTTCAGAATTGCATCTTGCAATGCGGAGAAATTACTGTTTGTGCATTTATAATATTCATTGATTTTTGCCATTGAAAAACATCATGTTATTCATATACCAGAAATGTTTGAAGCTACTGACTGAATGAAAAGAGCTGGCATCTCACTTTCTTTGAATCTTCTTTATCATGCTAAGAGGAGCAGGAAAAAGCAAAAAATTTCAGAATTGCACCTTGCAATGCGGAGATATTACTGTTTGTGCATTTACAATATTCATTGATTTTTGCCATTGAAAAACATCATGTTATTCATATACCAGAAAGGTTTGAAGCTACTGACTGAATGAAAAGAGCTGGCATCTCACTCTCTTTGAATCTTCTTTATCATGCTAAGAGGAGCAGGAAAAAGCAAAAAATTTCAGAATTGCACCTTGCAATGTGGAGATATTACTGTTTGTGCATTTACAATATTCATTGATTTTTGCCATTGAAAAACGTCCAGAAATGTTTGAAGCTACTGACTGAATGAAAGGAGCTGGCATCTCACTCTCTTTGAATCTTCTTTATCATGCTAGGATTAGCAGGAAAAAGCAAAAAATTTCAGAATTGCACCTTGCAATGTGGAGATATTACTGTTTGTGCATTTACAATATTCATTGATTTTTGCCATTGAAAAACGTCCAGAAATGTTTGAAGCTACTGACTGAATGAAAGGAGCTGGCATCTCACTCTCTTTGAATCTTCTTTATCATGCTAGGATTAGCAGGAAAAAGCAAAAAATTTCAGAATTGCACCTTGCAATGCGGAGAAATTACTGTTTGTGCATTTACAATATTCATTGATTTTTGCCATTGAAAAACATCATGTTATTCATATACCAGAAATGTTTGAAGCTACTGACTGAATGAAAAGAGCTGGCATCTCACTTTCTTTGAATCTTCTTTATCATGCTAAGAGGAGCAGGAAAAAGCAAAAAATTTCAGAATTGCACCTTGCAATGCGGAGATATTACTGTTTGTGCATTTACAATATTCATTGATTTTTGCCATTGAAAAACATCATGTTATTCATATACCAGAAATGTTTGAAGCTACTGACTGAATGAAAAGAGCTGGCATCTCACTCTCTTTGAATCTTCTTTATCATGCTAAGAGGAGCAGGAAAAAGCAAAAAATTTCAGAATTGCACCTTGCAATGTGGAGATATTACTGTTTGTGCATTTACAATATTCATTGATTTTTGCCATTGAAAAACGTCCAGAAATGTTTGAAGCTACTGACTGAATGAAAGGAGCTGGCATCTCACTCTCTTTGAATCTTCTTTATCATGCTAGGATTAGCAGGAAAAAGCAAAAAATTTCAGAATTGCACCTTGCAATGTGGAGATATTACTGTTTGTGTATTTACAATATTCATTGATTTTTGCCATTGAAAAACGTCCAGAAATGTTTGAAGCTACTGACTGAATGAAAGGAGCTGGCATCTCACTCTCTTTGAATCTTCTTTATCATGCTAGGATTAGCAGGAAAAAGCAAAAAATTTCAGAATTGCACCTTGCAATGTGGAGATATTACTGTTTGTGCATTTACAATATTCATTGATTTTTGCCATTGAAAAACGTCCAGAAATGTTTGAAGCTACTGACTGAATGAAAGGAGCTGGCATCTCACTCTCTTTGAATCTTCTTTATCATGCTAGGATTAGCAGGAAAAAGCAAAAAAATTCAGAATTGCACCTTGCAATGTGGAGATATTACTGTTTGTGCATTTACAATATTCATTGATTTTTGCCATTGAAAAACGTCCAGAAATGTTTGAAGCTACTGGCTGAATGAAAGGAGCTGGCATCTCACTCTCTTTGAATCTTCTTTATCATGCTAGGATTAGCAGGAAAAAGCAAAAAATTTCAGAATTGCACCTTGCAATGCGGAGATATTACTGTTTGTGCATTTACAATATTCATTGATTTTTGCCATTGAAACACGTCCAGAAATGTTTGAAGCTACTGACTGAATGAAAGGAGCTGGCATCTCACTCTCTTTGAATATTTTTTATCATGCTAGGATTAGCAGGAAAAAGCAAAAAATTTCAGAATTGCACCTTGCAATGAGGAGAAATTACTGTTTGTGCATTTACAATATTCATTGATTTTTGCCATTGAAAAACGTCCAGAAATGTTTGAAGCTACTGACTGAATGAAAGGAGCTGGCATCTCAGTCTCTTTGAATCTTCTTTATCATGCTAGGATTAGCAGGAAAAAGCAAAAAATTTCAGAATTGCACCTTGCAATGCGGAGAAATTACTGTTTGTGCATTTACAATATTCATTGATTTTTGCCATTGAAAAACATCATGTTATTCATATACCAGAAATGTTTGAAGCTACTGACTGAATGAAAAGAGCTGGAATCTCACTTTCTTTGAATCTTCTTTATCATGCTAAGAGGAGCAGGAAAAAGCAAAAAATTTCAGAATTGCACCTTGCAATGCGGAGATATTACTGTTTGTGCATTTACAATATTCATTGATTTTTGCCATTGAAAAACATCATGTTATTCATATACCAGAAATGTTTGAAGCTACTGACTGAATGAAAAGAGCTGGCATCTCACTCTCTTTGAATCTTCTTTATCATGCTAAGTGGAGCAGGAGAAAGCAAAAAATTTCAGAATTGCACCTTGCAATGTGGAGATATTACTGTTTGTGCATTTACAATATTCATTGATTTTTGCCATTGAAAAACGTCCAGAAATGTTTGAAGCTACTGACTGAATGAAAGGAGCTGGCATCTCACTCTCTTTGAATCTTCTTTATCATGCTAGGATTAGCAGGAAAAAGCAAAAAATTTCAGAATTGCACCTTGCAATGTGGAGATATTACTGTTTGTGTATTTACAATATTCATTGATTTTTGCCATTGAAAAACGTCGAGAAATGTTTGAAGCTACTGACTGAATGAAAGGAGCTGGCATCTCACTCTCTTTGAATCTTCTTTATCATGCTAGGATTAGCAGGAAAAAGCAAAAAATTTCAGAACTGCACCTTGCAATGCGGAGAAATTACTGTTTGTGCATTTACAATATTCATTGATTTTTGCCATTGAAAAACGTTCAGAAATGTTTGAAGCTACTGACTGAATGAAAGGAGCTGGCATCTCACTCTCTTTGAAACTTCTTTATCATGCTAGGATTAGCAGGAAAAAGCAAAGAATTTCAGAATTGCACCTTGCAATGCGGAGAAATTACTGTTTGTGCATTTACAATATTCATTGATTTTTGCCATTGAAAAACGTCCAGAAATGTTTGAAGCTACTGACTGAATGAAAGGAGCTGGCATCTCACTCTCTTTGAATCTTCTTTATCATGCTAGGATTAGCAGGAAAAAGCAAAAAATTTCAGAATTGCACCTTGCAATGTGGAGATATTACTGTTTGTGCATTTACAATATTCATTGATTTTTGCCATTGAAAAACGTCCAGAAATGTTTGAAGCTACTGACTGAATGAAAGGAGCTGGCATCTCACTCTCTTTGAATCTTCTTTATCATGCTAGGATTAGCAGGAAAAAGCAAAAAATTTCAGAATTGCATCTTGCAATGCGGAGAAATTACTGTTTGTGCATTTACAATATTCATTGATTTTTGCCATTGAAAAACATCATGTTATTCATATACCAGAAATGTTTGAAGCTACTGACTGAATGAAAAGAGCTGGCATCTCACTTTCTTTGAATCTTCTTTATCATGCTAAGAGGAGCAGGAAAAAGCAAAAAATTTCAGAATTGCACCTTGCAATGCGGAGATATTACTGTTTGTGCATTTACAATATTCATTGATTTTTGCCATTGAAAAACATCATGTTATTCATATACCAGAAAGGTTTGAAGCTACTGACTGAATGAAAAGAGCTGGCATCTCACTCTCTTTGAATCTTCTTTATCATGCTAAGAGGAGCAGGAAAAAGCAAAAAATTTCAGAATTGCACCTTGCAATGTGGAGATATTACTGTTTGTGCATTTACAATTATCATTGATTTTTGCCATTGAAAAACATCCAGAAATGTTTGAAGCTACTGACTGAATGAAAGGAGCTGGCATCTCACTCTCTTTGAATCTTCTTTATCATGCTAGGATTAGCAGGAAAAAGCAAAAAATTTCAGAATTGCACCTTGCAATGTGGAGATATTACTGTTTGTGCATTTACAATATTCATTGATTTTTGCCATTGAAAAACGTCCAGAAATGTTTGAAGCTACTGACTGAATGAAAGGAGCTGGCATCTCACTCTCTTTGAATCTTCTTTATCATGCTAGGATTAGCAGGAAAAAGCAAAAAATTTCAGAATTGCACCTTGCAATGCGGAGAAATTACTGTTTGTGCATTTACAATATTCATTGATTTTTGCCATTGAAAAACATCATGTTATTCATATACCAGAAATGTTTGAAGCTACTGACTGAATGAAAAGAGCTGGCATCTCACTTTCTTTGAATCTTCTTTATCATGCTAAGAGGAGCAGGAAAAAGCAAAAAATTTCAGAATTGCACCTTGCAATGCGGAGATATTACTGTTTGTGCATTTACAATATTCATTGATTTTTGCCATTGAAAAACATCATGTTATTCATATACCAGAAATGTTTGAAGCTACTGACTGAATGAAAAGAGCTGGCATCTCACTCTCTTTGAAACTTCTTTATCATGCTAAGAGGAGCAGGAAAAAGCAAAAAATTTCAGAATTGCACCTTGCAATGTGGAGATATTACTGTTTGTGCATTTACAATATTCATTGATTTTTGCCATTGAAAAACGTCCAGAAATGTTTGAAGCTACTGACTGAATGAAAGGAGCTGGCATCTCACTCTCTTTGAATCTTCTTTATCATGCTAGGATTAGCAGGAAAAAGCAAAAAATTTCAGAATTGCACCTTGCAATGTGGAGATATTACTGTTTGTGTATTTACAATATTCATTGATTTTTGCCATTGAAAAACGTCCAGAAATGTTTGAAGCTACTGACTGAATGAAAGGAGCTGGCATCTCACTCTCTTTGAATCTTCTTTATCATGCTAGGATTAGCAGGAAAAAGCAAAAAATTTCAGAATTGCACCTTGCAATGTGGAGATATTACTGTTTGTGCATTTACAATATTCATTGATTTTTGCCATTGAAAAACGTCCAGAAATGTTTGAAGCTACTGACTGAATGAAAGGAGCTGGCATCTCACTCTCTTTGAATCTTCTTTATCATGCTAGGATTAGCAGGAAAAAGCAAAAAAATTCAGAATTGCACCTTGCAATGTGGAGATATTACTGTTTGTGCATTTACAATATTCATTGATTTTTGCCATTGAAAAACGTCCAGAAATGTTTGAAGCTACTGGCTGAATGAAAGGAGCTGGCATCTCACTCTCTTTGAATCTTCTTTATCATGCTAGGATTAGCAGGAAAAAGCAAAAAATTTCAGAATTGCACCTTGCAATGCGGAGATATTACTGTTTGTGCATTTACAATATTCATTGATTTTTGCCATTGAAACACGTCCAGAAATGTTTGAAGCTACTGACTGAATGAAAGGAGCTGGCATCTCACTCTCTTTGAATATTTTTTATCATGCTAGGATTAGCAGGAAAAAGCAAAAAATTTCAGAATTGCACCTTGCAATGAGGAGAAATTACTGTTTGTGCATTTACAATATTCATTGATTTTTGCCATTGAAAAACGTCCAGAAATGTTTGAAGCTACTGACTGAATGAAAGGAGCTGGCATCTCAGTCTCTTTGAATCTTCTTTATCATGCTAGGATTAGCAGGAAAAAGCAAAAAATTTCAGAATTGCACCTTGCAATGCGGAGAAATTACTGTTTGTGCATTTACAATATTCATTGATTTTTGCCATTGAAAAACATCATGTTATTCATATACCAGAAATGTTTGAAGCTACTGACTGAATGAAAAGAGCTGGCATCTCACTTTCTTTGAATCTTCTTTATCATGCTAAGAGGAGCAGGAAAAAGCAAAAAATTTCAGAATTGCACCTTGGAATGCGGAGATATTACTGTTTGTGCATTTACAATATTCATTGATTTTTGCCATTGAAAAACATCATGTTATTCATATACCAGAAATGTTTGAAGCTACTGACTGAATGAAAAGAGCTGGCATCTCACTCTCTTTGAATCTTCTTTATCATGCTAAGTGGAGCAGGAGAAAGCAAAAAATTTCAGAATTGCACCTTGCAATGTGGAGATATTACTGTTTGTGCATTTACAATATTCATTGATTTTTGCCATTGAAAAACGTCCAGAAATGTTTGAAGCTACTGACTGAATGAAAGGAGCTGGCATCTCACTCTCTTTGAATCTTCTTTATCATGCTAGGATTAGCAGGAAAAAGCAAAAAATTTCAGAATTGCACCTTGCAATGTGGAGATATTACTGTTTGTGTATTTACAATATTCATTGATTTTTGCCATTGAAAAACGTCGAGAAATGTTTGAAGCTACTGACTGAATGAAAGGAGCTGGCATCTCACTCTCTTTGAATCTTCTTTATCATGCTAGGATTAGCAGGAAAAAGCAAAAAATTTCAGAATTGCACCTTGCAATGCGGAGAAATTACTGTTTGTGCATTTACAATATTCATTGATTTTTGCCATTGAAAAACGTTCAGAAATGTTTGAAGCTACTGACTGAATGAAAGGACCTGGCATCTCACTCTCTTTGAAACTTCTTTATCATGCTAGGATTAGCAGGAAAAAGCAAAGAATTTCAGAATTGCACCTTGCAATGCGGAGAAATTACTGTTTGTGCATTTACAATATTCATTGATTTTTGCCATTGAAAAACGTCCAGAAATGTTTGAAGCTACTGACTGAATGAAAGGAGCTGGCATCTCACTCTCTTTGAATCTTCTTTATCATGCTAGGATTAGCAGGAGAAAGCAAAAAATTTCAGAATTGCACCTTGCAATGTGGAGATATTACTGTTTGTGCATTTACAATATTCATTGATTTTTGCCATTGAAAAACGTCCAGAAATGTTTGAAGCTACTGACTGAATGAAAGGAGCTGGCATCTCACTCTCTTTGAATCTTCTTTATCATGCTAGGATTAGCAGGAAAAAGCAAAAAATTTCAGAATTGCATCTTGCAATGCGGAGAAATTACTGTTTGTGCATTTACAATATTCATTGATTTTTGCCATTGAAAAACATCATGTTATTCATATACCAGAAATGTTTGAAGCTACTGACTGAATGAAAAGAGCTGGCATCTCACTTTCTTTGAATCTTCTTTATCATGCTAAGAGGAGCAGGAAAAAGCAAAAAATTTCAGAATTGCACCTTGCAATGCGGAGATATTACTGTTTGTGCATTTACAATATTCATTGATTTTTGCCATTGAAAAACATCATGTTATTCATATACCAGAAAGGTTTGAAGCTACTGACTGAATGAAAAGAGCTGGCATCTCACTCTCTTTGAATCTTCTTTATCATGCTAAGAGGAGCAGGAAAAAGCAAAAAATTTCAGAATTGCACCTTGCAATGTGGAGATATTACTGTTTGTGCATTTACAATTATCATTGATTTTTGCCATTGAAAAACGTCCAGAAATGTTTGAAGCTACTGACTGAATGAAAGGAGCTGGCATCTCACTCTCTTTGAATCTTCTTTATCATGCTAGGATTAGCAGGAAAAAGCACAAAATTTCAGAATTGCACCTTGCAATGTGGAGATATTACTGTTTGTGCATTTACAATATTCATTGATTTTTGCCATTGAAAAACGTCCAGAAATGTTTGAAGCTACTGACTGAATGAAAGGAGCTGGCATCTCACTCTCTTTGAATCTTCTTTATCATGCTAGGATTAGCAGGAAAAAGCAAAAAATTTCAGAATTGCACCTTGCAATGCGGAGAAATTACTGTTTGTGCATTTACAATATTCATTGATTTTTGCCATTGAAAAACATCATGTTATTCATATACCAGAAATGTTTGAAGCTACTGACTGAATGAAAAGAGCTGGCATCTCACTTTCTTTGAATCTTCTTTATCATGCTAAGAGGAGCAGGAAAAAGCAAAAAATTTCAGAATTGCACCTTGCAATGCGGAGATATTACTGTTTGTGCATTTACAATATTCATTGATTTTTGCCATTGAAAAACATCATGTTATTCATATACCAGAAATGTTTGAAGATACTGACTGAATGAAAAGAGCTGGCATCTCACTCTCTTTGAAACTTCTTTATCATGCTAAGAGGAGCAGGAAAAAGCAAAGAATTTCAGAATTGCACCTTGCAATGTGGAGATATTACTGTTTGTGCATTTACAATATTCATTGATTTTTGCCATTGAAAAACGTCCAGAAATGTTTGAAGCTACTGACTGAATGAAAGGAGCTGGCATCTCACTCTCTTTGAATCTTCTTTATCATGCTAGGATTAGCAGGAAAAAGCAAAAAATTTCAGAATTGCACCTTGCAATGTGGAGATATTACTGTTTGTGTATTTACAATATTCATTGATTTTTGCCATTGAAAAACGTCCAGAAATGTTTGAAGCTACTGACTGAATGAAAGGAGCTGGCATCTCACTCTCTTTGAATCTTCTTTATCATGCTAGGATTAGCAGGAAAAAGCAAAAAATTTCAGAATTGCACCTTGCAATGTGGAGATATTACTGTTTGTGCATTTACAATATTCATTGATTTTTGCCATTGAAAAACGTCCAGAAATGTTTGAAGCTACTGACTGAATGAAAGGAGCTGGCATCTCACTCTCTTTGAATCTTCTTTATCATGCTAGGATTAGCAGGAAAAAGCAAAAAAATTCAGAATTGCACCTTGCAATGTGGAGATATTACTGTTTGTGCATTTACAATATTCATTGATTTTTGCCATTGAAAAACGTCCAGAAATGTTTGAAGCTACTGGCTGAATGAAAGGAGCTGGCATCTCACTCTCTTTGAATCTTCTTTATCATGCTAGGATTAGCAGGAAAAAGCAAAAAATTTCAGAATTGCACCTTGCAATGCGGAGATATTACTGTTTGTGCATTTACAATATTCATTGATTTTTGCCATTGAAACACGTCCAGAAATGTTTGAAGCTACTGACTGAATGAAAGGAGCTGGCATCTCACTCTCTTTGAATATTTTTTATCATGCTAGGATTAGCAGGAAAAAGCAAAAAATTTCAGAATTGCACCTTGCAATGAGGAGAAATTACTGTTTGTGCATTTACAATATTCATTGATTTTTGCCATTGAAAAACGTCCAGAAATGTTTGAAGCTACTGACTGAATGAAAGGAGCTGGCATCTCAGTCTCTTTGAATCTTCTTTATCATGCTAGGATTAGCAGGAAAAAGCAAAAAATTTCAGAATTGCACCTTGCAATGCGGAGAAATTACTGTTTGTGCATTTACAATATTCATTGATTTTTGCCATTGAAAAACATCATGTTATTCATATACCAGAAATGTTTGAAGCTACTGACTGAATGAAAAGAGCTGGCATCTCACTTTCTTTGAATCTTCTTTATCATGCTAAGAGGAGCAGGAAAAAGCAAAAAATTTCAGAATTGCACCTTGGAATGCGGAGATATTACTGTTTGTGCATTTACAATATTCATTGATTTTTGCCATTGAAAAACATCATGTTATTCATATACCAGAAATGTTTGAAGCTACTGACTGAATGAAAAGAGCTGGCATCTCACTCTCTTTGAATCTTCTTTATCATGCTAAGTGGAGCAGGAGAAAGCAAAAAATTTCAGAATTGCACCTTGCAATGTGGAGATATTACTGTTTGTGCATTTACAATATTCATTGATTTTTGCCATTGAAAAACGTCCAGAAATGTTTGAAGCTACTGACTGAATGAAAGGAGCTGGCATCTCACTCTCTTTGAATCTTCTTTATCATGCTAGGATTAGCAGGAAAAAGCAAAAAATTTCAGAATTGCACCTTGCAATGTGGAGATATTACTGTTTGTGTATTTACAATATTCATTGATTTTTGCCATTGAAAAACGTCGAGAAATGTTTGAAGCTACTGACTGAATGAAAGGAGCTGGCATCTCACTCTCTTTGAATCTTCTTTATCATGCTAGGATTAGCAGGAAAAAGCAAAAAATTTCAGAATTGCACCTTGCAATGCGGAGAAATTACTGTTTGTGCATTTACAATATTCATTGATTTTTGCCATTGAAAAACGTTCAGAAATGTTTGAAGCTACTGACTGAATGAAAGGACCTGGCATCTCACTCTCTTTGAAACTTCTTTATCATGCTAGGATTAGCAGGAAAAAGCAAAGAATTTCAGAATTGCACCTTGCAATGCGGAGAAATTACTGTTTGTGCATTTACAATATTCATTGATTTTTGCCATTGAAAAACGTCCAGAAATGTTTGAAGCTACTGACTGAATGAAAGGAGCTGGCATCTCACTCTCTTTGAATCTTCTTTATCATGCTAGGATTAGCAGGAGAAAGCAAAAAATTTCAGAATTGCACCTTGCAATGTGGAGATATTACTGTTTGTGCATTTACAATATTCATTGATTTTTGCCATTGAAAAACGTCCAGAAATGTTTGAAGCTACTGACTGAATGAAAGGAGCTGGCATCTCACTCTCTTTGAATCTTCTTTATCATGCTAGGATTAGCAGGAAAAAGCAAAAAATTTCAGAATTGCATCTTGCAATGCGGAGAAATTACTGTTTGTGCATTTACAATATTCATTGATTTTTGCCATTGAAAAACATCATGTTATTCATATACCAGAAATGTTTGAAGCTACTGACTGAATGAAAAGAGCTGGCATCTCACTTTCTTTGAATCTTCTTTATCATGCTAAGAGGAGCAGGAAAAAGCAAAAAATTTCAGAATTGCACCTTGCAATGCGGAGATATTACTGTTTGTGCATTTACAATATTCATTGATTTTTGCCATTGAAAAACATCATGTTATTCATATACCAGAAAGGTTTGAAGCTACTGACTGAATGAAAAGAGCTGGCATCTCACTCTCTTTGAATCTTCTTTATCATGCTAAGAGGAGCAGGAAAAAGCAAAAAATTTCAGAATTGCACCTTGCAATGTGGAGATATTACTGTTTGTGCATTTACAATTATCATTGATTTTTGCCATTGAAAAACGTCCAGAAATGTTTGAAGCTACTGACTGAATGAAAGGAGCTGGCATCTCACTCTCTTTGAATCTTCTTTATCATGCTAGGATTAGCAGGAAAAAGCACAAAATTTCAGAATTGCACCTTGCAATGTGGAGATATTACTGTTTGTGCATTTACAATATTCATTGATTTTTGCCATTGAAAAACGTCCAGAAATGTTTGAAGCTACTGACTGAATGAAAGGAGCTGGCATCTCACTCTCTTTGAATCTTCTTTATCATGCTAGGATTAGCAGGAAAAAGCAAAAAATTTCAGAATTGCACCTTGCAATGCGGAGAAATTACTGTTTGTGCATTTACAATATTCATTGATTTTTGCCATTGAAAAACATCATGTTATTCATATACCAGAAATGTTTGAAGCTACTGACTGAATGAAAAGAGCTGGCATCTCACTTTCTTTGAATCTTCTTTATCATGCTAAGAGGAGCAGGAAAAAGCAAAAAATTTCAGAATTGCACCTTGCAATGCGGAGATATTACTGTTTGTGCATTTACAATATTCATTGATTTTTGCCATTGAAAAACATCATGTTATTCATATACCAGAAATGTTTGAAGCTACTGACTGAATGAAAAGAGCTGGCATCTCACTCTCTTTGAAACTTCTTTATCATGCTAAGAGGAGCAGGAAAAAGCAAAAAATTTCAGAATTGCACCTTGCAATGTGGAGATATTACTGTTTGTGCATTTACAATATTCATTGATTTTTGCCATTGAAAAACGTCCAGAAATGTTTGAAGCTACTGACTGAATGAAAGGAGCTGGCATCTCACTCTCTTTGAATCTTCTTTATCATGCTAGGATTAGCAGGAAAAAGCAAAAAATTTCAGAATTGCACCTTGCAATGTGGAGATATTACTGTTTGTGTATTTACAATATTCATTGATTTTTGCCATTGAAAAACGTCCAGAAATGTTTGAAGCTACTGACTGAATGAAAGGAGCTGGCATCTCACTCTCTTTGAATCTTCTTTATCATGCTAGGATTAGCAGGAAAAAGCAAAAAATTTCAGAATTGCACCTTGCAATGTGGAGATATTACTGTTTGTGCATTTACAATATTCATTGATTTTTGCCATTGAAAAACGTCCAGAAATGTTTGAAGCTACTGACTGAATGAAAGGAGCTGGCATCTCACTCTCTTTGAATCTTCTTTATCATGCTAGGATTAGCAGGAAAAAGCAAAAAAATTCAGAATTGCACCTTGCAATGTGGAGATATTACTGTTTGTGCATTTACAATATTCATTGATTTTTGCCATTGAAAAACGTCCAGAAATGTTTGAAGCTACTGGCTGAATGAAAGGAGCTGGCATCTCACTCTCTTTGAATCTTCTTTATCATGCTAGGATTAGCAGGAGAAAGCAAAAAATTTCAGAATTGCACCTTGCAATGCGGAGATATTACTGTTTGTGCATTTACAATATTCATTGATTTTTGCCATTGAAACACGTCCAGAAATGTTTGAAGCTACTGACTGAATGAAAGGAGCTGGCATCTCACTCTCTTTGAATATTCTTTATCATGCTAGGATTAGCAGGAAAAAGCAAAAAATTTCAGAATTGCACCTTGCAATGAGGAGAAATTACTGTTTGTGCATTTACAATATTCATTGATTTTTGCCATTGAAAAACGTCCAGAAATGTTTGAAGCTACTGACTGAATGAAAGGATCTGGCATCTCAGTCTCTTTGAATCTTCTTTATCATGCTAGGATTAGCAGGAAAAAGCAAAAAATTTCAGAATTGCACCTTGCAATGCGGAGAAATTACTGTTTGTGCATTTACAATATTCATTGATTTTTGCCATTGAAAAACATCATGTTATTCATATACCAGAAATGTTTGAAGCTACTGACTGAATGAAAAGAGCTGGCATCTCACTTTCTTTGAATCTTCTTTATCATGCTAAGAGGAGCAGGAAAAAGCAAAAAATTTCAGAATTGCACCTTGCAATGCGGAGATATTACTGTTTGTGCATTTACAATATTCATTGATTTTTGCCATTGAAAAACATCATGTTATTCATATACCAGAAATGTTTGAAGCTACTGACTGAATGAAAAGAGCTGGCATCTCACTCTCTTTGAATCTTCTTTATCATGCTAAGTGGAGCAGGAGAAAGCAAAAAATTTCAGAATTGCACCTTGCAATGTGGAGATATTACTGTTTGTGCATTTACAATATTCATTGATTTTTGCCATTGAAAAACGTCCAGAAATGTTTGAAGCTACTGACTGAATGAAAGGAGCTGGCATCTCACTCTCTTTGAATCTTCTTTATCATGCTAGGATTAGCAGGAAAAAGCAAAAAATTTCAGAATTGCACCTTGCAATGTGGAGATATTACTGTTTGTGTATTTACAATATTCATTGATTTTTGCCATTGAAAAACGTCCAGAAATGTTTGAAGCTACTGACTGAATGAAAGGAGCTGGCATCTCACTCTCTTTGAATCTTCTTTATCATGCTAGGATTAGCAGGAAAAAGCAAAAAATTTCAGAATTGCACCTTGCAATGCGGAGAAATTACTGTTTGTGCATTTACAATATTCATTGATTTTTGCCATTGAAAAACGTTCAGAAATGTTTGAAGCTACTGACTGAATGAAAGGAGCTGGCATCTCACTCTCTTTGAATCTTCTTTATCATGCTAGGATTAGCAGGAAAAAGCAAAAAATTTCAGAATTGCACCTTGCAATGCGGAGAAATTACTGTTTGTGCATTTACAATATTCATTGATTTTTGCCATTGAAAAACGTCCAGAAATGTTTGAAGCTACTGACTGAATCAAAGGAGCTGGCATCTCACTCTCTTTGAATCTTCTTTATCATGCTAGGATTAGCAGGAAAAAGCAAAAAATTTCAGAATTGCACCTTGCAATGCGGAGAAATTACTGTTTGTGCATTTACAATATTCATTGATTTTTGCCATTGAAAAACATCATGTTATTCATATACCAGAAATGTTTGAAGCTACTGACTGAATGAAAAGAGCTGGCATCTCACTTTCTTTGAATCTTCTTTATCATGCTAAGAGGAGCAGGAAAAAGCAAAAAATTTCAGAATTGCACCTTGCAATGCGGAGATATTACTGTTTGTGCATTTACAATATTCATTGATTTTTGCCATTGAAAAACATCATGTTATTCATATACCAGAAATGTTTGAAGCTACTGACTGAATGAAAAGAGCTGGCATCTCACTCTCTTTGAATCTTCTTTATCATGCTAAGAGGAGCAGGAGAAAGCAAAAAATTTCAGAATTGCACCTTGCAATGTGGAGATATTACTGTTTGTGCATTTACAATATTCATTGATTTTTGCCATTGAAAAACGTCCAGAAATGTTTGAAGCTACTGACTGAATGAAAGGAGCTGGCATCTCACTCTCTTTGAATCTTCTTTATCATGCTAGGATTAGCAGGAAAAAGCAAAAAATTTCAGAATTGCACCTTGCAATGTGGAGATATTACTGTTTGTGTATTTACAATATTCATTGATTTTTGCCATTGAAAAACGTCCAGAAATGTTTGAAGCTACTGACTGAATGAAAGGAGCTGGCATCTCACTCTCTTTGAATCTTCTTTATCATGCTAGGATTAGCAGGAAAAAGCAAAAAATTTCAGAATTGCACCTTGCAATGTGGAGATATTACTGTTTGTGCATTTACAATATTCATTGATTTTTGCCATTGAAAAACGTCCAGAAATGTTTGAAGCTACTGACTGAATGAAAGGAGCTGGCATCTCACTCTCTTTGAATCTTCTTTATCATGCTAGGATTAGCAGGAAAAAGCAAAAAAATTCAGAATTGCACCTTGCAATGTGGAGATATTACTGTTTGTGCATTTACAATATTCATTGATTTTTGCCATTGAAAAACGTCCAGAAATGTTTGAAGCTACTGGCTGAATGAAAGGAGCTGGCATCTCACTCTCTTTGAATCTTCTTTATCATGCTAGGATTAGCAGGAAAAAGCAAAAAATTTCAGAATTGCACCTTGCAATGCGGAGATATTACTGTTTGTGCATTTACAATATTCATTGATTTTTGCCATTGAAACACGTCCAGAAATGTTTGAAGCTACTGACTGAATGAAAGGAGCTGGCATCTCACTCTCTTTGAATATTCTTTATCATGCTAGGATTAGCAGGAAAAAGCAAAAAATTTCAGAATTGCACCTTGCAATGAGGAGAAATTACTGTTTGTGCATTTACAATATTCATTGATTTTTGCCATTGAAAAACGTCCAGAAATGTTTGAAGCTACTGACTGAATGAAAGGAGCTGGCATCTCAGTCTCTTTGAATCTTCTTTATCATGCTAGGATTAGCAGGAAAAAGCAAAAAATTTCAGAATTGCACCTTGCAATGCGGAGAAATTACTGTTTGTGCATTTACAATATTCATTGATTTTTGCCATTGAAAAACATCATGTTATTCATATACCAGAAATGTTTGAAGCTACTGACTGAATGAAAAGAGCTGGCATCTCACTTTCTTTGAATCTTCTTTATCATGCTAAGAGGAGCAGGAAAAAGCAAAAAATTTCAGAATTGCACCTTGCAATGCGGAGATATTACTGTTTGTGCATTTACAATATTCATTGATTTTTGCCATTGAAAAACATCATGTTATTCATATACCAGAAATGTTTGAAGCTACTGACTGAATGAAAAGAGCTGGCATCTCACTCTCTTTGAATCTTCTTTATCATGCTAAGTGGAGCAGGAGAAAGCAAAAAATTTCAGAATTGCACCTTGCAATGTGGAGATATTACTGTTTGTGCATTTACAATATTCATTGATTTTTGCCATTGAAAAACGTCCAGAAATGTTTGAAGCTACTGACTGAATGAAAGGAGCTGGCATCTCACTCTCTTTGAATCTTCTTTATCATGCTAGGATTAGCAGGAAAAAGCAAAAAATTTCAGAATTGCACCTTGCAATGTGGAGATATTACTGTTTGTGTATTTACAATATTCATTGATTTTTGCCATTGAAAAACGTCCAGAAATGTTTGAAGCTACTGACTGAATGAAAGGAGCTGGCATCTCACTCTCTTTGAATCTTCTTTATCATGCTAGGATTAGCAGGAAAAAGCAAAAAATTTCAGAATTGCACCTTGCAATGCGGAGAAATTACTGTTTGTGCATTTACAATATTCATTGATTTTTGCCATTGAAAAACGTTCAGAAATGTTTGAAGCTACTGACTGAATGAAAGGAGCTGGCATCTCACTCTCTTTGAATCTTCTTTATCATGCTAGGATTAGCAGGAAAAAGCAAAAAATTTCAGAATTGCACCTTGCAATGCGGAGAAATTACTGTTTGTGCATTTACAATATTCATTGATTTTTGCCATTGAAAAACGTCCAGAAATGTTTGAAGCTACTGACTGAATCAAAGGAGCTGGCATCTCACTCTCTTTGAATCTTCTTTATCATGCTAGGATTAGCAGGAAAAAGCAAAAAATTTCAGAATTGCACCTTGCAATGCGGAGAAATTACTGTTTGTGCATTTACAATATTCATTGATTTTTGCCATTGAAAAACATCATGTTATTCATATACCAGAAATGTTTGAAGCTACTGACTGAATGAAAAGAGCTGGCATCTCACTTTCTTTGAATCTTCTTTATCATGCTAAGAGGAGCAGGAAAAAGCAAAAAATTTCAGAATTGCACCTTGCAATGCGGAGATATTACTGTTTGTGCATTTACAATATTCATTGATTTTTGCCATTGAAAAACATCATGTTATTCATATACCAGAAATGTTTGAAGCTACTGACTGAATGAAAAGAGCTGGCATCTCACTTTCTTTGAATCTTCTTTATCATGCTAAGAGGAGCAGGAAAAAGCAAAAAATTTCAGAATTGCACCTTGCAATGCGGAGATATTACTGTTTGTGCATTTACAATATTCATTGATTTTTGCCATTGAAAAACATCATGTTATTCATATACCAGAAATGTTTGAAGCTACTGACTGAATGAAAAGAGCTGGCATCTCACTCTCTTTGAATCTTCTTTATCATGCTAAGTGGAGCAGGAGAAAGCAAAAAATTTCAGAATTGCACCTTGCAATGTGGAGATATTACTGTTTGTGCATTTACAATATTCATTGATTTTTGCCATTGAAAAACGTCCAGAAATGTTTGAAGCTACTGACTGAATGAAAGGAGCTGGCATCTCACTCTCTTTGAATCTTCTTTATCATGCTAGGATTAGCAGGAAAAAGCAAAAAATTTCAGAATTGCACCTTGCAATGTGGAGATATTACTGTTTGTGTATTTACAATATTCATTGATTTTTGCCATTGAAAAACGTCCAGAAATGTTTGAAGCTACTGACTGAATGAAAGGAGCTGGCATCTCACTCTCTTTGAATCTTCTTTATCATGCTAGGATTAGCAGGAAAAAGCAAAAAATTTCAGAATTGCACCTTGCAATGCGGAGAAATTACTGTTTGTGCATTTACAATATTCATTGATTTTTGCCATTGAAAAACGTTCAGAAATGTTTGAAGCTACTGACTGAATGAAAGGAGCTGGCATCTCACTCTCTTTGAATCTTCTTTATCATGCTAGGATTAGCAGGAAAAAGCAAAAAATTTCAGAATTGCACCTTGCAATGCGGAGAAATTACTGTTTGTGCATTTACAATATTCATTGATTTTTGCCATTGAAAAACGTCCAGAAATGTTTGAAGCTACTGACTGAATCAAAGGAGCTGGCATCTCACTCTCTTTGAATCTTCTTTATCATGCTAGGATTAGCAGGAAAAAGCAAAACATTTCAGAATTGCACCTTGCAATGCGGAGAAATTACTGTTTGTGCATTTACAATATTCATTGATTTTTGCCATTGAAAAACATCATGTTATTCATATACCAGAAATGTTTGAAGCTACTGACTGAATGAAAAGAGCTGGCATCTCACTTTCTTTGAATCTTCTTTATCATGCTAAGAGGAGCAGGAAAAAGCAAAAAATTTCAGAATTGCACCTTGCAATGCGGAGATATTACTGTTTGTGCATTTACAATATTCATTGATTTTTGCCATTGAAAAACATCATGTTATTCATATACCAGAAATGTTTGAAGCTACTGACTGAATGAAAAGAGCTGGCATCTCACTCTCTTTGAATCTTCTTTATCATGCTAAGAGGAGCAGGAGAAAGTAAAAAATTTCAGAATTGCACCTTGCAATGTGGAGATATTACTGTTTGTGCATTTACAATATTCATTGATTTTTGCCATTGAAAAACGTCCAGAAATGTTTGAAGCTACTGACTGAATGAAAGGAGCTGGCATCTCACTCTCTTTGAATGTTCTTTATCATGCTAGGATTAGCAGGAAAAAGCAAAAAATTTCAGAATTGCACCTTGCAATGTGGAGATATTACTGTTTGTGTATTTACAATATTCATTGATTTTTGCCATTGAAAAACGTCCAGAAATGTTTGAAGCTACTGACTGAATGAAAGGAGCTGGCATCTCACTCTCTTTGAATCTTCTTTATCATGCTAGGATTAGCAGGAAAAAGCAAAAAATTTCAGAATTGCACCTTGCAATGCGGAGATATTACTGTTTGTTCATTTACAATATTCATTGATTTTTGCCATTGAAAAACGTTCAGAAATGTTTGAAGCTACTGACTGAATGAAAGGAGCTGGCATCTCACTCTCTTTGAATCTTCTTTATCATGCTAGGATTAGCAGGAAAAAGCAAAAAATTTCAGAATTGCACCTTGCAATGCGGAGAAATTACTGTTTGTGCATTTACAATATTCATTGATTTTTGCCATTGAAAAACGTCCAGAAATGTTTGAAGCTACTGACTGAATCAAAGGAGCTGGCATCTCACTCTCTTTGAATCTTCTTTATCATGCTAGGATTAGCAGGAAAAAGCAAAAAATTTCAGAATTGCACCTTGCAATGCGGAGAAATTACTGTTTGTGCATTTACAATATTCATTGATTTTTGCCATTGAAAAACATCATGTTATTCATATACCAGAAATGTTTGAAGCTACTGACTGAATGAAAAGAGCTGGCATCTCACTTTCTTTGAATCTTCTTTATCATGCTAAGAGGAGCAGGAAAAAGCAAAAAATTTCAGAATTGCACCTTGCAATGCGGAGAAATTACTGTTTGTGCATTTACAATATTCATTGATTTTTGATATTGAAAAACATCATGTTATTCATATACCAGAAATGTTTGAAGCTACTGACTGAATGAAAAGAGCTGGCATCTCACTCTCTTTGAATCTTCTTTATCATGCTAAGAGGAGCAGGAAAAAGCAAAAAATTTCAGAATTGCACCTTGCAATGTGGAGATATTACTGTTTGTGCATTTACAATATTCATTGATTTTTGCCTTTGAAAAACGTCCAGAAATGTTTGAAGCTACTGACTGAATGAAAGGAGCTGGCATCTCACTCTCTTTGAATCTTCTTTATCATGCTAGGATTAGCAGGAAAAAGCAAAAAATTTCAGAATTGCACCTTGCAATGTGGAGATATTACTGTTTGTGCATTTACAATATTCATTGATTTTTGCCATTGAAAAACGTCCAGAAATGTTTGAAGCTACTGACTGAATGAAAGGAGCTGGCATCTCACTCTCTTTGAATCTTCTTTATCATGCTAGGATTAGCAGGAAAAAGCAAAAAATTTCAGAATTGCACCTTGCAATGCGGAGAAATTACTGTTTGTGCATTTACAATATTCATTGATTTTTGCCATTGAAAAACATCATGTTATTCATATACCAGAAATGTTTGAAGCTACTGACTGAATGAAAAGAGCTGGCATCTCACTCTCTTTGAATCTTCTTTATCATGCTAAGAGGAGCAGGAAAAAGCAAAAAATTTCAGAATTGCACCTTGCAATGTGGAGATATTACTGTTTGTGCATTTACAATATTCATTGATTTTTGCCATTGAAAAACGTCCAGAAATGTTTGAAGCTACTGACTGAATGAAAGGAGCTGGCATCTCACTCTCTTTGAATCTTCTTTATCATGCTAGGATTAGCAGGAAAAAGCAAAAAATTTCAGAATTGCACCTTGCAATGTGGAGATATTACTGTTTGTGCATTTACAATATTCATTGATTTTTGCCATTGAAAAACGTCCAGAAATGTTTGAAGCTACTGACTGAATGAAAGGAGCTGGCATCTCACTCTCTTTGAATCTTCTTTATCATGCTAGGATTAGCAGGAAAAAGCAAAAAAATTCAGAATTGCACCTTGCAATGCGGAGAAATTACTGTTTGTGCATTTACAATATTCATTGATTTTTGCCATTGAAAAACATCATGTTATTCATATACCAGAAATGTTTGAAGCTACTGACTGAATGAAAAGAGCTGGCATCTCACTTTCTTTGAATCTTCTTTATCATGCTAAGAGGAGCAGGAAAAAGCAAAAAATTTCAGAATTGCACCTTGCAATGCGGAGATATTACTGTTTGTGCATTTACAATATTCATTGATTTTTGCCATTGAAAAACATCATGTTATTCATATACCAGAAATGTTTGAAGCTACTGACTGAATGAAAAGAGCTGGCATCTCACTCTCTTTGAATCTTCTTTATCATGCTAAGAGGAGCAGGAAAAAGAAAAAAATTTCAGAATTGCACCTTGCAATGTGGAGATATTACTGTTTGTGCATTTACAATATTCATTGATTTTTGCCATTGAAAAACGTCCAGAAATGTTTGAAGCTACTGACTGAATGAAAGGAGCTGGCATCTCACTCTCTTTGAATCTTCTTTATCATGCTAGGATTAGCAGGAAAAAGCAAAAAATTTCAGAATTGCACCTTGCAATGTGGAGATATTACTGTTTGTGTATTTACAATATTCATTGATTTTTGCCATTGAAAAACGTCCAGAAATGTTTGAAGCTACTGACTGAATGAAAGGAGCTGGCATCTCACTCTCTTTGAATCTTCTTTATCATGCTAGGATTAGCAAGAAAAAGCAAAAAATTTCAGAATTGCACCTTGCAATGTGGAGATATTACTGTTTGTGCATTTACAATATTCATTGATTTTTGCCATTGAAAAACGTCCAGAAATGTTTGAAGCTACTGACTGAATGAAAGGAGCTGGCATCTCACTCTCTTTGAATCTTCTTTATCATGCTAGGATTAGCAGGAAAAAGCAAAAAAATTCAGAATTGCACCTTGCAATGTGGAGATATTACTGTTTGTGCATTTACAATATTCATTGATTTTTGCCATTGAAAAACGTCCAGAAATGTTTGAAGCTACTGGCTGAATGAAAGGAGCTGGCATCTCACTCTCTTTGAATCTTCTTTATCATGCTAGGATTAGCAGGAAAAACCAAAAAATTTCAGAATTGCACCTTGCAATGCGGAGATATTACTGTTTGTGCATTTACAATATTCATTGATTTTTGCCATTGAAACACGTCCAGAAATGTTTGAAGCTACTGACTGAATGAAAGGAGCTGGCATCTCACTCTCTTTGAATATTCTTTATCATGCTAGGATTAGCAGGAAAAAGCAAAAAATTTCAGAATTGCACCTTGCAATGAGGAGAAATTACTGTTTGTGCATTTACAATATTCATTGATTTTTGCCATTGAAAAACGTCCAGAAATGTTTGAAGCTACTGACTGAATGAAAGGAGCTGGCATCTCAGTCTCTTTGAATCTTCTTTATCATGCTAGGATTAGCAGGAAAAAGCAAAAAATTTCAGAATTGCACCTTGCAATGCGGAGAAATTACTGTTTGTGCATTTACAATATTCATTGATTTTTGCCATTGAAAAACATCATGTTATTCATATACCAGAAATGTTTGAAGCTACTGACTGAATGAAAGGAGCTGGCATCTCACTCTCTTTGAATCTTCTTTATCATGCTAGGATTAGCAGGAAAAAGCAAAAAATTTCAGAATTGCACCTTGCAATGCGGAGAAATTACTGTTTGTGCATTTACAATATTCATTGATTTTTGCCATTGAAAAACGTCCAGAAATGTTTGAAGCTACTGACTGAATCAAAGGAGCTGGCATCTCACTCTCTTTGAATCTTCTTTATCATGCTAGGATTAGCAGGAAAAAGCAAAAAATTTCAGAATTGCACCTTGCAATGCGGAGAAATTACTGTTTGTGCATTTACAATATTCATTGATTTTTGCCATTGAAAAACATCATGTTATTCATATACCAGAAATGTTTGAAGCTACTGACTGAATGAAAAGAGCTGGCATCTCACTTTCTTTGAATATTCTTTATCATGCTAAGAGGAGCAGGAAAAAGCAAAAAATTTCAGAATTGCACCTTGCAATGCGGAGATATTACTGTTTGTGCATTTACAATATTCATTGATTTTTGCCATTGAAAAACATCATGTTATTCATATACCAGAAATGTTTGAAGCTACTGACTGAATGAAAAGAGCTGGCATCTCACTCTCTTTGAATCTTCTTTATCATGCTAAGAGGAGCAGGAGAAAGTAAAAAATTTCAGAATTGCACCTTGCAATGTGGAGATATTACTGTTTGTGCATTTACAATATTCATTGATTTTTGCCATTGAAAAACGTCCAGAAATGTTTGAAGCTACTGACTGAATGAAAGGAGCTGGCATCTCACTCTCTTTGAATGTTCTTTATCATGCTAGGATTAGCAGGAAAAAGCAAAAAATTTCAGAATTGCACCTTGCAATGTGGAGATATTACTGTTTGTGTATTTACAATATTCATTGATTTTTGCCATTGAAAAACGTCCAGAAATGTTTGAAGCTACTGACTGAATGAAAGGAGCTGGCATCTCACTCTCTTTGAATCTTCTTTATCATGCTAGGATTAGCAGGAAAAAGCAAAAAATTTCAGAATTGCACCTTGCAATGCGGAGATATTACTGTTTGTGCATTTACAATATTCATTGATTTTTGCCATTGAAAAACGTTCAGAAATGTTTGAAGCTACTGACTGAATGAAAGGAGCTGGCATCTCACTCTCTTTGAATCTTCTTTATCATGCTAGGATTAGCAGGAAAAAGCAAAAAATTTCAGAATTGCACCTTGCAATGCGGAGAAATTACTGTTTGTGCATTTACAATATTCATTGATTTTTGCCATTGAAAAACGTCCAGAAATGTTTGAAGCTACTGACTGAATCAAAGGAGCTGGCATCTCACTCTCTTTGAATCTTCTTTATCATGCTAGGATTAGCAGGAAAAAGCAAAAAATTTCAGAATTGCACCTTGCAATGCGGAGAAATTACTGTTTGTGCATTTACAATATTCATTGATTTTTGCCATTGAAAAACATCATGTTATTCATATACCAGAAATGTTTGAAGCTACTGACTGAATGAAAAGAGCTGGCATCTCACTTTCTTTGAATCTTCTTTATCATGCTAAGAGGAGCAGGAAAAAGCAAAAAATTTCAGAATTGCACCTTGCAATGCGGAGAAATTACTGTTTGTGCATTTACAATATTCATTGATTTTTGCCATTGAAAAACATCATGTTATTCATATACCAGAAATGTTTGAAGCTACTGACTGAATGAAAAGAGCTGGCATCTCACTCTCTTTGAATCTTCTTTATCATGCTAAGAGGAGCAGGAAAAAGCAAAAACTTTCAGAATTGCACCTTGCAATGTGGAGATATTACTGTTTGTGCATTTACAATATTCATTGATTTTTGCCTTTGAAAAACGTCCAGAAATGTTTGAAGCTACTGACTGAATGAAAGGAGCTGGCATCTCACTCTCTTTGAATCTTCTTTATCATGCTAGGATTAGCAGGAAAAAGCAAAAAATTTCAGAATTGCACCTTGCAATGTGGAGATATTACTGTTTGTGCATTTACAATATTCATTGATTTTTGCCATTGAAAAACGTCCAGAAATGTTTGAAGCTACTGACTGAATGAAAGGAGCTGGCATCTCACTCTCTTTGAATCTTCTTTATCATGCTAGGATTAGCAGGAAAAAGCAAAAAATTTCAGAATTGCACCTTGCAATGCGGAGAAATTACTGTTTGTGCATTTACAATATTCATTGATTTTTGCCATTGAAAAACATCATGTTATTCATATACCAGAAATGTTTGAAGCTACTGACTGAATGAAAAGAGCTGGCATCTCACTCTCTTTGAATCTTCTTTATCATGCTAAGAGGAGCAGGAAAAAGCAAAAAATTTCAGAATTGCACCTTGCAATGCGGAGATATTACTGTTTGTGCATTTACAATATTCATTGATTTTTGCCATTGAAACACGTCCAGAAATGTTTGAAGCTACTGACTGAATGAAAGGAGCTGGCATCTCACTCTCTTTGAATATTCTTTATCATGCTAGGATTAGCAGGAAAAAGCAAAAAATTTCAGAATTGCACCTTGCAATGAGGAGAAATTACTGTTTGTGCATTTACAATATTCATTGATTTTTGCCATTGAAAAACGTCCAGAAATGTTTGAAGCTACTGACTGAATGAAAGGAGCTGGCATCTCAGTCTCTTTGAATCTTCTTTATCATGCTAGGATTAGCAGGAAAAAGCAAAAAATTTCAGAATTGCACCTTGCAATGCGGAGAAATTACTGTTTGTGCATTTACAATATTCATTGATTTTTGCCATTGAAAAACATCATGTTATTCATATACCAGAAATGTTTGAAGCTACTGACTGAATGAAAGGAGCTGGCATCTCACTCTCTTTGAATCTTCTTTATCATGCTAGGATTAGCAGGAAAAAGCAAAAAATTTCAGAATTGCACCTTGCAATGCGGAGAAATTACTGTTTGTGCATTTACAATATTCATTGATTTTTGCCATTGAAAAACGTCCAGAAATGTTTGAAGCTACTGACTGAATCAAAGGAGCTGGCATCTCACTCTCTTTGAATCTTCTTTATCATGCTAGGATTAGCAGGAAAAAGCAAAAAATTTCAGAATTGCACCTTGCAATGCGGAGAAATTACTGTTTGTGCATTTACAATATTCATTGATTTTTGCCATTGAAAAACATCATGTTATTCATATACCAGAAATGTTTGAAGCTACTGACTGAATGAAAAGAGCTGGCATCTCACTTTCTTTGAATCTTCTTTATCATGCTAAGAGGAGCAGGAAAAAGCAAAAAATTTCAGAATTGCACCTTGCAATGCGGAGATATTACTGTTTGTGCATTTACAATATTCATTGATTTTTGCCATTGAAAAACATCATGTTATTCATATACCAGAAATGTTTGAAGCTACTGACTGAATGAAAAGAGCTGGCATCTCACTCTCTTTGAATCTTCTTTATCATGCTAAGAGGAGCAGGAGAAAGTAAAAAATTTCAGAATTGCACCTTGCAATGTGGAGATATTACTGTTTGTGCATTTACAATATTCATTGATTTTTGCCATTGAAAAACGTCCAGAAATGTTTGAAGCTACTGACTGAATGAAAGGAGCTGGCATCTCACTCTCTTTGAATGTTCTTTATCATGCTAGGATTAGCAGGAAAAAGCAAAAAATTTCAGAATTGCACCTTGCAATGTGGAGATATTACTGTTTGTGTATTTACAATATTCATTGATTTTTGCCATTGAAAAACGTCCAGAAATGTTTGAAGCTACTGACTGAATGAAAGGAGCTGGCATCTCACTCTCTTTGAATCTTCTTTATCATGCTAGGATTAGCAGGAAAAAGCAAAAAATTTCAGAATTGCACCTTGCAATGCGGAGATATTACTGTTTGTGCATTTACAATATTCATTGATTTTTGCCATTGAAAAACGTTCAGAAATGTTTGAAGCTACTGACTGAATGAAAGGAGCTGGCATCTCACTCTCTTTGAATCTTCTTTATCATGCTAGGATTAGCAGGAAAAAGCAAAAAATTTCAGAATTGCACCTTGCAATGCGGAGAAATTACTGTTTGTGCATTTACAATATTCATTGATTTTTGCCATTGAAAAACGTCCAGAAATGTTTGAAGCTACTGACTGAATCAAAGGAGCTGGCATCTCACTCTCTTTGAATCTTCTTTATCATGCTAGGATTAGCAGGAAAAAGCAAAAAATTTCAGAATTGCACCTTGCAATGCGGAGAAATTACTGTTTGTGCATTTACAATATTCATTGATTTTTGCCATTGAAAAACATCATGTTATTCATATACCAGAAATGTTTGAAGCTACTGACTGAATGAAAAGAGCTGGCATCTCACTTTCTTTGAATCTTCTTTATCATGCTAAGAGGAGCAGGAAAAAGCAAAAAATTTCAGAATTGCACCTTGCAATGCGGAGAAATTACTGTTTGTGCATTTACAATATTCATTGATTTTTGCCATTGAAAAACATCATGTTATTCATATACCAGAAATGTTTGAAGCTACTGACTGAATGAAAAGAGCTGGCATCTCACTCTCTTTGAATCTTCTTTATCATGCTAAGAGGAGCAGGAAAAAGCAAAAAATTTCAGAATTGCACCTTGCAATGTGGAGATATTACTGTTTGTGCATTTACAATATTCATTGATTTTTGCCTTTGAAAAACGTCCAGAAATGTTTGAAGCTACTGACTGAATGAAAGGAGCTGGCATCTCACTCTCTTTGAATCTTCTTTATCATGCTAGGATTAGCAGGAAAAAGCAAAAAATTTCAGAATTGCACCTTGCAATGTGGAGATATTACTGTTTGTGCATTTACAATATTCATTGATTTTTGCCATTGAAAAACGTCCAGAAATGTTTGAAGCTACTGACTGAATGAAAGGAGCTGGCATCTCACTCTCTTTGAATCTTCTTTATCATGCTAGGATTAGCAGGAAAAAGCAAAAAATTTCAGAATTGCACCTTGCAATGCGGAGAAATTACTGTTTGTGCATTTACAATATTCATTGATTTTTGCCATTGAAAAACATCATGTTATTCATATACCAGAAATGTTTGAAGCTACTGACTGAATGAAAAGAGCTGGCATCTCACTCTCTTTGAATCTTCTTTATCATGCTAAGAGGAGCAGGAAAAAGCAAAAAATTTCAGAATTGCACCTTGCAATGTGGAGATATTACTGTTTGTGCATTTACAATATTCATTGATTTTTGCCATTGAAAAACGTCCAGAAATGTTTGAAGCTACTGACTGAATGAAAGGAGCTGGCATCTCACTCTCTTTGAATCTTCTTTATCATGCTAGGATTAGCAGGAAAAAGCAAAAAATTTCAGAATTGCACCTTGCAATGTGGAGATATTACTGTTTGTGCATTTACAATATTCATTGATTTTTGCCATTGAAAAACGTCCAGAAATGTTTGAAGCTACTGACTGAATGAAAGGAGCTGGCATCTCACTCTCTTTGAATCTTCTTTATCATGCTAGGATTAGCAGGAAAAAGCAAAAAAATTCAGAATTGCACCTTGCAATGCGGAGAAATTACTGTTTGTGCATTTACAATATTCATTGATTTTTGCCATTGAAAAACATCATGTTATTCATATACCAGAAATGTTTGAAGCTACTGACTGAATGAAAAGAGCTGGCATCTCACTTTCTTTGAATCTTCTTTATCATGCTAAGAGGAGCAGGAAAAAGCAAAAAATTTCAGAATTGCACCTTGCAATGCGGAGATATTACTGTTTGTGCATTTACAATATTCATTGATTTTTGCCATTGAAAAACATCATGTTATTCATATACCAGAAATGTTTGAAGCTACTGACTGAATGAAAAGAGCTGGCATCTCACTCTCTTTGAATCTTCTTTATCATGCTAAGAGGAGCAGGAAAAAGCAAAAAATTTCAGAATTGCACCTTGCAATGTGGAGATATTACTGTTTGTGCATTTACAATATTCATTGATTTTTGCCATTGAAAAACGTCCAGAAATGTTTGAAGCTACTGACTGAATGAAAGGAGCTGGCATCTCACTCTCTTTGAATCTTCTTTATCATGCTAGGATTAGCAGGAAAAAGCAAAAAATTTCAGAATTGCACCTTGCAATGTGGAGATATTACTGTTTGTGTATTTACAATATTCATTGATTTTTGCCATTGAAAAACGTCCAGAAATGTTTGAAGCTACTGACTGAATGAAAGGAGCTGGCATCTCACTCTCTTTGAATCTTCTTTATCATGCTAGGATTAGCAGGAAAAAGCAAAAAATTTCAGAATTGCACCTTGCAATGTGGAGATATTACTGTTTGTGCATTTACAATATTCATTGATTTTTGCCATTGAAAAACGTCCAGAAATGTTTGAAGCTACTGACTGAATGAAAGGAGCTGGCATCTCACTCTCTTTGAATCTTCTTTATCATGCTAGGATTAGCAGGAAAAAGCAAAAAAATTCAGAATTGCACCTTGCAATGTGGAGATATTACTGTTTGTGCATTTACAATATTCATTGATTTTTGCCATTGAAAAACGTCCAGAAATGTTTGAAGCTACTGGCTGAATGAAAGGAGCTGGCATCTCACTCTCTTTGAATCTTCTTTATCATGCTAGGATTAGCAGGAAAAACCAAAAAATTTCAGAATTGCACCTTGCAATGCGGAGATATTACTGTTTGTGCATTTACAATATTCATTGATTTTTGCCATTGAAACACGTCCAGAAATGTTTGAAGCTACTGACTGAATGAAAGGAGCTGGCATCTCACTCTCTTTGAATATTCTTTATCATGCTAGGATTAGCAGGAAAAAGCAAAAAATTTCAGAATTGCACCTTGCAATGAGGAGAAATTACTGTTTGTGCATTTACAATATTCATTGATTTTTGCCATTGAAAAACGTCCAGAAATGTTTGAAGCTACTGACTGAATGAAAGGAGCTGGCATCTCAGTCTCTTTGAATCTTCTTTATCATGCTAGGATTAGCAGGAAAAAGCAAAAAATTTCAGAATTGCACCTTGCAATGCGGAGAAATTACTGTTTGTGCATTTACAATATTCATTGATTTTTGCCATTGAAAAACATCATGTTATTCATATACCAGAAATGTTTGAAGCTACTGACTGAATGAAAAGAGCTGGCATCTCACTCTCTTTGAATCTTCTTTATCATGCTAAGAGGAGCAGGAAAAAGCAAAAAATTTCAGAATTGCACCTTGCAATGCGGAGATATTACTGTTTGTGCATTTACAATATTCATTGATTTTTGCCATTGAAAAACATCATGTTATTCATATACCAGAAATGTTTGAAGCTACTGACTGAATGAAAAGAGCTGGCATCTCACTCTCTTTGAATCTTCTTTATCATGCTAAGTGGAGCAGGAGAAAGCAAAAAATATCAGAATTGCACCTTGCAATGTGGAGATATTACTGTTTGTGCATTTACAATATTCATTGATTTTTGCCATTGAAAAACGTCCAGAAATGTTTGAAGCTACTGACTGAATGAAAGGAGCTGGCATCTCACTCTCTTTGAATCTTCTTTATCATGCTAGGATTAGCAGGAAAAAGCAAAAAATTTCAGAATTGCACCTTGCAATGTGGAGATATTACTGTTTGTGTATTTACAATATTCATTGATTTTTGCCATTGAAAAACGTCCAGAAATGTTTGAAGCTACTGACTGAATGAAAGGAGCTGGCATCTCACTCTCTTTGAATCTTCTTTATCATGCTAGGATTAGCAGGAAAAAGCAAAAAATTTCAGAATTGCACCTTGCAATGCGGAGAAATTACTGTTTGTGCATTTACAATATTCATTGATTTTTGCCATTGAAAAACGTTCAGAAATGTTTGAAGCTACTGACTGAATCAAAGGAGCTGGCATCTCACTCTCTTTGAATCTTCTTTATCATGCTAGGATTAGCAGGAAAAAGCAAAAAATTTCAGAATTGCACCTTGCAATGCGGAGAAATTACTGTTTGTGCATTTACAATATTCATTGATTTTTGCCATTGAAAAACGTCCAGAAATGTTTGAAGCTACTGACTGAATCAAAGGAGCTGGCATCTCACTCTCTTTGAATCTTCTTTATCATGCTAGGATTAGCAGGAAAAAGCAAAAAATTTCAGAATTGCACCTTGCAATGCGGAGAAATTACTGTTTGTGCATTTACAATATTCATTGATTTTTGCCATTGAAAAACATCATGTTATTCATATACCAGAAATGTTTGAAGCTACTGACTGAATGAAAAGAGCTGGCATCTCACTTTCTTTGAATCTTCTTTATCATGCTAAGAGGAGCAGGAAAAAGCAAAAAATTTCAGAATTGCACCTTGCAATGCGGAGATATTACTGTTTGTGCATTTACAATATTCATTGATTTTTGCCATTGAAAAACATCATGTTATTCATATACCAGAAATGTTTGAAGCTACTGACTGAATGAAAAGAGCTGGCATCTCACTCTCTTTGAATCTTCTTTATCATGCTAAGAGGAGCAGGAGAAAGCAAAAAATTTCAGAATTGCACCTTGCAATGTGGAGATATTACTGTTTGTGCATTTACAATATTCATTGATTTTTGCCATTGAAAAACGTCCAGAAATGTTTGAAGCTACTGACTGAATGAAAGGAGCTGGCATCTCACTCTCTTTGAATCTTCTTTATCATGCTAGGATTAGCAGGAAAAAGCAAAAAATTTCAGAATTGCACCTTGCAATGTGGAGATATTACTGTTTGTGTATTTACAATATTCATTGATTTTTGCCATTGAAAAACGTCCAGAAATGTTTGAAGCTACTGACTGAATGAAAGGAGCTGGCATCTCACTCTCTTTGAATCTTCTTTATCATGCTAGGATTAGCAGGAAAAAGCAAAAAATTTCAGAATTGCACCTTGCAATGCGGAGATATTACTGTTTGTGCATTTACAATATTCATTGATTTTTGCCATTGAAAAACGTTCAGAAATGTTTGAAGCTACTGACTGAATGAAAGGAGCTGGCATCTCACTCTCTTTGAATCTTCTTTATCATGCTAGGATTAGCAGGAAAAAGCAAAAAATTTCAGAATTGCACCTTGCAATGCGGAGAAATTACTGTTTGTGCATTTACAATATTCATTGATTTTTGCCATTGAAAAACGTCCAGAAATGTTTGAAGCTACTGACTGAATCAAAGGAGCTGGCATCTCACTCTCTTTGAATCTTCTTTATCATGCTAGGATTAGCAGGAAAAAGCAAAAAATTTCAGAATTGCACCTTGCAATGCGGAGAAATTACTGTTTGTGCATTTACAATATTCATTGATTTTTGCCATTGAAAAACATCATGTTATTCATATACCAGAAATGTTTGAAGCTACTGACTGAATGAAAAGAGCTGGCATCTCACTTTCTTTGAATCTTCTTTATCATGCTAAGAGGAGCAGGAAAAAGCAAAAAATTTCAGAATTGCACCTTGCAATGCGGAGATATTACTGTTTGTGCATTTACAATATTCATTGATTTTTGCCATTGAAAAACATCATGTTATTCATATACCAGAAATGTTTGAAGCTACTGACTGAATGAAAAGAGCTGGCATCTCACTCTCTTTGAATCTTCTTTATCATGCTAAGAGGAGCAGGAAAAAGCAAAAAATTTCAGAATTGCGCCTTGCAATGTGGAGATATTACTGTTTGTGCATTTACAATATTCATTGATTTTTGCCATTGAAAAACGTCCAGAAATGTTTGAAGCTACTGACTGAATGAAAGGAGCTGGCATCTCACTCTCTTTGAATCTTCTTTATCATGCTAGGATTAGCAGGAAAAAGCAAAAAATTTCAGAATTGCATCTTGCAATGTGGAGATATTACTGTTTGTGTATTTACAATATTCATTGATTTTTGCCATTGAAAAACGTCCAGAAATGTTTGAAGCTACTGACTGAATGAAAGGAGCTGGCATCTCACTCTCTTTGAATCTTCTTTATCATGCTAGGATTAGCAGGAAAAAGCAAAAAATTTCAGAATTGCACCTTGCAATGTGTAGATATTACTGTTTGTGCATTTACAATATTCATTGATTTTTGCCATTGAAAAACGTCCAGAAATGTTTGAAGCTACTGACTGAATGAAAGGAGCTGGCATCTCACTCTCTTTGAATCTTCTTTATCATGCTAGGATTAGCAGGAAAAAGCAAAAAATTTCAGAATTGCACCTTGCAATGTGGAGATATTACTGTTTGTGCATTTACAATATTCATTGATTTTTGCCATTGAAAAACGTCCAGAAATGTTTGAAGCTACTGACTGAATGAAAGGAGCTGGCATCTCACTCTCTTTGAATCTTCTTTATCATGCTAGGATTAGCAGGAAAAAGCAAAAAATTTCAGAATTGCACCTTGCAATGCGGAGATATCACTGTTTGTGCATTTACAATATTCATTGATTTTTGCCATTGAAAAACGTCCAGAAATGTTTGAAGCTACTGACTGAATGAAAGGAGCTGGCATCTCACTCTCTTTGAATCTTCTTTATCATGCTAGGATTAGCAGGAAAAAGCAAAAAATTTCAGAATTGCACCTTGCAATGAGGAGAAATTACTGTTTGTGCATTTACAATATTCATTGATTTTTGCCATTGAAAAACGTCCAGAAATGTTTGAAGCTACTGACTGAATGAAAGGAGCTGGCATCTCACTCTCTTTGAATCTTCTTTATCATGCTAGGATTAGCAGGAAAAAGCAAAAAATTTCAGAATTGCACCTTGCAATGCGGAGAAATTACTGTTTGTGCATTTACAATATTCATTGATTTTTGCCTATGAAAAACATCATGTTATTCATATACCAGAAATGTTTGAAGCTACTGACTGAATGAAAAGAGCTGGCATCTCACTTTCTTTGAATCTTCTTTATCATGCTAAGAGGAGCAGGAAAAAGCAAAAAATTTCAGAATTGCACCTTGCAATGCGGAGATATTACTGTTTGTGCATTTACAATATTCATTGATTTTTGCCATTGAAAAACATCATGTTATTCATATACCAGAAATGTTTGAAGCTACTGACTGAATGAAAAGAGCTGGCATCTCACTCTCTTTGAATCTTCTTTATCATGCTAAGAGGAGCAGGAAAAAGCAAAAAATTTCAGAATTGCACCTTGCAATGTGGAGATATTACTGTTTGTGCATTTACAATATTCATTGATTTTTGCCATTGAAAAACGTCCAGAAATGTTTGAAGCTACTGACTGAATGAATGGAGCTGGCATCTCACTCTCTTTGAATCTTCTTTATCATGCTAGGATTAGCAGGAAAAAGCAAAAAATTTCAGAATTGCACCTTGCAATGTTGAGATATTACTGTTTGTGTATTTACAATATTCATTGATTTTTGCCATTGAAAAACGTCCAGAAATGTTTGAAGCTACTGACTGAATGAAAGGAGCTGGCATCTCACTCTCTGTGAATCTTCTTTATCATGCTAGGATTAGCAGGAAAAAGCAAAAAATTTCAGAATTGCACCTTGCAATGTGGAGATATTACTGTTTGTGCATTTACAATATTCATTGATTTTTGCCATTGAAAAACGTCCAGAAATGTTTGAAGCTACTGACTGAATGAAAGGAGCTGGCATCTCACTCTCTTTGAATCTTCTTTATAATGCTAGGATTAGCAGGAAAAAGCAAAAAATTTCAGAATTGCACCTTGCAATGTGGAGATATTATTGTTTGTGCATTTACAATATTCATTGATTTTTGCCATTGAAAAACATCCAGAAATGTTTGAAGCTACTGACTGAATGAAAGGAGCTGGCATCTCACTCTCTTTGAATCTTCTTTATCATGCTAGGATTAGCAGGAAAAAGCAAAAAATTTCAGAATTACACCTTGCAATGTGGAGATATTACTGTTTGTGCATTTACAATATTCATTGATTTTTGCCATTGAAAAACGTCCAGAAATGTTTGAAGCTACTGACTGAATGAAAGGAGCTGGCATCTCACTCTCTTTGAATCTTCTTTATCATGCTAGGATTAGCAGGAAAAAGCAAAAAATTTCAGAATTTCACCTTGCAATGCGGAGATATTACTGTTTGTGCATTTACAATATTCATTGATTTTTGCCATTGAAAAACGTCCAGAAATGTTTGAAGCTACTGACTGAATGAAAGGAGCTGGCATCTCACTCTCTTTGAATCTTCTTTATCATGCTAGGATTAGCATGAAAAAGCAAAAAATTTCAGAATTGCACCTTGCAATGAGGAGAAATTACTGTTTGTGCATTTACAATATTCATTGATTTTTGCCATTGAAAAACGTCCAGAAATGTTTGAAGCTACTGACTGAATGAAAGGAGCTGGCATCTCACTCTCTTTGAATCTTCTTTATCATGCTAGGATTAGCAGGAAAAAGCAAAAAATTTCAGAATTGCACTTTGCAATGCGGAGAAATTACTGTTTGTGCATTTACAATATTCATTGATTTTTGCCATTGAAAAACATCATGTTATTCATATACCAGAAATGTTTGAAGCTACTGACTGAATGAAAAGAGCTGGCATCTCACTTTCTTTGAATCTTCTTTATCATGCTAAGTGGAGCAGGAAAAAGCAAAAAATTTCAGAATTGCACCTTGCAATGCGGAGATATTACGGTTTGTGCATTTACAATATTCATTGATTTTTGCCATTGAAAAACATCATGTTATTCATATACCAGAAATGTTTGAAGCTACTGACTGAATGAAAAGAGCTGGCATCTCAATCTCTTTGAATCTTCTTTATCATGCTAAGAGGAGCAGGAAAAAGCAAAAAATTTCAGAATTGCACCTTGCAATGTGGAGATATTACTGTTTGTGCATTTACAATATTCATTGATTTTTGCCATTGAAAAACGTCCAGAAATGTTTGAAGCTACTGACTGAATGAAAGGAGCTGGCATCTCACTCTCTTTGAATCTTCTTTATCATGCTAGGATTAGCAGGAAAAAGCAAAAAATTTCAGAATTGCACCTTGCAATGTGGAGATATTACTGTTTATGTATTTACAATATTCATTGATTTTTGCCATTGAAAAACGTCCAGAAATGTTTGAAGCTACTGACTGAATGAAAGGAGCTGGCATCTCACTCTCTTTAAATCTTCTTTATCATGCTAGGATTAGCAGGAAAAAGCAAAAAATTTCAGAATTGTACCTTGCAATGTGGAGATATTACTGTTTGTGCATTTACAATATTCATTGATTTTTGCCATTGAAAAACGTCCAGAAATGTTTGAAGCTACTGACTGAATGAAAGGAGCTGGCATCTCACTCTCTTTGAATCTTCTTTATCATGCTAGGATTAGCAGGAAAAAGCAAAAAATTTCAGAATTGCACCTTGCAATGTGGAGATATTACTGTTTGTGCATTTACAATATTCATTGATTTTTGCCATTGAAAAACGTCCAGAAATGTTTGAAGCTACTGACTGAATGAAAGGAGCTGGCATCTCACTCTCTTTGAATCTTCTTTATCATGCTAGGATTAGCAGGAAAAAGCAAAAAATTTCAGAATTGCACCTTGCAATGCGGAGATATCACTGTTTGTGCATTTACAATATTCATTGATTTTTGCCATTGAAAAACGTCCAGAAATGTTTGAAGCTACTGACTGAATGAAAGGAGCTGGCATCTCACTCTCTTTGAATCTTCTTTATCATGCTAGGATTAGCAGGAAAAAGCAAAAAATTTCAGAATTGCACCTTGCAATGAGGAGAAATTACTGTTTGTGCATTTACAATATTCATTGATTTTTGCCATTGAAAAACGTCCAGAAATGTTTGAAGCTACTGACTGAATGAAAGGAGCTGGCATCTCACTCTCTTTGAATCTTCTTTATCATGCTAGGATTAGCAGGAAAAAGCAAAAAATTTCAGAATTTCACCTTGCAATGCGGAGAAATTACTGTTTGTGCATTTACAATATTCATTGATTTTTGCCTATGAAAAACATCATGTTATTCATATACCAGAAATGTTTGAAGCTACTGACTGAATGAAAAGAGCTGGCATCTCACTTTCTTTGAATCTTCTTTATCATGCTAAGAGGAGCAGGAAAAAGCAAAAAATTTCAGAATTGCACCTTGCAATGCGGAGATATTACTGTTTGTGCATTTACAATATTCATTGATTTTTGCCATTGAAAAACATCATGTTATTCATATACCAGAAATGTTTGAAGCTACTGACTGAATGAAAAGAGCTGGCATCTCACTCTCTTTGAATCTTCTTTATCATGCTAAGAGGAGCAGGAAAAAGCAAAAAATTTCAGAATTGCACCTTGCAATGTGGAGATATTACTGTTTGTGCATTTACAATATTCATTGATTTTTGCCATTGAAAAACGTCCAGAAATGTTTGAAGCTACTGACTGAATGAACGGAGCTGGCATCTCACTCTCTTTGAATCTTCTTTATCATGCTAGGATTAGCAGGAAAAAGCAAAAAATTTCAGAATTGCACCTTGCAATGTTGAGATATTACTGTTTGTGTATTTACAATATTCATTGATTTTTGCCATTGAAAAACGTCCAGAAATGTTTGAAGCTACTGACTGAATGAAAGGAGCTGGCATCTCACTCTCTTTGAATCTTCTTTATCATGCTAGGATTAGCAGGAAAAAGCAAAAAATTTCAGAATTGCACCTTGCAATGTGGAGATATTACTGTTTGTGCATTTACAATATTCATTGATTTTTGCCATTGAAAAACGTCCAGAAATGTTTGAAGCTACTGACTGAATGAAAGGAGCTGGCATCTCACTCTCTTTGAATCTTCTTTATCATGCTCTGATTAGCAGGAAAAAGCAAAAAATTTCAGAATTGCACCTTGCAATGTGGAGATATTACTGTTTGTGCATTTACAATATTCATTGATTTTTGCCATTGAAAAACGTCCAGAAATGTTTGAAGCTACTGACTGAATGAAAGGAGCTGGCATCTCACTCTCTTTGAATCTTCTTTATAATGCTAGGATTAGCAGGAAAAAGCAAAAAATTTCAGAATTGCACCTTGCAATGTGGAGATATTATTGTTTGTGCATTTACAATATTCATTGATTTTTGCCATTGAAAAACGTCCAGAAATGTTTGAAGCTACTGACTGAATGAAAGGAGCTGGCATCTCACTCTCTTTGAATCTTCTTTATCATGCTAGGATTAGCAGGAAAAAGCAAAAAATTTCAGAATTACACCTTGCAATGTGGAGATATTACTGTTTGTGCATTTACAATATTCATTGATTTTTGCCATTGAAAAACGTCCAGAAATGTTTGAAGCTACTGACTGAATGAAAGGAGCTGGCATCTCACTCTCTTTGAATCTTCTTTACCATGCTAGGATTAGCAGGAAAAAGCAAAAAATTTCAGAATTTCACCTTGCAATGCGGAGATATTACTGTTTGTGCATTTACAATATTCATTGATTTTTGCCATTGAAAAACGTCCAGAAATGTTTGAAGCTACTGACTGAATGAAAGGAGCTGGCATCTCACTCTCTTTGAATCTTCTTTATCATGCTAGGATTAGCATGAAAAAGCAAAAAATTTCAGAATTGCACCTTGCAATGAGGAGAAATTACTGTTTGTGCATTTACAATATTCATTGATTTTTGCCATTGAAAAACGTCCAGAAATGTTTGAAGCTACTGACTGAATGAAAGGAGCTGGCATCTCACTCTCTTTGAATCTTCTTTATCATGCTAGGATTAGCAGGAAAAAGCAAAAAATTTCAGAATTGCACCTTGCAATGCGGAGAAATTGCTGTTTGTGCATTTACAATATTCATTGATTTTTGCCATTGAAAAACATCATGTTATTCATATACCAGAAATGTTTGAAGCTACTGACTGAATGAAAAGAGCTGGCATCTCACTTTCTTTGAATCTTCTTTATCATGCTAAGAGGAGCAGGAAAAAGCAAAAAATTTCAGAATTGCACCTTGCAATGCGGAGATATTACTGTTTGTGCATTTACAATATTCATTGATTTTTGCCATTGAAAAACATCATGTTATTCATATACCAGAAATGTTTGAAGCTACTGACTGAATGAAAAGAGCTGGCATCTCACTCTCTTTGAATCTTCTTTATCATGCTAAGAGGAGCAGGAAAAAGCAAAAAATTTCAGAATTGCACCTTGCAATGTGGAGATATTACTGTTTGTGCATTTACAATATTCATTGATTTTTGCCATTGAAAAACGTCCAGAAATGTTTGAAGCTACTGACTGAATGAAAGGAGCTGGCATCTCACTCTCTTTGAATCTTCTTTATCATGCTAGGATTAGCAGGAAAAAGCAAAAAATTTCAGAATTGCACCTTGCAATGTGGAGATATTACTGTTTATGTATTTACAATATTCATTGATTTTTGCCATTGAAAAACGTCCAGAAATGTTTGAAGCTACTGACTGAATGAAAGTAGCTGGCATCTCACTCTCTTTAAATCTTCTTTATCATGCTAGGATTAGCAGGAAAAAGCAAAAAATTTCAGAATTGTACCTTGCAATGTGGAGATATTACTGTTTGTGCATTTACAATATTCATTGATTTTTGCCATTGAAAAACGTCCAGAAATGTTTGAAGCTACTGACTGAATGAAAGGAGCTGGCATCTCACTCTCTTTGAATCTTCTTTATCATGCTAGGATTAGCAGGAAAAAGCAAAAAATTTCAGAATTGCACCTTGCAATGTGGAGATATTACTCTTTGTGCATTTACAATATTCATTGATTTTTGCCATTGAAAAACATCATGTTATTCATATACCAGAAATGTTTGAAGCTACTGACTGAATGAAAAGAGCTGGCATCTCACTCTCTTTGAATCTTCTTTATCATGCTAAGAGGAGCAGGAAAAAGCAAAAAATTTCAGAATTGCACCTTGCAATGTGGAGATATTACTGTTTGTGCATTTACAATATTCATTGATTTTTGCCATTGAAAAACGTCCAGAAATGTTTGAAGCTACTGACTGAGTGAAAGGAGCTGGCATCTCACTCTCTTTCAATCTTCTTTATCATGCTAGGATTAGCAGGAAAAAGCAAAAAATTTCAGAATTGCACCTTGCAATGTGGAGATATTACTGTTTGTGCATTTACAATATTCATTGATTTTTGCCATTGAAAAACGTCCAGAAATGTTTGAAGCTACTGACTGAATGAAAGGAGCTGGCATCTCACTCTCTTTGAATCTTCTTTATCATGGTAGGATTAGCAGGAAAAAGCAAGAAATTTCAGAATTGCACCTTGCAATGCGGAGAAATTACTGTTTGTGCATTTACAATATTCATTGATTTTTGCCATTGAAAAACATCATGTTATTCATATACCAGAAATGTTTGAAGCTACTGACTGAATGAAAAGAGCTGCCATCTCACTCTCTTTGAATCTTCTTTATCATGCTAAGAGGAGCAGGAAAACGCAAAAAATTTCAGAATTGCACCTTGCAATGTGGAGATATTACTGTTTGTGCATTTACAATATTCATTGATTTTTGCCATTGAAAAACGTCCAGAAATGTTTGAAGCTACTGACTGAATGAAAGGATCTGGCATCTCACTCTCTTTGAATCTTCTTTATCATGCTAGGATTAGCAGGAAAAAGCAAAAAATTTCAGAATTTCACCTTGCAATGCGGAGATATTACTGTTTGTGCATTTACAATATTCATTGATTTTTGCCATTGAAAAACGTCCAGAAATGTTTGAAGCTACTGACTGAATGAAAGGAGCTGGCATCTCACTCTCTTTGAATCTTCTTTATCATGCTAGGATTAGCAGGAAAAAGCAAAAAATTTCAGAATTGCACCTTGCAATGTGGAGATATTACTGTTTGTGCATTTACAATATTCATTGATTTTTGCCATTGAAAAACGTCCAGAAATGTTTGAAGCTACTGACTGAATGAAAGGAGCTGGCATCTCACTCTCTTTGAATCTTCTTTATCATGCTAGGATTAGCAGGAAAAAGCAAAAAATTTCAGAATTGCACCTTGCAATGTGGAGATATTACTGTTTGTGCATTTACAATATTCATTGATTTTTGCCATTGAAAAACGTCCAGAAATGTTTGAAGCTACTGACTGAATGAAAGGAGCTGGCATCTCACTCTCTTTGAATCTTCTTTATCATGCTAAGAGGAGCAGGAAAAAGCAAAAAATTTCAGAATTGCACCTTGCAATGTGGAGATATTACTGTTTGTGCATTTACAATATTCATTGATTTTTGCCATTGAAAAACGTCCAGAAATGTTTGAAGCTACTGACTGAATGAAAGGAGCTGGCATCTCACTCTCTTTGAATCTTCTTTATCATGCTAAGAGGAGCAGGAAAAAGCAAAAAATTTCAGAATTGCACCTTGCAATGTGGAGATATTACTGTTTGTGCATTTACAATATTCATTGATTTTTGCCATTGAAAAACGTCCAGAAATGTTTGAAGCTACTGACTGAATGAAAGGAGCTGGCATCTCACTCTCTTTGAATCTTCTTTATCATGCTAGGATTAGCAGGAAAAAGCAAAAAATTTCAGAATTGCACCTTGCAATGTGGAGATATTACTGTTTATGTATTTACAATATTCATTGATTTTTGCCATTGAAAAAAGTCCAGAAATGTTTGAAGCTACTGACTGAATGAAAGGAGCTGGCATCTCACTCTCTTTAAATCTTCTTCATCATGCTAGGATTAGCAGGAAAAAGCAAAAAATTTCAGAATTGTACCTTGCAATGTGGAGATATTACTGTTTGTGCATTTACAATATTCATTGATTTTTGCCATTGAAAAACGTCCAGAAATGTTTGAAGCTACTGACTGAATGAAAGGAGCTGGCATCTCACTCTCTTTGAATCTTCTTTATCATGCTAGGATTAGCAGGAAAAAGCAAAAAATTTCAGAATTGCACCTTGCAATGTGGAGATATTACTGTTTGTGCATTTACAATATTCATTGATTTTTGCCATTGAAAAACATCATGTTATTCATATACCAGAAATGTTTGAAGCTACTGACTGAATGAAAAGAGCTGGCATCTCACTCTCTTTGAATCTTCTTTATCATGCTAAGAGGAGCAGGAAAAAGCAAAAAATTTCAGAATTGCACCTTGCAATGTGGAGATATTACTGTTTGTGCATTTACAATATTCATTGATTTTTGCCATTGAAAAACGTCCAGAAATGTTTGAAGCTACTGACTGAATGAAAGGAGCTGGCATCTCACTCTCTTTGAATCTTCTTTATCATGCTAGGATTAGCAGGAAAAAGCAAAAAATTTCAGAATTGCACCTTGCAATGTGGAGATATTACTGTATGTGCATTTACAATATTCATTGATTTTTGCCATTGAAAAACGTCCAGAAATGTTTGAAGCTACTGACTGAATGAAAGGAGCTGGCATCTCACTCTCTTTGAATCTTCTTTATCATGGTAGGATTAGCAGGAAAAAGCAAAAAATTTCAGAATTGCACCTTGCAATGCGGAGAAATTACTGTTTGTGCATTTACAATATTCATTGATTTTTGCCATGGAAAAACATCATGTTATTCATATACCAGAAATGTTTGAAGCTACTGACTGAATGAAAAGAGCTGCCATCTCACTCTCTTTGAATCTTCTTTATCATGCTAAGAGGAGCAGGAAAACGCAAAAAATTTCAGAATTGCACCTTGCAATGTGGAGATATTACTGTTTGTGCATTTACAATATTCATTGATTTTTGCCATTGAAAAACGTCCAAAAATGTTTGAAGCTACTGACTGAATGAAAGTAGCTGGCATCTCACTCTCTTTGAATCTTCTTTATCATGCTAGGATTAGCAGGAAAAAGCAAAAAATTTCAGAATTGCACCTTGCAATGTGGAGATATTACTGTTTGTGCATTTACAATATTCATTGATTTTTGCCATTGAAAAACATCCAGAAATGTTTGAAGCTACTGACTGAATGAAAGGAGCTGGCATCTCACTCTCTTTGAATCTTCTTTATCATGCTAGGATTAGCAGGAAAAAGCAAAAAATTTCAGAATTGCACCTTGCAATGTGGAGATATTACTGTTTGTGCATTTACAATATTCATTGATTTTTGCCATTGAAAAACGTCCAGAAATCTTTGAAGCTACTGACTGAATGAAAGGAGGTGGCATCTCACTCTCTTTGAATCTTCTTTATCATGCTAGGATTAGCAGGAAAAAGCAAAAAAATTCAGAATTGCACCTTGCAATGTGGAGATATTACTGTTTATATATTTACAATATTCATTGATTTTTGCCATTGAAAAATGTCCAGAAATGTTTTAAGCTACTGACTGAATGAAAGGAGCTGGCATCTCACTCTCTTTAAATCTTCTTTATCATGCTAGGATTAGCAGGAAAAAGCAAAAAATTTCAGATTTGTACCTTGCAATGTGGAGATATTACTGTTTGTGCATTTACAATATTCATTGATTTTTGCCATTGAAAAACGTCCAGAAATGTTTGAAGCTACTGACTGAATGAAAGGAGCTGGCATCTCACTCTATTTGAATCTTCTTTATCATGCTAGGATTAGCAGGAAAAAGCAAAAAATTTCAGAATTGCACCTTGCAATGTGGAGATATTACTGTTTGTGCATTTACAATATTCATTGATTTTTGCCATTGAAAAACATCATGTTATTCATATACCAGAAATGTTTGAAGCTACTGACTGAATGAAAAGAGCTGGCATCTCACTCTCTTTGAATCTTCTTTATCATGCTAAGAGGAGCAGGAAAAAGCAAAAAATTTCAGAATTGCACCTTGCAATGTGGAGATATTACTGTTTGTGCATTTACAATATTCATTGATTTTTGCCATTGAAAAACGTCCAGAAATGTTTGAAGCTACTGACTGAATGAAAGGAGCTGGCATCTCACTCTCTTTGAATCTTCTTTATCATGGTAGGATTAGCAGGAAAAAGCAAAAAATTTCAGAATTGCACCTTGCAATGCGGAGAAATTACTGTTTGTGCATTTACAATATTCATTGATTTTTGCCATTGAAAAACATCATGTTATTCATATACCAGAAATGTTTGAAGCTACTGACTGAATGAAAAGAGCTGCCATCTCACTCTCTTTGAATCTTCTTTATCATGCTAAGAGGAGCAGGAAAACGCAAAAAATTTCAGAATTGCACCTTGCAATGTGGAGATATTACTGTTTGTGCATTTACAATATTCATTGATTTTTGCCATTGAAAAACGTCCAGAAATGTTTGAAGCTACTGACTGAATGAAAGGATCTGGCATCTCACTCTCTTTGAATCTTCTTTATCATGCTAGGATTAGCAGGAAAAAGCAAAAAATTTCAGAATTTCACCTTGCAATGCGGAGATATTACTGTTTGTGCATTTACAATATTCATTGATTTTTGCCATTGAAAAACGTCCAGAAATGTTTGAAGCTACTGACTGAATGAAAGGAGCTGGCATCTCACTCTCTTTGAATCTTCTTTATCATGGTAGGATTAGCAGGAAAAAGCAAAAAATTTCAGAATTGCACCTTGCAATGCGGAGAAATTACTGTTTGTGCATTTACAATATTCATTGATTTTTGCCATTGAAAAACATCATGTTATTCATATACCAGAAATGTTTGAAGCTACTGACTGAATGAAAAGAGCTGCCATCTCAATCTCTTTGAATCTTCTTTATCATGCTAAGAGGAGCAGGAAAACGCAAAAAATTTCAGAATTGCACCTTGCAATGTGGAGATATTACTGTTTGTGCATTTACAATATTCATTGATTTTTGCCATTGAAAAACGTCCAGAAATGTTTGAAGCTACTGACTGAATGAAAGGATCTGGCATCTCACTCTCTTTGAATCTTCTTTATCATGCTAGGATTAGCAGGAAAAAGCAAAAAATTTCAGAATTTCACCTTGCAATGCGGAGATATTACTGTTTGTGCATTTACAATATTCATTGATTTTTGCCATTGAAAAACGTCCAGAAATGTTTGAAGCTACTCACTGAATGAAAGTAGCTGGCATCTCACTCTCTTTGAATCTTCTTTATCATGCTAGGATTAGCAGGAAAAAGCAAAAAATTTCAGAATTGCACCTTGCAATGTGGAGATATTACTGTTTGTGCATTTACAATATTCATTGATTTTTGCCATTGAAAAACATCCAGAAATGTTTGAAGCTACTGACTGAATGAAAGGAGCTGGCATCTCACTCTCTTTGAATCTTCTTTATCATGCTAGGATTAGCAGGAAAAAGCAAAAAATTTCAGAATTGCACCTTGCAATGTGGAGATATTACTGTTTGTGCATTTACAATATTCATTGATTTTTGCCATTGAAAAACGTCCAGAAATGTTTGAAGCTACTGACTGAATGAAAGGAGCTGGCATCTCACTCTCTTTGAATCTTCTTTATCATGCTAGGATTAGCAGGAAAAAGCAAAAAATTTCAGAATTGCACCTTGCAATGTGGAGATATTACTGTTTATGTATTTACAATATTCATTGATTTTTGCCATTGAAAAACGTCCAGAAATGTTTGAAGCTACTGACTGAACGAAAGGAGCTGGCATCTCACTCTCTTTAAATCTTCTTTATCATGCTAGGATTAGCAGGAAAAAGCAAAAAATTTCAGAATTGTACCTTGCAATGTGGAGATATTACTGTTTGTGCATTTACAATATTCATTGATTTTTGCCATTGAAAAACGTCCAGAAATGTTTGAAGCTACTGACTGAATGAAAGGAGCTGGCATCTCACTCTATTTGAATCTTCTTTATCATGCTAGGATTAGCAGGAAAAAGCAAAAAATTTCAGAATTGCACCTTGCAATGTGGAGATATTACTGTTTGTGCATTTACAATATTCATTGATTTTTGCCATTGAAAAACATCATGTTATTCATATACCAGAAATGTTTGAAGCTACTGACTGAATGAAAAGAGCTGGCATCTCACTTTCTTTGAATCTTCTTTATCATGCTAAGAGGAGCAGGAAAAAGCAAAAAATTTCAGAATTGCACCTTGCAATGTGGAGATATTACTGTTTGTGCATTTACAATATTCATTGATTTTTGCCATTGAAAAACGTCCAGAAATGTTTGAAGCTACTGACTGAATGAAAGGAGCTGGCATCTCACTCTCTTTGAATCTTCTTTATCATGGTAGGATTAGCAGGAAAAAGCAAAAAATTTCAGAATTGCACCTTGCAATGCGGAGAAATTACTGTTTGTGCATTTACAATATTCATTGATTTTTGCCATTGAAAAACATCATGTTATTCATATACCAGAAATGTTTGAAGCTACTGACTGAATGAAAAGAGCTGCCATCTCACTCTCTTTGAATCTTCTTTATCATGCTAAGAGGAGCAGGAAAACGCAAAAAATTTCAGAATTGCACCTTGCAATGTGGAGATATTACTGTTTGTGCATTTACAATATTCATTGATTTTTGCCATTGAAAAACGTCCAGAAATGTTTGAAGCTACTGACTGAATGAAAGGATCTGGCATCTCACTCTCTTTGAATCTTCTTTATCATGCTAGGATTAGCAGGAAAAAGCAAAAAATTTCAGAATTTCACCTTGCAATGCGGAGATATTACTGTTTGTGCATTTACAATATTCATTGATTTTTGCCATTGAAAAACGTCCAGAAATGTTTGAAGCTACTGACTGAATGAAAGGAGCTGGCATCTCACTCTCTTTGAATCTTCTTTATCATGCTAGGATTAGCAGGAAAAAGCAAAAAATTTCAGAATTGCACCTTGCAATGTGGAAATATTACTGTTTGTGCATTTACAATATTCATTGATTTTTGCCATTGAAAAACGTCCAGAAATGTTTGAAGCTACTGACTGAATGAAAGGAGCTGGCATCTCACTCTCTTTGAATCTTCTTTATCATGCTAGGATTAGCAGGAAAAAGCAAAAAATTTCAGAATTGCACCTTGCAATGTGGAGATATTACTGTTTGTGCATTTACAATATTCATTGATTTTTGCCATTGAAAAACGTCCAGAAATGTTTGAAGCTACTGACTGAATGAAAGGAGCTGGCATCTCACTCTCTTTGAATCTTCTTTATCATGCTAGGATTAGCAGGAAAAAGCAAAAAATTTCAGAATTGCACCTTGCAATGCGGAGAAATTACTGTTTGTGCATTTACAATATTCATTGATTTTTGCCATTGAAAAACATCCAGAAATGTTTGAAGCTACTGACTGAATGAAAGGAGCTGGCATCTCACTCTCTTTGAATCTTCTTTATCATGCTAGGATTAGCAGGAAAAAGCAAAAAATTTCAGAATTGCACCTTGCAATGCGCAGAAATTACTGTTTGTGCATTTACAATATTCATTGATTTTTGCCATTGAAAAACATCATGTTATTCATATACCAGAAATGTTTGAAGCTACTGACTGAATGAAAAGAGCTGGCATCTCACTTTCTTTGAATCTTCTTTATCATGCTAAGAGGAGCAGGAAAAAGCAAAAAATTTCAGAATTGCACCTTGCAATGCGGAGATATTACTGTTTGTGCATTTACAATATTCATTGATTTTTGCCATTGAAAAACATCATGTTATTCATATACCAGAAATGTTTGAAGCTACTGACTGAATGAAAAGAGCTGGCATCTCACTCTCTTTGAATCTTCTTTATCATGCTAAGAGGAGCAGGAAAAAGCAAAAAATTTCAGAATTGCACCTTGCAATGTGGAGATATTACTGTTTGTGCATTTACAATATTCATTGATTTTTGCCATTGAAAAACGTCCAGAAATGTTTGAAGCTACTGACTGAATGAAAGGAGCTGGCATCTCACTCTCTTTGAATCTTCTTTATCATGCTAGGATTAGCAGGAAAAAGCAAAAAATTTCAGAATTGCACCTTGCAATGTGGAGATATTACTGTTTATGTATTTACAATATTCATTGATTTTTGCCATTGAAAAACATCCAGAAATGTTTGAAGCTACTGACTGAATGAAAGGAGCTGGCATCTCACTCTCTTTAAATCTTCTTTATCATGCTAGGATTAGCAGGAAAAAGCAAAAAATGTCAGAATTGTACCTTGCAATGTGGAGATATTACTGTTTGTGCATTTACAATATTCATTGATTTTTGCCATTGAAAAACGTCCAGAAATGTTTGAAGCTACTGACTGAATGAAAGGAGCTGGCATCTCACTCTCTTTGAATCTTCTTTATCATGCTAGGATTAGCAGGAAAAAGCAAAAAATTTCAGAATTGCACCTTGCAATGTGGAGATATTACTGTTTGTGCATTTACAATATTCATTGATTTTTGCCATTGAAAAACATCATGTTATTCATATACCAGAAATGTTTGAAGCTACTGACTGAATGAAAAGAGCTGGCATCTCACTCTCTTTGAATCTTCTTTATCATGCTAAGAGGAGCAGGAAAAAGCAAAAAATTTCAGAATTGCACCTTGCAATGTGGAGATATTACTGTTTGTGCATTTACAATATTCATTGATTTTTGCCATTGAAAAACGTCCAGAAATGTTTGAAGCTACTGACTGAATGAAAAGAGCTGGCATCTCACTCTCTTTGAATCTTCTTTATCATGCTAGGATTAGCAGGAAAAAGCAAAAAATTTCAGAATTGCACCTTGCAATGCGGAGAAATTACTGTTTGTGCATTTACAATATTCATTGATTTTTGCCATTGAAAAACATCATGTTATTCATATACCAGAAATGTTTGAAGCTACTGACTGAATGAAAAGAGCTGGCATCTCACTCTCTTTGAATCTTCTTTACCATGCTAAGAGGAGCAGGAAAAAGCAAAAAATTTCAGAATTGCACCTTGCAATGTGGAGTTATTACTGTTTGTGCATTTACAATATTCATTGATTTTTGCCATTGAAAAACGTCCAGAAATGTTTGAAGCTACTGACTGAATGAAAGGAGCTGGCATCTAACTCTCTTTGAATCTTCTTTATCATGCTAGGATTAGCAGGAAAAAGCAAAAAATTTCAGAATTGCACCTTGCAATGCGGAGAAATTACTGTTTGTGCATTTACAATATTCATTGATTTTTGCCATTGAAAAACATCATGTTATTCATATACCAGAAATGTTTGAAGCTACTGACTGAATGAAAAGAGCTGCCATCTCACTCTCTTTGAATCTTCTTTATCATGCTAAGAGGAGCAGGAAAACGCAAAAAATTTCAGAATTGCACCTTGCAATGTGGAGATATTACTGTTTGTGCATTTACAATATTCATTGATTTTTGCCATTGAAAAACGTCCAGAAATGTTTGAAGCTACTGACTGAATGAAAGGATCTGGCATCTCACTCTCTTTGAATCTTCTTTATCATGCTAGGATTAGCAGGAAAAAGCAAAAAATTTCAGAATTTCACCTTGCAATGCGGAGATATTACTGTTTGTGCATTTACAATATTCATTGATTTTTGCCATTGAAAAACGTCCAGAAATGTTTGAAGCTACTGACTGAATGAAAGGAGCTGGCATCTCATTCTCTTTGAATCTTCTTTATCATGCTAGGATTAGCAGAAAAAAGCAAAAAAATTCAGAATTGCACCTTGCAATGTGGAGATATTACTGTTTGTGCATTTACAATATTCATTGATTTTTGCCATTGAAAAACGTCCAGAAATGTTTGAAGCTACTGACTGAATGAAAGGAGCTGGCATCTCACTCTCTTTGAATCTTCTTTATCATGCTAGGATTAGCAGGAAAAAGCAAAAAATTTCAGAATTGCACCTTGCAATGTGGAGATATTACTGTTTGTGCATTTACAATATTCATTGATTTTTGCCATTGAAAAACGTCCAGAAATGTTTGAAGCTACTGACTGAATGAAAGGAGCTGGCATCTCACTCTCTTTGAATCTTCTTTATCATGCTAGGATTAGCAGGAAAAAGCAAAAAATTTCAGAATTGCACCTTGCAATGTGGAGATATTACTGTTTGTGCATTTACAATATTCATTGATTTTTGCCATTGAAAAACATCATGTTATTCATATACCAGAAATGTTTGAAGCTACTGACTGAATGAAAAGAGCTGGCATCTCACTCTCTTTGAATCTTCTTTATCATGCTAAGAGGAGCAGGAAAAAGCAAAAAATTTCAGAATTGCACCTTGCAATGTGGAGATATAACTGTTTGTGCATTTACAATATTCATTGATTTTTGCCATTGAAAAACGTCCAGAAATGTTTGAAGCTACTGACTGAATGAAAGGAGCTGGCATCTCACTCTCTTTGAATCTTCTTTATCATGCTAGGATTAGCAGGAAAAAGCAAAAATTTCAGAATTGCACCTTGCAATGTGGAGATATTACTGTTTGTGCATTTACAATATTCATTGATTTTTGCCATTGAAAAACGTCCAGAAATGTTTGAAGCTACTGACTGAATGAAAGGAATTGGCATCTCACTCTCTTTGAATCTTCTTTATCATGCTAGGATTAGCAGGAAAAAGCAAAAAATTTCAGAATTGCGCCTTGCAATGCGGAGATATTACTGTTTGTGCATTTACAATATTCATTGATTTTTGCCATTGAAAAACGTCCAGAAATGTTTGAAGCTACTGACTGAATGAAAGGAGTTGGCATCTCACTCTCTTTGAATCTTCTTTATCATGCTAGGATTAGCAGGAAAAAGCAAAAAATTTCAGAATTGCACCTTGCAATGCGGAGAAATTACTGTTTGTGCATTTACAATATTCATTGATTTTTGCCATTGAAAAACGTCCAGAAATGTTTGAAGCTACTGACTGAATGAAAAGAGCTGGCATATCACTCTCTTTGAATTTTCTTTATCATGCTAGGATTAGCAGGAAAAAGCAAAAAATTTCAGAATTGCACCTTGCAATGCGGAGAAATTACTGTTTGTTCATTTACAATATTCATTGATTTTTGCCATTGAAAAACATCATGTTATTCATATACCAGAAATGTTTGAAGCTACTGACTGAATGAAAAGAGCTGGCATCTCACTCTCTTTGAATCTTCTTTATCATGCTAAGACTAAGAGGAGCAGGAAAAAGCAAAAAATTTCAGAAGTGCACCTTGCAATGCGGAGAAATTACTGTTTGTGCATTTACAATATTCATTGATTTTTGCCATTGAAAAACATCATGTTATTCATATACCAGAAATGTTTGAAGCTACTGACTGAATGAAAGGAGCTGGCATCTCACTCTCTTTGAATCTTCTTTATCATGCTAGGATTAGCAGGAAAAAGCAAAAAATTTCAGAATTGCACCTTGCAATGTGGAAATATTACTGTTTGTGCATTTACAATATTCATTAATTTTTGCCATTGAAAAACGTCCAGAAATGTTTGAAGCTACTGACTGAATGAAAGGAGCTGGCATCTTGCTCTCTTTGAATCTTCTTTATCATGCTAGGATTAGCAGGAAAAAGCAAAAAATTTCAGAATTGCACCTTGCAATGTGGAGATATTACTGTTTGTGCATTTACAATATTCATTGATTTTTGCCATTGAAAAACGTCCAGAAATGTTTGAAGCTACTGACTGAATGAAAGGAGCTGGCATCTCACTCTCTTTGAATCTTCTTTATCATGCAAGGATTAGCAGGAAAAAGCAAAAAATTTCAGAATTTCACCTTGCAATGCGGAGATATTACTGTTTGTGCATTTACAATATTCATTGATTTTTGCCATTGAAAAACATCATGTTATTCATATACCAGAAATGTTTGAAGCTACTGACTGAATGAAAAGAGCTGGCATCTCACTCTCTTTGAATCTTCTTTATCATGCTAAGAGGAGCAGGAAAAAGCAAAAAATTTCAGAATTGCACCTTGCAATGTGGAGATATAACTGTTTGTGCATTTACAATTTTCATTGATTTTTGCCATTGAAAAACGTCCAGAAATGTTTGAAGCTACTGACTGAATGAAAGGAGCTGCATCTCACTCTCTTTGAATCTTCTTTATCATGCTAGGATTAGCAGGAAAAAGCAAAAAATTTCAGAATTGCACCTTGCAATGTGGAGATATTACTGTTTGTGCATTTACAATATTCATTGATTTTTGCCATTGAAAAACGTCCAGAAATGTTTGAAGCTACTGACTGAATGAAAGGAGTTGGCATCTCACTCTCTTTGAATCTTCTTTATCATGCTAGGATTAGCAGGAAAAAGCAAAAAATTTCAGAATTGCACCTTGCAATGCGGAGATATTACTGTTTGTGCATTTACAATATTCATTGATTTTTGCCATTGAAAAACGTCCAGAAATGTTTGAAGCTACTGACTGAATGAAAGGAGTTGGCATCTCACTCTCTTTGAATCTTCTTTATCATGCTAGGATTAGCAGGAAAAAGCAAAAAATTTCAGAATTGCACCTTGCAATGCGGAGAAATTACTGTTTGTGCATTTACAATATTCATTGATTTTTGCCATTGAAAAACGTCCAGAAATGTTTGAAGCTACTGACTGAATGAAAAGAGCTGGCATCTCACTCTCTTTGAATTTTCTTTATCATGCTAGGATTAGCAGGAAAAAGCAAAAAATTTCAGAATTGCACCTTGCAATGCGGAGAAATTACTGTTTGTTCATTTACAATATTCATTGATTTTTGCCATTGAAAAACATCATGTTATTCATATACCAGAAATGTTTGAAGCTACTGACTGAATGAAAAGAGCTGGCATCTCACTCTCTTTGAATCTTCTTTATCATGCTAAGAGGAGCAGGAAAAAGCAAAAAATTTCAGAATTGCACCTTGCAATGTGGAGATATTGCTGTTTGTGCATTTACAATATTCATTGATTTTTGCCATTGAAAAACGTCCAGAAATGTTTGAAGCTACTGACTGAATGAAAGGAGCTGGCATCTCACTCTCTTTGAATCTTCTTTATCATGCTAGGATTAGCAGGAAAAAGCAAAAAATTTCAGAATTGCACCTTGCAATGCGGAGAAATTACTGTTTGTGCATTTACAATATTCATTGATTTTTGCCATTGAAAAACATCATGTTATTCATATACCATAAATGTTTGAAGCTACTGACTGAATGAAAAGAGCTGGCATCTCACTCTCTTTGAATCTTCTTTATCATGCTAAGAGGAGCAGGAAAAAGCAAAAAATTTCAGAATTGCACCTTGCAATGTGGAGATATTACTGTTTGTGCATTTACAATATTCATTGATTTTTGCCATTGAAAAACGTCCAGAAATGTTTGAAGCTACTGACTGAATGAAAGGAGCTGGCATCTCACTCTCTTTGAATCTTCTTTATCATGCTAGGATTAGCAGGAAAAAGCAGCAAAAAATTTCAGAATTGCACCTTGCAATGCGGAGAAATTACTGTTTGTGCATTTACAATATTCATTGATTTTTGCCATTGAAAAACATCATGTTATTCATATACCAGAAATGTTTGAAGCTACTGACTGAATGAAAAGAGTTGGCATCTCACTCTCTTTGAATCTTCTTTTTCATGCTAAGAGGAGCAGGAAAAAGCAAAAAATTTCAGAATTGCACCTTGCAATGTGGAGATATTACTGTTTGTTCATTTACAATATTCATTGATTTTTGCCATTGAAAAACGTCCAGAAATGTTTGAAGCTACTGACTGAATGAAAGGAGCTGGCATCTCACTCTCTTTGAATCTTCTTTATCATGCTAGGATTAGCAGGAAAAAGCAAAAAATTTCAGAAGTGCACCTTGCAATGCGGAGAAATTACTGTTTGTGCATTTACAATATTCATTGATTTTTGCCATTGAAAAACATCATGTTATTCATATACCAGAAATGTTTGAAGCTACTGACTGAATGAAAAGAGCTGCCATCTCACTCTCTTTGAATCTTCTTTATCATGCTAAGAGGAGCAGGAAAACGCAAAAAATTTCAGAATTGCACCTTGCAATGTGGAGATATTACTGTTTGTGCATTTACAATATTCATTGATTTTTGCCATTGAAAAACGTCCAGAAATGTTTGAAGCTACTGACTGAATGAAAGGATCTGGCATCTCACTCTCTTTGAATCTTCTTTATCATGCTAGGATTAGCAGGAAAAAGCAAAAAATTTCAGAATTTCACCTTGCAATGCGGAGATATTACTGTTTGTGCATTTACAATATTCATTGATTTTTGCCATTGAAAAACGTCCAGAAATGTTTGAAGCTACTGACTGAATGAAAGGAGCTGGCATCTCATTCTCTTTGAATCTTCTTTATCATGCTAGGATTAGCAGAAAAAAGCAAAAAAATTCAGAATTGCACCTTGCAATGTGGAGATATTACTGTTTGTGCATTTACAATATTCATTGATTTTTGCCATTGAAAAACGTCCAGAAATGTTTGAAGCTACTGACTGAATGAAAGGAGCTGGCATCTCACTCTCTTTGAATCTTCTTTATCATGCTAGGATTAGCAGGAAAAAGCAAAAAATTTCAGAATTGCACCTTGCAATGTGGAGATATTACTGTTTGTGCATTTACAATATTCATTGATTTTTGCCATTGAAAAACGTCCAGAAATGTTTGAAGCTACTGACTGAATGAAAGGAGCTGGCATCTCACTCTCTTTGAATCTTCTTTATCATGCTAGGATTAGCAGGAAAAAGCAAAAAATTTCAGAATTGCACCTTGCAATGTGGAGATATTACTGTTTGTGCATTTACAATATTCATTGATTTTTGCCATTGAAAAACATCATGTTATTCATATACCAGAAATGTTTGAAGCTACTGACTGAATGAAAAGAGCTGGCATCTCACTCTCTTTGAATCTTCTTTATCATGCTAAGAGGAGCAGGAAAAAGCAAAAAATTTCAGAATTGCACCTTGCAATGTGGAGATATAACTGTTTGTGCATTTACAATATTCATTGATTTTTGCCATTGAAAAACGTCCAGAAATGTTTGAAGCTACTGACTGAATGAAAGGAGCTGGCATCTCACTCTCTTTGAATCTTCTTTATCATGCTAGGATTAGCAGGAAAAAGCAAAAATTTCAGAATTGCACCTTGCAATGTGGAGATATTACTGTTTGTGCATTTACAATATTCATTGATTTTTGCCATTGAAAAACGTCCAGAAATGTTTGAAGCTACTGACTGAATGAAAGGAATTGGCATCTCACTCTCTTTGAATCTTCTTTATCATGCTAGGATTAGCAGGAAAAAGCAAAAAATTTCAGAATTGCACCTTGCAATGCGGAGATATTACTGTTTGTGCATTTACAATATTCATTGATTTTTGCCATTGAAAAACGTCCAGAAATGTTTGAAGCTACTGACTGAATGAAAGGAGTTGGCATCTCACTCTCTTTGAATCTTCTTTATCATGCTAGGATTAGCAGGAAAAAGCAAAAAATTTCAGAATTGCACCTTGCAATGCGGAGAAATTACTGTTTGTGCATTTACAATATTCATTGATTTTTGCCATTGAAAAACGTCCAGAAATGTTTGAAGCTACTGACTGAATGAAAAGAGCTGGCATATCACTCTCTTTGAATTTTCTTTATCATGCTAGGATTAGCAGGAAAAAGCAAAAAATTTCAGAATTGCACCTTGCAATGCGGAGAAATTACTGTTTGTTCATTTACAATATTCATTGATTTTTGCCATTGAAAAACATCATGTTATTCATATACCAGAAATGTTTGAAGCTACTGACTGAATGAAAAGAGCTGGCATCTCACTCTCTTTGAATCTTCTTTATCATGCTAAGAGGAGCAGGAAAAAGCAAAAAATTTCAGAAGTGCACCTTGCAATGCGGAGAAATTACTGTTTGTGCATTTACAATATTCATTGATTTTTGCCATTGAAAAACATCATGTTATTCATATACCAGAAATGTTTGAAGCTACTGACTGAATGAAAGGAGCTGGCATCTCACTCTCTTTGAATCTTCTTTATCATGCTAGGATTAGCAGGAAAAAGCAAAAAATTTCAGAATTGCACCTTGCAATGTGGAAATATTACTGTTTGTGCATTTACAATATTCATTAATTTTTGCCATTGAAAAACGTCCAGAAATGTTTGAAGCTACTGACTGAATGAAAGGAGCTGGCATCTTGCTCTCTTTGAATCTTCTTTATCATGCTAGGATTAGCAGGAAAAAGCAAAAAATTTCAGAATTGCACCTTGCAATGTGGAGATATTACTGTTTGTGCATTTACAATATTCATTGATTTTTGCCATTGAAAAACGTCCAGAAATGTTTGAAGCTACTGACTGAATGAAAGGAGCTGGCATCTCACTCTCTTTGAATCTTCTTTATCATGCAAGGATTAGCAGGAAAAAGCAAAAAATTTCAGAATTTCACCTTGCAATGCGGAGATATTACTGTTTGTGCATTTACAATATTCATTGATTTTTGCCATTGAAAAACATCATGTTATTCATATACCAGAAATGTTTGAAGCTACTGACTGAATGAAAAGAGCTGGCATCTCACTCTCTTTGAATCTTCTTTATCATGCTAAGAGGAGCAGGAAAAAGCAAAAAATTTCAGAATTGCACCTTGCAATGTGGAGATATAACTGTTTGTGCATTTACAATTTTCATTGATTTTTGCCATTGAAAAACGTCCAGAAATGTTTGAAGCTACTGACTGAATGAAAGGAGCTGCATCTCACTCTCTTTGAATCTTCTTTATCATGCTAGGATTAGCAGGAAAAAGCAAAAAATTTCAGAATTGCACCTTGCAATGTGGAGATATTACTGTTTGTGCATTTACAATATTCATTGATTTTTGCCATTGAAAAACGTCCAGAAATGTTTGAAGCTACTGACTGAATGAAAGGAGTTGGCATCTCACTCTCTTTGAATCTTCTTTATCATGCTAGGATTAGCAGGAAAAAGCAAAAAATTTCAGAATTGCACCTTGCAATGCGGAGATATTACTGTTTGTGCATTTACAATATTCATTGATTTTTGCCATTGAAAAACGTCCAGAAATGTTTGAAGCTACTGACTGAATGAAAGGAGTTGGCATCTCACTCTCTTTGAATCTTCTTTATCATGCTAGGATTAGCAGGAAAAAGCAAAAAATTTCAGAATTGCACCTTGCAATGCGGAGAAATTACTGTTTGTGCATTTACAATATTCATTGATTTTTGCCATTGAAAAACGTCCAGAAATGTTTGAAGCTACTGACTGAATGAAAAGAGCTGGCATCTCACTCTCTTTGAATTTTCTTTATCATGCTAGGATTAGCAGGAAAAAGCAAAAAATTTCAGAATTGCACCTTGCAATGCGGAGAAATTACTGTTTGTTCATTTACAATATTCATTGATTTTTGCCATTGAAAAACATCATGTTATTCATATACCAGAAATGTTTGAAGCTACTGACTGAATGAAAAGAGCTGGCATCTCACTCTCTTTGAATCTTCTTTATCATGCTAAGAGGAGCAGGAAAAAGCAAAAAATTTCAGAATTGCACCTTGCAATGTGGAGATATTGCTGTTTGTGCATTTACAATATTCATTGATTTTTGCCATTGAAAAACGTCCAGAAATGTTTGAAGCTACTGACTGAATGAAAGGAGCTGGCATCTCACTCTCTTTGAATCTTCTTTATCATGCTAGGATTAGCAGGAAAAAGCAAAAAATTTCAGAATTGCACCTTGCAATGCGGAGAAATTACTGTTTGTGCATTTACAATATTCATTGATTTTTGCCATTGAAAAACATCATGTTATTCATATACCATAAATGTTTGAAGCTACTGACTGAATGAAAAGAGCTGGCATCTCACTCTCTTTGAATCTTCTTTATCATGCTAAGAGGAGCAGGAAAAAGCAAAAAATTTCAGAATTGCACCTTGCAATGTGGAGATATTACTGTTTGTGCATTTACAATATTCATTGATTTTTGCCATTGAAAAACGTCCAGAAATGTTTGAAGCTACTGACTGAATGAAAGGAGCTGGCATCTCACTCTCTTTGAATCTTCTTTATCATGCTAGGATTAGCAGGAAAAAGCAGCAAAAAATTTCAGAATTGCACCTTGCAATGCGGAGAAATTACTGTTTGTGCATTTACAATATTCATTGATTTTTGCCATTGAAAAACATCATGTTATTCATATACCAGAAATGTTTGAAGCTACTGACTGAATGAAAAGAGTTGGCATCTCACTCTCTTTGAATCTTCTTTTTCATGCTAAGAGGAGCAGGAAAAAGCAAAAAATTTCAGAATTGCACCTTGCAATGTGGAGATATTACTGTTTGTTCATTTACAATATTCATTGATTTTTGCCATTGAAAAACGTCCAGAAATGTTTGAAGCTACTGACTGAATGAAAGGAGCTGGCATCTCACTCTCTTTGAATCTTCTTTATCATGCTAGGATTAGCAGGAAAAAGCAAAAAATTTCAGAAGTGCACCTTGCAATGCGGAGAAATTACTGTTTGTGCATTTACAATATTCATTGATTTTTGCCATTGAAAAACATCATGTTATTCATATACCAGAAATGTTTGAAGCTACTGACTGAATGAAAGGAGCTGGCATCTCACTCTCTTTGAATCTTCTTTATCATGCTAGGATTAGCAGTAAAAAGCAAAAAATTTCAGAATTGCACCTTGCAATGTGGAGATATAACTGTTTGTGCATTTACAATATTCATTGATTTTTGCCATTGAAAAACGTCCAGAAATGTTTGAAGCTACTGACTGAATGAAAGGAGCTGCATCTCACTCTCTTTGAATCTTCTTTATCATGCTAGGATTAGCAGGAAAAAGCAAAAAATTTCAGAATTGCACCTTGCAATGTGGAGATATTACTGTTTGTGCATTTACAATATTCATTGATTTTTGCCATTGAAAAACGTCCAGAAATGTTTGAAGCTACTGACTGAATGAAAGGAGTTGGCATCTCACTCTCTTTGAATCTTCTTTATCATGCAAGGATTAGCAGGAAAAAGCAAAAAATTTCAGAATTTCACCTTGCAATGCGGAGATATTACTGTTTGTGCATTTACAATATTCATTGATTTTTGCCATTGAAAAACGTCCAGAAATGTTTGAAGCTACTGACTGAATGAAAGGAGCTGGCATCTCACTCTCTTTGAATCTTCTTTATCATGCTAGGATTAGCAGGAAAAAGCAAAAAATTTCAGAATTGCACCTTGCAATGTGGAGATATTACTGTTTGTGCATTTACAATATTCATTGATTTTTGCCATTGAAAAACATCATGTTATTCATATACCAGAAATGTTTGAAGCTACTGACTGAATGAAAAGAGCTGGCATCTCACTCTCTTTGAATCTTCTTTATCATGCTAAGAGGAGCAGGAAAAAGCAAAAAATTTCAGAATTGCACCTTGCAATGTGGAGATATAACTGTTTGTGCATTTACAATTTTCATTGATTTTTGCCATTGAAAAACGTCCAGAAATGTTTGAAGCTACTGACTGAATGAAAGGAGCTGCATCTCACTCTCTTTGAATCTTCTTTATCATGCTAGGATTAGCAGGAAAAAGCAAAAAATTTCAGAATTGCACCTTGCAATGTGGAGATATTACTGTTTGTGCATTTACAATATTCATTGATTTTTGCCATTGAAAAACGTCCAGAAATGTTTGAAGCTACTGACTGAATGAAAGGAGTTGGCATCTCACTCTCTTTGAATCTTCTTTATCATGCTAGGATTAGCAGGAAAAAGCAAAAAATTTCAGAATTGCACCTTGCAATGCGGAGATATTACTGTTTGTGCATTTACAATATTCATTGATTTTTGCCATTGAAAAACGTCCAGAAATGTTTGAAGCTACTGACTGAATGAAAGGAGTTGGCATCTCACTCTCTTTGAATCTTCTTTATCATGCTAGGATTAGCAGGAAAAAGCAAAAAATTTCAGAATTGCACCTTGCAATGCGGAGAAATTACTGTTTGTGCATTTACAATATTCATTGATTTTTGCCATTGAAAAACGTCCAGAAATGTTTGAAGCTACTGACTGAATGAAAAGAGCTGGCATCTCACTCTCTTTGAATTTTCTTTATCATGCTAGGATTAGCAGGAAAAAGCAAAAAATTTCAGAATTGCACCTTGCAATGCGGAGAAATTACTGTTTGTTCATTTACAATATTCATTGATTTTTGCCATTGAAAAACATCATGTTATTCATATACCAGAAATGTTTGAAGCTACTGACTGAATGAAAAGAGCTGGCATCTCACTCTCTTTGAATCTTCTTTATCATGCTAAGAGGAGCAGGAAAAAGCAAAAAATTTCAGAATTGCACCTTGCAATGTGGAGATATTGCTGTTTGTGCATTTACAATATTCATTGATTTTTGCCATTGAAAAACGTCCAGAAATGTTTGAAGCTACTGACTGAATGAAAGGAGCTGGCATCTCACTCTCTTTGAATCTTCTTTATCATGCTAGGATTAGCAGGAAAAAGCAAAAAATTTCAGAATTGCACCTTGCAATGCGGAGAAATTACTGTTTGTGCATTTACAATATTCATTGATTTTTGCCATTGAAAAACATCATGTTATTCATATACCATAAATGTTTGAAGCTACTGACTGAATGAAAAGAGCTGGCATCTCACTCTCTTTGAATCTTCTTTATCATGCTAAGAGGAGCAGGAAAAAGCAAAAAATTTCAGAATTGCACCTTGCAATGTGGAGATATTACTGTTTGTGCATTTACAATATTCATTGATTTTTGCCATTGAAAAACGTCCAGAAATGTTTGAAGCTACTGACTGAATGAAAGGAGCTGGCATCTCACTCTCTTTGAATCTTCTTTATCATGCTAGGATTAGCAGGAAAAAGCAGCAAAAAATTTCAGAATTGCACCTTGCAATGCGGAGAAATTACTGTTTGTGCATTTACAATATTCATTGATTTTTGCCATTGAAAAACATCATGTTATTCATATACCAGAAATGTTTGAAGCTACTGACTGAATGAAAAGAGTTGGCATCTCACTCTCTTTGAATCTTCTTTTTCATGCTAAGAGGAGCAGGAAAAAGCAAAAAATTTCAGAATTGCACCTTGCAATGTGGAGATATTACTGTTTGTTCATTTACAATATTCATTGATTTTTGCCATTGAAAAACGTCCAGAAATGTTTGAAGCTACTGACTGAATGAAAGGAGCTGGCATCTCACTCTCTTTGAATCTTCTTTATCATGCTAGGATTAGCAGGAAAAAGCAAAAAATTTCAGAAGTGCACCTTGCAATGCGGAGAAATTACTGTTTGTGCATTTACAATATTCATTGATTTTTGCCATTGAAAAACATCATGTTATTCATATACCAGAAATGTTTGAAGCTACTGACTGAATGAAAGGAGCTGGCATCTCACTCTCTTTGAATCTTCTTTATCATGCTAGGATTAGCAGTAAAAAGCAAAAAATTTCAGAATTGCACCTTGCAATGTGGAGATATAACTGTTTGTGCATTTACAATATTCATTGATTTTTGCCATTGAAAAACGTCCAGAAATGTTTGAAGCTACTGACTGAATGAAAGGAGCTGCATCTCACTCTCTTTGAATCTTCTTTATCATGCTAGGATTAGCAGGAAAAAGCAAAAAATTTCAGAATTGCACCTTGCAATGTGGAGATATTACTGTTTGTGCATTTACAATATTCATTGATTTTTGCCATTGAAAAACGTCCAGAAATGTTTGAAGCTACTGACTGAATGAAAGGAGTTGGCATCTCACTCTCTTTGAATCTTCTTTATCATGCTAGGATTAGCAGGAAAAAGCAAAAAATTTCAGAATTGCACCTTGCAATGCGGAGATATTACTGTTTGTGCATTTACAATATTCATTGATTTTTGCCATTGAAAAACGTCCAGAAATGTTTGAAGCTACTGACTGAATGAAAAGAGCTGGCATCTCACTCTCTTTGAATTTTCTTTATCATGCTAGGATTAGCAGGAAAAAGCAAAAAATTTCAGAATTGCACCTTGCAATGCGGAGAAATTACTGTTTGTTCATTTACAATATTCATTGATTTTTGCCATTGAAAAACATCATGTTATTCATATACCAGAAATGTTTGAAGCTACTGACTGAATGAAAAGAGCTGGCATCTCACTCTCTTTGAATCTTCTTTATCATGCTAAGAGGAGCAGGAAAAAGCAAAAAATTTCAGAATTGCACCTTGCAATGTGGAGATATTGCTGTTTGTGCATTTACAATATTCATTGATTTTTGCCATTGAAAAACGTCCAGAAATGTTTGAAGCTACTGACTGAATGAAAGGAGCTGGCATCTCACTCTCTTTGAATCTTCTTTATCATGCTAGGATTAGCAGGAAAAAGCAAAAAATTTCAGAATTGCACCTTGCAATGCGGAGAAATTACTGTTTGTGCATTTACAATATTCATTGATTTTTGCCATTGAAAAACATCATGTTATTCATATACCATAAATGTTTGAAGCTACTGACTGAATGAAAAGAGCTGGCATCTCACTCTCTTTGAATCTTCTTTATCATGCTAAGAGGAGCAGGAAAAAGCAAAAAATTTCAGAATTGCACCTTGCAATGTGGAGATATTACTGTTTGTGCATTTACAATATTCATTGATTTTTGCCATTGAAAAACGTCCAGAAATGTTTGAAGCTACTGACTGAATGAAAGGAGCTGGCATCTCACTCTCTTTGAATCTTCTTTATCATGCTAGGATTAGCAGGAAAAAGCAGCAAAAAATTTCAGAATTGCACCTTGCAATGCGGAGAAATTACTGTTTGTGCATTTACAATATTCATTGATTTTTGCCATTGAAAAACATCATGTTATTCATATACCAGAAATGTTTGAAGCTACTGACTGAATGAAAAGAGTTGGCATCTCACTCTCTTTGAATCTTCTTTATCATGCTAAGAGGAGCAGGAAAAAGCAAAAAATTTCAGAATTGCACCTTGCAATGTGGAGATATTACTGTTTGTTCATTTACAATATTCATTGATTTTTGCCATTGAAAAACGTCCAGAAATGTTTGAAGCTACTGACTGAATGAAAGGAGCTGGCATCTCACTCTCTTTGAATCTTCTTTATCATGCTAGGATTAGCAGGAAAAAGCAAAAAATTTCAGAAGTGCACCTTGCAATGCGGAGAAATTACTGTTTGTGCATTTACAATATTCATTGATTTTTGCCATTGAAAAACATCATGTTATTCATATACCAGAAATGTTTGAAGCTACTGACTGAATGAAAGGAGCTGGCATCTCACTCTCTTTGAATCTTCTTTATCATGCTAGGATTAGCAGTAAAAAGCAAAAAATTTCAGAATTGCACCTTGCAATGTGGAAATATTACTGTTTGTGCATTTACAATATTCATTGATTTTTGCCATTGAAAAACGTCCAGAAATGTTTGAAGCTACTGACTGAATGAAAGGAGCTGGCATCTTGCTCTCTTTGAATCTTCTTTATCATGCTAGGATTAGCAGGAAAAAGCAAAAAATTTCAGAATTGCACCTTGCAATGTGGAGATATTACTGTTTGTGCATTTACAATATTCATTGATTTTTGCCATTGAAAAACGTCCAGAAATGTTTGAAGCTACTGACTGAATGAAAGGAGCTGGCATCTCACTCTCTTTGAATCTTCTTTATCATGCTAGGATTAGCAGGAAAAAGCAAAAAATTTCAGAATTGAACCTTGCAATGCGGAGAAATTACTGTTTGTGCATTTACAATATTCATAGATTTTTGCCATTGAAAAACATCATGTTATTCATATACCAGAAATGTTTGAAGCTACTGACTGAATGAAAAGAGCTGGCATCTCACTCTCTTTGAATCTTCTTTATCATGCTAAGAGGAGCAGGAAAAAGCAAAAAATTTCAGAATTGCCCCTTGCAATGTGGAGATATTACTGTTTGTGCATTTACAATATTCATTGATTTTTGCCATTGAAAAACGTCCAGAAATGTTTGAAGCTACTGACTGAATGAAAGGAGCTGGCATCTCACTCTCTTTGAATCTTCTTTATCATGCTAGGATTAGCAGGAAAAAGCAAAAAATTTCAGAATTGTACCTTGCAATGCGGAGAAATTACTGTTTGTGCATTTACAATATTCATTGATTTTTGCCATTGAAAAACATCATGTTATTCATATACAGGAAATGTTTGAAGCTACTGACTGAATGAAAAGAGCTGTCATCTCACTCTCTTTGAATCTTCTTTATCATGCTAAGAGGAGCAGGAAAAAGCAAAAAATTTCAGAATTGCACCTTGCAATGTGGAGATATTACTGTTTGTGCATTTACAATATTCATTGATTTTTGCCATTGAAAAACGTCCAGAAATGTTTGAAGCTACTGACTGATTGAAAGGAGCTGGCATCTCACTCTCTTTGAATCTTCTTTATCATGCTAGGATTAGCAGGAAAAAGCAAAAAATTTCAGAATTGCACCTTGCAATGCGGAGAAATTACTGTTTGTGCATTTACAATATTCATTGATTTTTGCCATTGAAAAACATCATGTTATTCATATACCAGAAATGTTTGAAGCTACAGACTGAATGAAAAGAGCTGGCATCTCACTCTCTTTGAATCTTCTTTATCATGCTAAGAGGAGCAGGAAAAAGGAAAAAATTTCAGAATTGCACCTTGCAATGTGGAGATATTACTGTTTGTGCATTTACAATATTCAATGATTTTTGCCATTGAAAACCGTCCAGAAATGTTTGAAGCTACTGACTGAATGAAAGGAGCTGGCATCTCACTCTCTTTGAATCTTCTTTATCATGCTAGGATTAGCAGGAAAAAGCAAAACATTTCAGAATTGCACCTTGCAATGTGGAGATATTACTGTTTGTGCATTTACAATATTCATTGATTTTTGCCATTGAAAAACGTCCAGAAATGTTTTAAGCTACTGACTGAATGAAAGGAGCTGACATCTCACTCTCTTTGAATCTTCTTTATCATGCTAGGATTAGCAGGAAAAAGCAAAAAATTTCAGAATTGCACCTTGCAATGTGGAGATATTACTGTTTGTGCATTTACAATATTCATTGATTTTTGCCACTGAAAAACGTCCAGAAATGTTTGAAGCTACTGACTGAATGAAAGGAGCTGGCATCTCACTCTCTTTGAATCTTCTTTATCATGCTAGGATTAGCAGGAAAAAGCAAAAAATTTCAGAATTGCACCTTGCAATGCGGAGAAATTACTGTTTGTGCATTTACAATATTCATTGATTTTTGCCATTGAAAAACATCATGTTATTCATATACCAGAAATGTTTGAAGCTACTGACTGAATGAAAAGAGCTGGCATCTCACTCTCTTTGAATCTTATTTATCATGCTAGGATTAGCAGGAAAAAGCAAAAAATTTCAGAATTGCACCTTGCAATGTGGAAATATTACTGTTTGTGCATTTACAATATTCATTGATTTTTGCCATTGAAAAACGTCCAGAAATGTTTGAAGCTACTGACTGAATGAAAGGAGCTGGCATCTCACTCTCTTTGAATCTTCTTTATCATGCTAGGATTAGCAGGAAAACGCAAAAAATTTCAGAATTGCACCTTGCAATGTGGAGATATTACTGTTTGTGCATTTACAATATTCATTGATTTTTGCCATTGAAAAACGTCCAGAAATGTTTGAAGCTACTGACTGAATGAAAGGAGCTGGCATCTCACTCTCTTTGAATCTTCTTTATCATGCTAGGATTAGCAGGAAAAAGCAAAAAATTTCAGAATTGTACCTTGCAATGTGGAGATATTACTGTTTGTGCATTTACAATATTCATTGATTTTTGCCATTGAAAAACGTCCAGAAATGTTTGAAGCTACTGACTGAATGAAAGGAGCTGGCATCTCACTCTCTTTGAATCTTCTTTATCATGCTAGGATTAGCAGGAAAAAGCAAAAAATTTCAGAATTGCACCTTGCAATGTGGAGATATTACTGTTTGTGCATTTACAATATTCATTGATTTTTGCCATTGAAAAACATCATGTTATTCATATACCAGAAATGTTTGAAGCTACAGACTGAATGAAAAGAGCTGGCATCTCACTCTCTTTGAATCTTCTTTATCATGCTAAGAGGAGCAGGAAAAAGGAAAAAATTCAGAATTGCACCTTGCAATGTGGAGATATTACTGTTTGTGCATTTACAATATTCAATGATTTTTGCCATTGAAAACCGTCCAGAAATGTTTGAATCTACTGACTGAATGAAAGGAGCTGGCATCTCACTCTCTTTGAATCTTCTTTATCATGCTAGGATTAGCAGGAAAAAGCAAAACATTTCAGAATTGCACCTTGCAATGTGGAGATATTACTGTTTGTGCATTTACAATATTCATTGATTTTTGCCATTGAAAAACGTCCAGAAATGTTTGAAGCTACTGACTGAATGAAAGGAGCTGGCATCTCACTCTCTTTGAATCTTCTTTATCATGCTAGGATTAGCAGGAAAAAGCAAAAAATTTCAGAATTGCACCTTGCAATGCGGAGAAATTACTGTTTGTGCATTTACAATATTCATTGATTTTTGCCATTGAAAAACATCATGTTATTCATATACCAGAAATGTTTGAAGCTACTGACTGAATGAAAAGAGCTGGCATCTCACTCTCTTTGAATCTTATTTATCATGCTAGGATTAGCAGGAAAAAGCAAAAAATTTCAGAATTGCACCTTGCAATGTGGAAATATTACTGTTTGTGCATTTACAATATTCATTGATTTTTGCCATTGAAAAACGTCCAGAAATGTTTGAAGCTACTGACTGAATGAAAGGAGCTGGCATCTCACTCTCTTTGAATCTTCTTTATCATGCTAGGATTAGCAGGAAAAAGCAAAAAATTTCAGAATTGCACCTTGCAATGTGGAGATATTACTGTTTGTGCATTTACGATATTCATTGATTTTTGCCATTGAAAAACGTCCAGAAATGTTTGAAGCTACTGACTGAATGAAAGGAGCTGGCATCTCACTCTCTTTGAATCTTCTTTATCATGCTAGGATTAGCAGGAAAAAGCAAAAAATTTCAGAATTGTACCTTGCAATGTGGAGATATTACTGTTTGTGCATTTACAATATTCATTGATTTTTGCCATTGAAAAACGTCCAGAAATGTTTGAAGCTACTGACTGAATGAAAGGAGCTGGCATCTCACTCTCTTTGAATCTTCTTTATCATGCTAGGATTAGCAGGAAAAAGCAAAAAATTTCAGAATTGCACCTTGCAATGTGGAGATATTACTGTTTGTGCATTTACAATATTCATTGATTTTTGCCATTGAAAAACATCATGTTATTCATATACCAGAAATGTTTGAAGCTACTGACTGAATGAAAAGAGCTGGCATCTCACTCTCTTTGAATCTTCTTTATCATGCTAAGAGGAGCAGGAAAAAGCAAAAAATTTCAGAATTGCACCTTGCAATGTGGAGATATTACTGTTTGTGCATTTACAATATTCATTGATTTTTGCCATTGAAAAACGTCCAGAAATGTTTGAAGCTACTGACTGAATGAAAGGAGCTGGCATCTCACTCTCTTTGAATCTTCTTTATCATGCTAGGATTAGCAGGAAAAAGCAAAAAATTTCAGAATTGCACCTTGCAATGTGGAGATATTACTGTTTGTGCATTTACAATATTCATTGATTTTTGCCATTGAAAAACGTCCAGAAATGTTTGAAGCTACTGACTGAATGAAAGGAGCTGGCATCTCACTCTCTTTGAATCTTCTTTATCATGGTAGGATTAGCAGGAAAAAGCAAAAAATTTCAGAATTGCACCTTGCAATGCGGAGAAATTACTGTTTGTGCATTTACAATATTCATTGATTTTTGCCATTGAAAAACATCATGTTATTCATATACCAGAAATGTTTGAAGCTACTGACTGAATGAAAAGAGCTGGCATCTCACTCTCTTTGAATCTTCTTTAACATGCTAAGAGGAGCAGGAAAAAGCAAAAAATTTCAGAATTGCACCTTGCAATGTGGAGATATTACTGTTTGTGCATTTACAATATTCATTGATTTTTGCCATTGAAAAACGTCCAGAAATGTTTGAAGCTACTTACTGAATGAAAGGAGCTGGCATCTCACTCTCTTTGAATCTTCTTTATCATGCTAGGATTAGCAGGAAAAAGCAAAAAATTTCAGAATTGCACCTTGCAATGCGGAGAAATTACTGTTTGTGCATTTACAATATTCATTGATTTTTGCCATTGAAAAACATCATGTTATTCATATACCAGAAATGTTTGAAGCTACTGACTGAATGAAAAGAGCTGCCATCTCACTCTCTTTGAATCTTCTTTATCATGCTAAGAGGAGCAGGAAAACGCAAAAAATTTCAGAATTGCACCTTGCAATGTGGAGATATTACTGTTTGTGCATTTACAATATTCATTGATTTTTGCCATTGAAAAACGTCCAGAAATGTTTGAAGCTACTGACTGAATGAAAGGATCTGGCATCTCACTCTCTTTGAATCTTCTTTATCATGCTAGGATTAGCAGGAAAAAGCAAAAAATTTCAGAATTTCACCTTGCAATGCGGAGATATTACTGTTTGTGCATTTACAATATTCATTGATTTTTGCCATTGAAAAACGTCCAGAAATGTTTGAAGCTACTGACTGAATGAAAGGAGCTGGCATCTCACTCTCTTTGAATCTTCTTTATCATGCTAGGATTAGCAGGAAAAAGCAAAAAATTTCAGAATTGCACCTTGCAATGTGGAGATATTACTGTTTGTGCATTTACAATATTCATTGATTTTTGCCATTGAAAAACGTCCAGAAATGTTTGAAGCTACTGACTGAATGAAAGGAGCTGGCATCTCACTCTCTTTGAATCTTCTTTATCATGCTAGGATTAGCAGGAAAAAGCAAAAAATTTCAGAATTGCACCTTGCAATGTGGAGATATTACTGTTTGTGCATTTACAATATTCATTGATTTTTGCCATTGAAAAACGTCCAGAAATGTTTGAAGCTACTGACTGAATGAAAGGAGCTGGCATCTCACTCTCTTTGAATCTTCATTATCATGCTAGGATTAGCAGGAAAAAGCAAAAAATTTCAGAATTGCACCTTGCAATGTGGAGATATTACTGTTTGTGCATTTACAATATTCATTGATTTTTGCCATTGAAAAACGTCCAGAAATGTTTGAAGCTACTGACTGAATGAAAGGAGCTGGCATCTCACTCTCTTTGAATCTTCTTTATCATGCTAGGATTAGCAGGAAAAAGCAAAAAATTTCAGAATTGCACCTTGCAATGTGGAGATATTACTGTTTGTGCATTTACAATATTCATTGATTTTTGCCATTGAAAAACATCATGTTATTCATATACCAGAAATGTTTGAAGCTACTGACTGAATGAAAAGAGCTGGCATCTCACTCTCTTTGAATCTTCTTTATCATGCTAAGAGGAGCAGGAAAAAGCAAAAAATTTCAGAATTGCACCTTGCAATGTGGAGATATAACTGTTTGTGCATTTACAATATTCATTGATTTTTGCCATTGAAAAACGTCCAGAAATGTTTGAAGCTACTGACTGAATGAAAGGAGCTGGCATCTCACTCTCTTTGAATCTTCTTTATCATGCTAGGATTAGCAGGAAAAAGCAAAAAATTTCAGAATTGCACCTTGCAATGTGGAGATATTACTGTTTGTGCATTTACAATATTCATTGATTTTTGCCATTGAAAAACGTCCAGAAATGTTTGAAGCTACTGACTGAATGAAAGGAGTTGGCATCTCACTCTCTTTGAATCTTCTTTATCATGCTAGGATTAGCAGGAAAAAGCAAAAAATTTCAGAATTGCACCTTGCAATGCGGAGAAATTACTGTTTGTGCATTTACAATATTCATTGATTTTTGCCATTGAAAAACGTCCAGAAATGTTTGAAGCTACTGACTGAATGAAAAGAGGTGGCATCTCACTCTCTTTGAATTTTCTTTATCATGCTAGGATTAGCAGGAAAAAGCAAAAAATTTCAGAATTGCACCTTGCAATGCGGAGAAATTACTGTTTGTGCATTTACAATATTCATTGATTTTTGCCATTGAAAAACATCATGTTATTCATATACCAGAAATGTTTGAAGCTACTGACTGAATGAAAAGAGCTGGCATCTCACTCTCTTTGAATCTTCTTTATCATGCTAAGAGGAGCAGGAAAAAGCAAAAAATTTCAGAATTGCACCTTGCAATGTGGAGATATTGCTGTTTGTGCATTTACAATATTCATTGATTTTTGCCATTGAAAAACGTCCAGAAATGTTTGAAGCTACTGACTGAATGAAAGGAGCTGGCATCTCACTCTCTTTGAATCTTCTTTATCATGCTAGGATTAGCAGGAAAAAGCAAAAAATTTCAGAATTGCACCTTGCAATGCGGAGAAATTATTGTTTGTGCATTTACAATATTCATTGATTTTTGCCATTGAAAAACATCATGTTATTCATATACCAGAAATGTTTGAAGCTACTGACTGAATGAAAAGAGTTGGCATCTCACTCTCTTTGAATCTTCTTTATCATGCTAAGAGGAGCAGGAAAAAGCAAAAAATTTCAGAATTGCACCTTGCAATGTGGAGATATTACTGTTTGTTCATTTACAATATTCATTGATTTTTGCCATTGAAAAACGTCCAGAAATGTTTGAAGCTACTGACTGAATGAAAGGAGCTGGCATCTCACTCTCTTTGAATCTTCTTTATCATGCTAGGATTAGCAGGAAAAAGCAAAAAATTTCAGAAGTGCACCTTGCAATGCGGAGAAATTACTGTTTGTGCATTTACAATATTCATTGATTTTTGCCATTGAAAAACATCATGTTATTCATATACCAGAAATGTTTGAAGCTACTGACTGAATGAAAGGAGCTGGCATCTCACTCTCTTTGAATCTTCTTTATCATGCTAGGATTAGCAGGAAAAAGCAAAAAATTTCAGAATTGCACCTTGCAATGTGGATATATTACTGTTTGTGCATTTACAATATTCATTGATTTTTGCCATTGAAAAACATCCAGAAATGTTTGAAGCTACTGACTGAATGAAAGGAGCTGGCATCTTGCTCTCTTTGAATCTTCTTTATCATGCTAGGATTAGCAGGAAAAAGCAAAAATTTTCAGAATTGCACCTTGCAATGTGGAGATATTACTGTTTGTGCATTTACAATATTCATTGATTTTTGCCATTGAAAAATGTCCAGAAATGTTTGAAGCTACTGACTGAATGAAAGGAGCTGGCATCTCACTCTCTTTGAATCTTCTTTATCATGCTAGGATTAGCAGGAAAAAGCAAAAAATTTCAAAATTGCACCTTGCAATGCGGAGAAATTACTGTTTGTGCATTTACAATATTCATAGATTTTTGCCATTGAAAAACATCATGTTATTCATATACCAGAAATGTTTGAAGCTACTGACTGAATGAAAAGAGCTGGCATCTCACTCTCTTTGAATCTTCTTTATCATGCTAAGAGGAGCAGGAAAAAGCAAAAAATTTCAGAATTGCACCTTGCAATGTGGAGATATTACTGTTTGTGCATTTACAATATTCATTGATTTTTGCCATTGAAAAACGTCCAGAAATGTTTGAAGCTACTGACTGAATGAAAGGAGCTGGCATCTCACTCTCTTTGAATCTTCTTTATCATGCTAGGATTAGCAGGAAAAAGCAAAAAATTTCAGAATTGCACCTTGCAATGCGGAGAAATTACTGTTTGTGCATTTACAATATTCATTGATTTTTGCCATTGAAAAACATCATGTTATTCATATACCAGAAATGTTTGAAGCTACTGACTGAATGAAAAGAGCTGGCATCTCACTCTCTTTGAATCTTCTTTATCATGCTAAGAGGAGCAGGAAAAAGCAAAAAATTTCAGAATTGCACCTTGCAATGTGGAGATATTACTGTTTGTGCATTTACAATATTCATTGATTTTTGCCATTGAAAAACGTCCAGAAATGTTTGAAGCTACTGACTGAATGAAAGGAGCTGGCATCTCACTCTCTTTGAATCTTCTTTATCATGCTAGGATTAGCAGGAAAAAGCAAAAAATTTCAGAATTGCACCTTGCAATGCGGAGAAATTACTGTTTGTGCATTTACAATATTCATTGATTTTTGCCATTGAAAAACATCATGTTATTCATATACAGGAAATGTTTGAAGCTACTGACTGAATGAAAAGAGCTGGCATCTCACTCTCTTTGAATCTTCTTTATCATGCTAAGAGGAGCAGGAAAAAGCAAAAAATTTCAGAATTGCACCTTGCAATGTGGAGATATTACTGTTTGTGCATTTACAATATTCATTGATTTTTGCCATTGAAAAACGTCCAGAAATGTTTGAAGCTACTGACTGAATGAAAGGAGCTGGCATCTCACTCTCTTTGAATCTCCTTTATCATGCTAGGATTAGCAGGAAAAAGCAAAAAATTTCAGAATTGCACCTTGCAATGCGGAGAAATTACTGTTTGTGCATTTACAATATTCATTGATTTTTGCCATTGAAAAACATCATGTTATTCATATACCAGAAATGTTTGAAGCTACTGACTGAATAAAAAGAGCTGGCATCTCACTCTCTTTGAATCTTCTTTATCATGCTAAGAGGAGCAGGAAAAAGCAAAAAATTTCAGAATTGCACCTTGCAATGTGGAGATATTACTGTTTGTGCATTTACAATATTCATTGATTTTTGCCATTGAAAAACGTCCAGAAATGTTTGAAGCTACTGACTGAATGAAAGGAGCTGGCATCTCACTCTCTTTGAATCTTCTTTATCATGCTAGGATTAGCAGGAAAAAGCAAAAAATTTCAGAATTGCACCTTGCAATGCGGAGAAATTACTGTTTGTGCATTTACAATATTCATTGATTTTTGCCATTGAAAAACATCATGTTATTCATATACAGGAAATGTTTGAAGCTACTGACTGAATGAAAAGAGCTGGCATCTCACTCTCTTTGAATCTTCTTTATCATGCTAAGAGGAGCAGGAAAAAGCAAAAAATTTCAGAATTGCACCTTGCAATGTGGAGATATTACTGTTTGTGCATTTACAATATTCATTGATTTTTGCCATTGAAAAACGTCCAGAAATGTTTGAAGCTACTGACTGATTGAAAGGAGGTGGCATCTCACTCTCTTTGAATCCTCTTTATCATGCTAGGATTAGCAGGAAAAAGCAAAAAATTTCAGAATTGCACCTTGCAATGCGGAGAAATTACTGTTTGTGCATTTACAATATTCATTGATTTTTGCCATTGAAAAACATCATGTTATTCATATACCAGAAATGTTTGAAGCTACTGACGGAATGAAAAGAGCTGGCATCTCACTCTCTTTGAATCTTCTTTATCATGCTAAGAGGAGCAGGAAAAAGCAAAAAATTTCAGAATTGCACCTTGCAATGTGGAGATATTACTGTTTGTGCATTTACAATATTCAATGATTTTTGCCATTGAAAACCGTCCAGAAATGTTTGAAGCTACTGACTGAATGAAAGGAGCTGGCATCTCACTCTCTTTGAATCTTCTTTATCATGCTAGGATTAGCAGGAAAAAGCAAAACATTTCAGAATTGCACCTTGCAATGTGGAGATATTACTGTTTGTGCATTTACAATATTCATTGATTTTTGCCATTGAAAAACGTCCAGAAATGTTTGAAGCTACTGACTGAATGAAAGGAGCTGGCATCTCACTCTCTTTGAATCTTCTTTATCATGCTAGGATTAGCAGGAAAAAGCAAAAAATTTCAGAATTGCACCTTGCAATGTGGAGATATTACTGTTTGTGCATTTACAATATTCATTGATTTTTGCCATTGAAAAACGTCCAGAAATGTTTGAAGCTACTGACTGAATGAAAGGAGCTGGCATCTCACTCTCTTTGAATCTTCTTTATCATGCTAGGATTAGTAGGAAAAAGCAAAAAATTTCAGAATTGCACCTTGCAATGCGGAGAAATTACTGTTTGTGCATTTACAATATTCATTGATTTTTGCCATTGAAAAACATCATGTTATTCATATACCAGAAATGTTTGAAGCTACTGACTGAATGAAAAGAGCTGGCATCTCACTCTCTTTGAATCTTCTTTATCATGCTAGGATTAGCAGGAAAAAGCAAAAAATTTCAGAATTGCACCTTGCAATGTGGAAATATTACTGTTTGTGCATTTACAATATTCATTGATTTTTGCCATTGAAAAACGTCCAGAAATGTTTGAAGCTACTGACTGAATGAAAGGAGCTGGCAACTCACTCTCTTTGAATCTTCTTTATCATGCTAGGATTAGCAGGAAAAAGCAAAAAATTTCAGAATTGCACCTTGCAATGTGGAGATATTACTGTTTGTGCATTTACAATATTCATTGATTTTTGCCATTGAAAAACGTCCAGAAATGTTTGAAGCTACTGACTGAATGAAAAGAGCTGGCATCTCACTCTCATTGAATCTTCTTTATCATGCTAGGATTAGCAGGAAAAAGCAAAAAATTTCAGAATTGCACCTTGCAATGCGGAGAAATTACTGTTTGTGCATTTACAATATTCATTGATTTTTGCCATTGAAAAACATCATGTTATTCATATACCAGAAATGTTTGAAGCTACTGACTGAATGAAAAGAGCTGGCATCTCACTCTCTTTGAATCTTCTTTATCATGCTAGGATTAGCAGGAAAAAGCAAAAAATTTCAGAATTGCACCTTGCAATGTGGAGATATTACTGTTTGTGCATTTACAATATTCATTGATTTTTGCCATTGAAAAACGTCCAGAAATGTTTGAAGCTACTGACTGAATGAAAGGAGCTGGCATCTCACTCTCTTTGAATCTTCATTATCATGCTAGGATTAGCAGGAAAAAGCAAAAAATTTCAGAATTGCACCTTGCAATGTGGAGATATTACTGTTTGTGCATTTACAATATTCATTGATTTTTGCCATTGAAAAACGTCCAGAAATGTTTGAAGCTACTGACTGAATGAAAGGAGCTGGCATCTCACTCTCTTTGAATCTTCTTTATCATGCTAGGATTAGCAGGAAAAAGCAAAAAATTTCAGAATTGCACCTTGCAATGTGGAGATATTACTGTTTGTGCATTTACAATATTCATTGATTTTTGCCATTGAAAAACATCATGTTATTCATATACCAGAAATGTTTGAAGCTACTGACTGAATGAAAAGAGCTGGCATCTCACTCTCTTTGAATCTTCTTTATCATGCTAAGAGGAGCAGGAAAAAGCAAAAAATTTCAGAATTGCACCTTGCAATGTGGAGATATAACTGTTTGTGCATTTACAATATTCATTGATTTTTGCCATTGAAAAACGTCCAGAAATGTTTGAAGCTACTGACTGAATGAAAGGAGCTGGCATCTCACTCTCTTTGAATCTTCTTTATCATGCTAGGATTAGCAGGAAAAAGCAAAAAATTTCAGAATTGCACCTTGCAATGTGGAGATATTACTGTTTGTGCATTTACAATATTCATTGATTTTTGCCATTGAAAAACGTCCAGAAATGTTTGAAGCTACTGACTGAATGAAAGGAGTTGGCATCTCACTCTCTTTGAATCTTCTTTATCATGCTAGGATTAGCAGGAAAAAGCAAAAAATTTCAGAATTGCACCTTGCAATGCGGAGAAATTACTGTTTGTGCATTTACAATATTCATTGATTTTTGCCATTGAAAAACGTCCAGAAATGTTTGAAGCTACTGACTGAATGAAAAGAGGTGGCATCTCACTCTCTTTGAATTTTCTTTATCATGCTAGGATTAGCAGGAAAAAGCAAAAAATTTCAGAATTGCACCTTGCAATGCGGAGAAATTACTGTTTGTGCATTTACAATATTCATTGATTTTTGCCATTGAAAAACATCATGTTATTCATATACCAGAAATGTTTGAAGCTACTGACTGAATGAAAAGAGCTGGCATCTCACTCTCTTTGAATCTTCTTTATCATGCTAAGAGGAGCAGGAAAAAGCAAAAAATTTCAGAATTGCACCTTGCAATGTGGAGATATTGCTGTTTGTGCATTTACAATATTCATTGATTTTTGCCATTGAAAAACGTCCAGAAATGTTTGAAGCTACTGACTGAATGAAAGGAGCTGGCATCTCACTCTCTTTGAATCTTCTTTATCATGCTAGGATTAGCAGGAAAAAGCAAAAAATTTCAGAATTGCACCTTGCAATGCGGAGAAATTATTGTTTGTGCATTTACAATATTCATTGATTTTTGCCATTGAAAAACATCATGTTATTCATATACCAGAAATGTTTGAAGCTACTGACTGAATGAAAAGAGTTGGCATCTCACTCTCTTTGAATCTTCTTTATCATGCTAAGAGGAGCAGGAAAAAGCAAAAAATTTCAGAATTGCACCTTGCAATGTGGAGATATTACTGTTTGTTCATTTACAATATTCATTGATTTTTGCCATTGAAAAACGTCCAGAAATGTTTGAAGCTACTGACTGAATGAAAGGAGCTGGCATCTCACTCTCTTTGAATCTTCTTTATCATGCTAGGATTAGCAGGAAAAAGCAAAAAATTTCAGAAGTGCACCTTGCAATGCGGAGAAATTACTGTTTGTGCATTTACAATATTCATTGATTTTTGCCATTGAAAAACATCATGTTATTCATATACCAGAAATGTTTGAAGCTACTGACTGAATGAAAGGAGCTGGCATCTCACTCTCTTTGAATCTTCTTTATCATGCTAGGATTAGCAGGAAAAAGCAAAAAATTTCAGAATTGCACCTTGCAATGTGGATATATTACTGTTTGTGCATTTACAATATTCATTGATTTTTGCCATTGAAAAACGTCCAGAAATGTTTGAAGCTACTGACTGAATGAAAGGAGCTGGCATCTTGCTCTCTTTGAATCTTCTTTATCATGCTAGGATTAGCAGGAAAAAGCAAAAATTTTCAGAATTGCACCTTGCAATGTGGAGATATTACTGTTTGTGCATTTACAATATTCATTGATTTTTGCCATTGAAAAATGTCCAGAAATGTTTGAAGCTACTGACTGAATGAAAGGAGCTGGCATCTCACTCTCTTTGAATCTTCTTTATCATGCTAGGATTAGCAGGAAAAAGCAAAAAATTTCAAAATTGCACCTTGCAATGCGGAGAAATTACTGTTTGTGCATTTACAATATTCATAGATTTTTGCCATTGAAAAACATCATGTTATTCATATACCAGAAATGTTTGAAGCTACTGACTGAATGAAAAGAGCTGGCATCTCACTCTCTTTGAATCTTCTTTATCATGCTAAGAGGAGCAGGAAAAAGCAAAAAATTTCAGAATTGCACCTTGCAATGTGGAGATATTACTGTTTGTGCATTTACAATATTCATTGATTTTTGCCATTGAAAAACGTCCAGAAATGTTTGAAGCTACTGACTGAATGAAAGGAGCTGGCATCTCACTCTCTTTGAATCTTCTTTATCATGCTAGGATTAGCAGGAAAAAGCAAAAAATTTCAGAATTGCACCTTGCAATGCGGAGAAATTACTGTTTGTGCATTTACAATATTCATTGATTTTTGCCATTGAAAAACATCATGTTATTCATATACCAGAAATGTTTGAAGCTACTGACTGAATGAAAAGAGCTGGCATCTCACTCTCTTTGAATCTTCTTTATCATGCTAAGAGGAGCAGGAAAAAGCAAAAAATTTCAGAATTGCACCTTGCAATGTGGAGATATTACTGTTTGTGCATTTACAATATTCATTGATTTTTGCCATTGAAAAACGTCCAGAAATGTTTGAAGCTACTGACTGAATGAAAGGAGCTGGCATCTCACTCTCTTTGAATCTTCTTTATCATGCTAGGATTAGCAGGAAAAAGCAAAAAATTTCAGAATTGCACCTTGCAATGCGGAGAAATTACTGTTTGTGCATTTACAATATTCATTGATTTTTGCCATTGAAAAACATCATGTTATTCATATACAGGAAATGTTTGAAGCTACTGACTGAATGAAAAGAGCTGGCATCTCACTCTCTTTGAATCTTCTTTATCATGCTAAGAGGAGCAGGAAAAAGCAAAAAATTTCAGAATTGCACCTTGCAATGTGGAGATATTACTGTTTGTGCATTTACAATATTCATTGATTTTTGCCATTGAAAAACGTCCAGAAATGTTTGAAGCTACTGACTGAATGAAAGGAGCTGGCATCTCACTCTCTTTGAATCTCCTTTATCATGCTAGGATTAGCAGGAAAAAGCAAAAAATTTCAGAATTGCACCTTGCAATGCGGAGAAATTACTGTTTGTGCATTTACAATATTCATTGATTTTTGCCATTGAAAAACATCATGTTATTCATATACCAGAAATGTTTGAAGCTACTGACTGAATAAAAAGAGCTGGCATCTCACTCTCTTTGAATCTTCTTTATCATGCTAAGAGGAGCAGGAAAAAGCAAAAAATTTCAGAATTGCACCTTGCAATGTGGAGATATTACTGTTTGTGCATTTACAATATTCATTGATTTTTGCCATTGAAAAACGTCCAGAAATGTTTGAAGCTACTGACTGAATGAAAGGAGCTGGCATCTCACTCTCTTTGAATCTTCTTTATCATGCTAGGATTAGCAGGAAAAAGCAAAAAATTTCAGAATTGCACCTTGCAATGCGGAGAAATTACTGTTTGTGCATTTACAATATTCATTGATTTTTGCCATTGAAAAACATCATGTTATTCATATACAGGAAATGTTTGAAGCTACTGACTGAATGAAAAGAGCTGGCATCTCACTCTCTTTGAATCTTCTTTATCATGCTAAGAGGAGCAGGAAAAAGCAAAAAATTTCAGAATTGCACCTTGCAATGTGGAGATATTACTGTTTGTGCATTTACAATATTCATTGATTTTTGCCATTGAAAAACGTCCAGAAATGTTTGAAGCTACTGACTGATTGAAAGGAGGTGGCATCTCACTCTCTTTGAATCCTCTTTATCATGCTAGGATTAGCAGGAAAAAGCAAAAAATTTCAGAATTGCACCTTGCAATGCGGAGAAATTACTGTTTGTGCATTTACAATATTCATTGATTTTTGCCATTGAAAAACATCATGTTATTCATATACCAGAAATGTTTGAAGCTACTGACGGAATGAAAAGAGCTGGCATCTCACTCTCTTTGAATCTTCTTTATCATGCTAAGAGGAGCAGGAAAAAGCAAAAAATTTCAGAATTGCACCTTGCAATGTGGAGATATTACTGTTTGTGCATTTACAATATTCAATGATTTTTGCCATTGAAAACCGTCCAGAAATGTTTGAAGCTACTGACTGAATGAAAGGAGCTGGCATCTCACTCTCTTTGAATCTTCTTTATCATGCTAGGATTAGCAGGAAAAAGCAAAACATTTCAGAATTGCACCTTGCAATGTGGAGATATTACTGTTTGTGCATTTACAATATTCATTGATTTTTGCCATTGAAAAACGTCCAGAAATGTTTGAAGCTACTGACTGAATGAAAGGAGCTGGCATCTCACTCTCTTTGAATCTTCTTTATCATGCTAGGATTAGCAGGAAAAAGCAAAAAATTTCAGAATTGCACCTTGCAATGTGGAGATATTACTGTTTGTGCATTTACAATATTCATTGATTTTTGCCATTGAAAAACGTCCAGAAATGTTTGAAGCTACTGACTGAATGAAAGGAGCTGGCATCTCACTCTCTTTGAATCTTCTTTATCATGCTAGGATTAGTAGGAAAAAGCAAAAAATTTCAGAATTGCACCTTGCAATGCGGAGAAATTACTGTTTGTGCATTTACAATATTCATTGATTTTTGCCATTGAAAAACATCATGTTATTCATATACCAGAAATGTTTGAAGCTACTGACTGAATGAAAAGAGCTGGCATCTCACTCTCTTTGAATCTTCTTTATCATGCTAGGATTAGCAGGAAAAAGCAAAAAATTTCAGAATTGCACCTTGCAATGTGGAAATATTACTGTTTGTGCATTTACAATATTCATTGATTTTTGCCATTGAAAAACGTCCAGAAATGTTTGAAGCTACTGACTGAATGAAAGGAGCTGGCAACTCACTCTCTTTGAATCTTCTTTATCATGCTAGGATTAGCAGGAAAAAGCAAAAAATTTCAGAATTGCACCTTGCAATGTGGAGATATTACTGTTTGTGCATTTACAATATTCATTGATTTTTGCCATTGAAAAACGTCCAGAAATGTTTGAAGCTACTGACTGAATGAAAAGAGCTGGCATCTCACTCTCATTGAATCTTCTTTATCATGCTAGGATTAGCAGGAAAAAGCAAAAAATTTCAGAATTGCACCTTGCAATGCGGAGAAATTACTGTTTGTGCATTTACAATATTCATTGATTTTTGCCATTGAAAAACATCATGTTATTCATATACCAGAAATGTTTGAAGCTACTGACTGAATGAAAAGAGCTGGCATCTCACTCTCTTTGAATCTTCTTTATCATGCTAAGAGGAGCAGGAAAAAGCAAAAAATTTCAGAATTGCACCTTGCAATGTGGAGATATTACTGTTTGTGCATTTACAATATTCATTGATTTTTGCCATTGAAAAACGTCCAGAAATGTTTGAAGCTACTGACTGAATGAAAGGAGCTGGCATCTCACTCTCTTTGAATCTTCTTTATCATGCTAGGATTAGCAGGAAAAAGCAAAAAATTTCAGAATTGCACCTTGCAATGCGGAGAAATTACTGTTTGTGCATTTACAATATTCATTGATTTTTGCCATTGAAAAATATCATGTTATTCATATACCAGAAATGTTTGAAGCTACTGACTGAATGAAAAGAGCTGGCATCTCACTCTCTTTGAATCTTCTTTATCATGCTAAGAGGAGCAGGAAAAAGCAAAAAATTTCAGAATTGCACCTTGCAATGTGGAGATATTACTGTTTGTGCATTTACAATATTCATTGATTTTTGCCATTGAAAAACATCCAGAAATGTTTGAAGCTACTGACTGAATGAAAGGAGCTGGCATCTCACTCTCTTTGAATCTTCTTTATCATGCTAGGATTAGCAGGAAAAAGGAAAACATTTCAGAATTGCACCTTGCAATGTGGAGATATTACTGTTTGTGCATTTACAATATTCATTGATTTTTGCCATTGAAAAACGTCCAGAAATGTTTGAAGCTACTGACTGAATGAAAGGAGCTGGTATCTCACTCTCTTTGAATCTTCTTTATCATGCTAGGATTAGCAGGAAAAAGCAAAAAATTTCAGAATTGCTCCTTGCAATGTGGAGATATTACTGTTTGTGCATTTACAATATTCATTGATTTTTGCCCTTGAAAAACGTCCAGAAATGTTTGAAGCTACTGACTGAATGAAAGGAGCTGGCATCTCACTCTCTTTGAATCTTCTTTATCATGCTAGGATTAGCAGGAAAAAGCAAAAAATTTCAGAATTGCACCTTGCAATGCGGAGAAATTACTGTTTGTGCATTTACAATATTCATTGATTTTTGCCATTGAAAAACATCATGTTATTCATATACCAGAAATGTTTGAAGCTACTGACTGAATGAAAAGAGCTGGCATCTCACTCTCTTTGAATCTTCTTTATCATGCTAAGAGGAGCAGGAAAAAGGAAAAAATTTCAGAATTGCACCTTGCAATGTGGAGATATTACTGTTTGTGCATTTACGATATTCATTGATTTTTGCCATTGAAAAACGTCCAGAAATGTTTGAAGCTACTGACTGAATGAAAAGAGCTGTCATCTCACTCTCTTTGAATCTTCTTTATCATGCTAAGAGGAGCAGGAAAAAGCAAAAAATTTCAGAATTGCACCTTGCAATGTGGAGATATTACTGTTTGTGCATTTACAATATTCATTGATTTTTGCCATTGAAAAACGTCCAGAAATGTTTGAAGCTACTGACTGAATGAAAGGAGCTGGCATCTCACTCTCTTTGAATCTTCTTTATCATGCTAGGATTAGCAGGAAAAAGCAAAAAATTTCAGAATTGCACCTTGCAATGCGGAGAAATTACTGTTTGTGCATTTACAATATTCATTGATTTTTGCCATTGAAAAACATCATGTTATTCATATACCAGAAATGTTTGAAGCTACTGACTGAATGAAAAGAGCTGGCATCTCCCTCTCTTTGAATCTTCTTTACCATGCTAAGAGGAGCAGGAAAAAGCAAAAAATTTCAGAATTGCACCTTGCAATGTGGAGATATTACTGTTTGTGCATTTACAATATTCATTGATTTTTGCCATTGAAAAATATCATGTTATTCATATACCAGAAATGTTTGAAGCTACTGACTGAATGAAAAGAGCTGGCATCTCACTCTCTTTGAATCTTCTTTATCATGCTAAGAGGAGCAGGAAAAAGCAAAAAATTTCAGAATTGCACCTTGCAATGTGGAGATATTACTGTTTGTGCATTTACAATATTCATTGATTTTTGCCATTGAAAAACATCCAGAAATGTTTGAAGCTACTGACTGAATGAAAGGAGCTGGCATCTCACTCTCTTTGAATCTTCTTTATCATGCTAGGATTAGCAGGAAAAAGGAAAACATTTCAGAATTGCACCTTGCAATGTGGAGATATTACTGTTTGTGCATTTACAATATTCATTGATTTTTGCCATTGAAAAACGTCCAGAAATGTTTGAAGCTACTGACTGAATGAAAGGAGCTGGTATCTCACTCTCTTTGAATCTTCTTTATCATGCTAGGATTAGCAGGAAAAAGCAAAAAATTTCAGAATTGCTCCTTGCAATGTGGAGATATTACTGTTTGTGCATTTACAATATTCATTGATTTTTGCCCTTGAAAAACGTCCAGAAATGTTTGAAGCTACTGACTGAATGAAAGGAGCTGGCATCTCACTCTCTTTGAATCTTCTTTATCATGCTAGGATTAGCAGGAAAAAGCAAAAAATTTCAGAATTGCACCTTGCAATGCGGAGAAATTACTGTTTGTGCATTTACAATATTCATTGATTTTTGCCATTGAAAAACATCATGTTATTCATATACCAGAAATGTTTGAAGCTACTGACTGAATGAAAAGAGCTGGCATCTCACTCTCTTTGAATCTTCTTTATCATGCTAAGAGGAGCAGGAAAAAGGAAAAAATTTCAGAATTGCACCTTGCAATGTGGAGATATTACTGTTTGTGCATTTACGATATTCATTGATTTTTGCCATTGAAAAACGTCCAGAAATGTTTGAAGCTACTGACTGAATGAAAAGAGCTGTCATCTCACTCTCTTTGAATCTTCTTTATCATGCTAAGAGGAGCAGGAAAAAGCAAAAAATTTCAGAATTGCACCTTGCAATGTGGAGATATTACTGTTTGTGCATTTACAATATTCATTGATTTTTGCCATTGAAAAACGTCCAGAAATGTTTGAAGCTACTGACTGAATGAAAGGAGCTGGCATCTCACTCTCTTTGAATCTTCTTTATCATGCTAGGATTAGCAGGAAAAAGCAAAAAATTTCAGAATTGCACCTTGCAATGCGGAGAAATTACTGTTTGTGCATTTACAATATTCATTGATTTTTGCCATTGAAAAACATCATGTTATTCATATACCAGAAATGTTTGAAGCTACTGACTGAATGAAAAGAGCTGGCATCTCCCTCTCTTTGAATCTTCTTTACCATGCTAAGAGGAGCAGGAAAAAGCAAAAAATTTCAGAATTGCACCTTGCAATGTGGAGATATTACTGTTTGTGCATTTACAATATTCATTGATTTTTGCCATTGAAAAACGTCCAGAAATGTTTGAAGCTACTGACTGAATGAAAGGAGCTGGCATCTCACTCTCTTTGAATCTTCTTTATCATGCTAGGATTAGCAGGAAAAAGCAAAAAATTTCAGAATTGCACCTTGCAATGTGGAGATATTACTGTTTGTGCATTTACAATATTCATTGATTTTTGCCATTGAAAAACGTCCAGAAATGTTTGAAGCTACTGACTGATTGAAAGGAGCTGGCATCTCACTCTCTTTGAATCTTCTTTAACATGCTAGGATTAGCAGGAAAAAGCAAAAAATTTCAGAATTGCACCTTGCAATGCGGAGAAATTACTGTTTGTGCATTTACAATATTCATTGATTTTTGCCATTGAAAAACATCATGTTATTCATATACCAGAAAAGTTTGAAGCTACTGACTGAATGAAAAGAGCTGGCATCTCACTCTCTTTGAATCTTCTTTATCATGCTAGGAGGAGCATGAAAAAGCAAAAAATTTCAGAATTGCACCTTGCAATGTGGAGATATTACTGTTTGTGCATTTACAATATTCATTGATTTTTGCCATTGAAAAACATCCAGAAATGTTTGAAGCTACTGACTGAATGAAAGGAGCTGGCATCTCACTCTCTTTGAATCTTCTTTATCATGCTAGGATTAGCAGGAAAATCAAAAAATTTCAGAATTGCACCTTGCAATGCGGAGAAATTACTGTTTGTGCATTTACAATATTCATTGATTTTTGCCATTGAAAAACATCATGTTATTCATATACCAGAAATGTTTGAAGCTACTGACTGAATGAAAAGAGCTGGCATCTCACTCTCTTTGAATCTTCTTTATCATGCTAAGAAGAGCAGGAAAAAGCAAAAAATTTCAGAATTTCACCTTGCAATGTGGAGATATTACTGTTTGTGCATTTACAATATTCATTGATTTTTGCCATTGAAAAACGTCCAGAAATGTTTGAAGCTACTGACTGAATGAAAGGAGCTGGCATCTCACTCTCTTTGAATCTTCTTTATCATGCTAGGATTAGCAGGAAAAAGCAAAACATTTCAGAATTGCACCTTGCAATGTGGAGATATTACTGTTTGTGCATTTACAATATTCATTGATTTTTGCCATTGAAAAACGTCCAGAAATGTTTGAAGCTACTGACTGAATGAAAGGAGCTGGCATCTCACTCTCTTTGAATCTTCTTTATCATGCTAGGATTAGCAGGAAAAAGCAAAAAATTTCAGAATTGCACCTTGCAATGTGGAGATATTACTGTTTGTGCATTTACAATATTCATTGATTTTTGCCATTGAAAAACGTCCAGAAATGTTTGAAGCTACTGACTGAATGAAAGGAGCTGGCATCTCACTCTCTTTGAATCTTCTTTATCATGCTAGGATTAGCAGGAAAAAGCAAAAAATTTCAGAATTGCACCTTGCAATGCGGAGAAATTACTGTTTGTGCATTTACAATATTCATTGATTTTTGCCATTGAAAAACATCATGTTATTCATATACCAGAAATGTTTGAAGCTACTGACTGAATGAAAAGAGCTGGCATCTCACTCTCTTTGAATCTTCTTTGTCATGCTAGGATTAGCAGGAAAAAGCAAAAAATTTCAGAATTGCACCTTGCAATGTGGAAATATTACTGTTTGTGCATTTACAATATTCATTGATTTTTGCCATTGAAAAACGTCCAGAAATGTTTGAAGCTACTGACTGAATGAAAGGAGCTGGCATCTCACTCTCTTTGAATCTTCTTTATCATGCTAGGATTAGCAGGAAAAAGCTAAAAATTTCAGAATTGCACCTTGCAATGTGGAGATATTACTGTTTGTGCATTTACAATATTCATTGATTTTTGCCATTGAAAAACGTCCAGAAATGTTTGAAGCTACTGACTGAATGAAAGGAGCTGGCATCTCACTCTCTTTGAATCTTCTTTATCATACTAGGATTAGCAGGAAAAAGCAAAAAATTTCAGAATTGCACATTGCAATGCGGAGAAATTACTGTTTGTGCATTTACAATATTCTTTGATTTTTGCCATTGAAAAACATCATGTTATTCATATACCAGAAATGTTTGAAGCTAGTGACTGAATGAAAAGAGCTGGCATCTCACTCTCTTTGAATCTTCTTTATCATGCTAAGAGGAGCAGGAAAAAGCAAAAAATTTCAGAATTGCACCTTGCAATGTGGAGATATTACTGTTTGTGCATTTACAATATTCATTGATTTTTGCCATTGAAAAACGTCCAGAAATGTTTGAAGCTACTGACTGAATGAAAGGAGCTGGCATCTCACTCTCTTTGAATCTTCTTTATCATGCTAGGATTAGCAGGAAAAAGCAAAACATTTCAGAATTGCACCTTGCAATGTGGAGATATTACTGTTTGTGCATTTACAATATTCATTGATTTTTGCCATTGAAAAACGTCCAGAAATGTTTGAAGCTACTGACTGAATGAAAGGAGCTGGCATCTCACTCTCTTTGAATCTTCTTTATCATGCTAGGATTAGCAGGAAAAAGCAAAAAATTTCAGAATTGCACCTTGCAATGTGGAGATATTACTGTTTGTGTATTTACAATATTCATTGATTTTTGCCATTGAAAAACGTCCAGAAATGTTTGAAGCTACTGACTGAATGAAAGGAGCTGGCATCTCACTCTCTTTGAATCTTCTTTATCATGCTAGGATTAGCAGGAAAAAGCAAAAAATTTCAGAATTGCACCTTGCAATGCGGAGAAATTACTGTTTGTGCATTTACAATATTCATTGATTTTTGCCATTGAAAAACATCATGTTATTCATATACCAGAAATGTTTGAAGCTACTGACTGAATGAAAAGAGCTGGCATCTCACTCTCTTTGAATCTTCTTTATCATGCTAGGATTAGCAGGAAAAAGCAAAAAATTTCAGAATTGCACCTTGCAATGTGGAAATATTATTGTTTGTGCATTTACAATATTCATTGATTTTTGCCATTGAAAAACGTCCAGAAATGTTTGAAGCTACTGACTGAATGAAAGGAGCTGGCATCTCACTCTCTTTGAATCTTCTTTATCATGCTAGGATTAGCAGGAAAAAGCAAAAAATTTCAGAATTGCACCTTGCAATGTGGAGATATTATTGTTTGTGCATTTACAATATTCATTGATTTTTGCCATTGAAAAACGTCCAGAAATGTTTGAAGCTACTGACTGAATGAAAGGAGCTGGCATCTCACTCTCTTTGAATCTTCTTTATCATGCTAGGATTAGCAGGAAAAAGCAAAAAATTTCAGAATTGCACATTGCAATGCTGAGAAATTACTGTTTGTGCATTTACAATATTCATTGATTTTTGCCATTGAAAAACATCATGTTATTCATATACCAGAAATGTTTGAAGCTACTGACTGAATGAAAAGAGCTGGCATCTCACTCTCTTTGAATCTTCTTTATCATGCTAAGAGGAGCAGGAAAAAGCAAAAAATTTCAGAATTGCACCTTGCAATGTGGAGATATTACTGTTTGTGCATTTACAATATTCATTGATTTTTGCCATTGAAAAACGTCCAGAAATGTTTGAAGCTACTGACTGAATGAAAGGAGCTGGCATCTCACTCTCTTTGAATCTTCTTTATCATGCTAGGATTAGCAGGAAAAAGCAAAAAATTTCAGAATTGCACCTTGCAATGCGGAGAAATTACTGTTTGTGCATTTACAATATTCATTGATTTTTGCCATTGAAAAACATCATGTTATTCATATACCAGAAATGTTTGAAGCTACTGACTGAATGAAAAGAGCTGGCATCTCACTCTCTTTGAATCTTCTTTATCATGCTAAGAGGAGCAGGAAAAAGCAAAACATTTCAGAATTGCACCTTGCAATGTGGAGATATTACTGTTTGTGCATTTACAATATTCATTGATTTTTGCCATTGAAAAACGTCCAGAAATGTTTGAAGCTACTGACTGAATGAAAGGAGCTGGCATCTCACTCTCTTTGAATCTTCTTTATCATGCTAGGATTAGCAGGAAAAAGCAAAAAATTTCAGAATTGCACCTTGCAATGTGGAGATATTACTGTTTGTGCATTTACAATATTCATTGATTTTTGCCATTGAAAAACGTCCAGAAATGTTTGAAGCTACTGACTGAATGAAAGGAGCTGGCATCTCACTCTCTTTGAATCTTCTTTATCATGCTAGGATTAGCAGGAAAAAGCAAAAAATTTCAGAATTGCACCTTGCAATGTGGAGATATTACTGTTTGTGCATTTACAATATTCATTGATTTTTGCCATTGAAAAACATCATGTTATTCATATACCAGAAATGTTTGAAGCTACTGACTGAATGAAAAGAGCTGGCATCTTCCTCTCTTTGAATCTTCTTTATCATGCTAGGATTAGCAGGAAAAAGCAAAAAATTTCAGAATTGCACCTTGCAATGTGGAAATATTATTGTTTGTGCATTTACAATATTCATTGATTTTTGCCATTGAAAAACGTCCAGAAATGTTTGAAGCTACTGACTGAATGAAAGGAGCTGGCATCTCACTCTCTTTGAATCTTCTTTATCATGCTAGGATTAGCAGGAAAAAGCAAAAAATTTCAGAATTGCACCTTGCAATGTGGAGATATTACTGTTTGTGCATTTACAATATTCATTGATTTTTGCCATTGAAAAACGTCCAGAAATGTTTGAAGCTACTGACTGAATGAAAGGAGCTGGCATCTCACTCTCTTTGAATCTTCTTTATCATGCTAGGATTAGCAGGAAAAAGCAAAAAATTTCAGAATTGCACCTTGCAATGCGGAGAAATTACTGTTTGTGCATTTACAATATTCATTGATTTTTGCCATTGAAAAACATCATGTTATTCATATACCAGAAATGTTTGAAGCTACTGACTGAATGAAAAGAGCTGGCATCTCACTCTCTTTGAATCTTCTTTATCATGCTAGGATTAGCAGGAAAAAGCAAAAAATTTCAGAATTGCACCTTGCAATGTGGAAATATTATTGTTTGTGCATTTACAATATTCATTGATTTTTGCCATTGAAAAACGTCCAGAAATGTTTGAAGCTACTGACTGAATGAAAGGAGCTGGCATCTCACTCTCTTTGAATCTTCTTTATCATGCTAGGATTAGCAGGAAAAAGCAAAAAATTTCAGAATTGCACCTTGTAATGTGGAGATATTACTGTTTGTGCATTTACAATATTCATTGATTTTTGCCATTGAAAAACGTCCAGAAATGTTTGAAGCTACTGACTGAATGAAAGGAGCTGGCATCTCACTCTCTTTGAATCTTCTTTATCATGCTAGGATTAGCAGGAAAAAGCAAAAAATTTCAGAATTGCACATTGCAATGCTGAGAAATTACTGTTTGTGCATTTACAATATTCATTGATTTTTGCCATTGAAAAACATCATGTTATTCATATACCAGAAATGTTTGAAGCTACTGACTGAATGAAAAGAGCTGGCATCTCACTCTCTTTGAATCTTCTTTATCATGCTAAGAGGAGCAGGAAAAAGCAAAAAATTTCAGAATTGCACCTTGCAATGTGGAGATATTACTGTTTGTGCATTTACAATATTCATTGATTTTTGCCATTGAAAAACGTCCAGAAATGTTTGAAGCTACTGACTGAATGAAAGGAGCTGGCATCTCACTCTCTTTGAATCTTCTTTATCATGCTAGGATTATCAGGAAAAAGCAAAAAATTTCAGAATTGCACCTTGCAATGCGGAGAAATTACTGTTTGTGCATTTACAATATTCATTGATTTTTGCCATTGAAAAACATCATGTTATTCATATACCAGAAATGTTTGAAGCTACTGACTGAATGAATAGAGCTGGCATCTCACTCTCTTTGAATCTTCTTTATCATGCTAAGAGGAGCAGGAAAAAGCAAAAAATTTCAGAATTGCACCTTGCAATGTGGAGATATTACTGTTTGTGCATTTACAATATTCATTGATTTTTGCCATTGAAAAACGTCCAGAAATGTTTGAAGCTACTGACTGAATGAAAGGAGCTGGCATCTCACTCTCTTTGAATCTTCTTTATCATGCTAGGATTAGCAGGAAAAAGCAAAAAATTTCAGAATTGCACCTTGCAATGCGGAGAAATTACTGTTTGTGCATTTACAATATTCATTGATTTTTGCCATTGAAAAACATCATGTTATTCATATACCAGAAATGTTTGAAGCTACTGACTGAATGAAAAGAGCTGGCATCTCACTCTCTTTGAATCTTCTTTATCATGCTAAGAGGAGCAGGAAAAAGCAAAAAATTTCAGAATTGCACCTTGCAATGCGGAGAAATTACTGTTTGTGCATTTACAATATTCATTGATTTTTGCCATTGAAAAACGTCCAGAAATGTTTGAAGCTACTGACTGAATGAAAGGAGCTGGCATCTCACTCTCTTTGAATCTTCTTTATCATGCTAGGATTAGCAGGAAAAAGCAAAAAATTTCAGAATTGCACCTTGCAATGCGGAGAAATTACTGTTTGTGCATTTACAATATTCATTGATTTTTGCCATTGAAAAACATCATGTTATTCATATACCAGAAATGTTTGAAGCTACTGACTGAATGAAAAGAGCTGGCATCTCACTCTCTTTGAATCTTCTTTATCATGCTAGGAGGAGCATGAAAAAGCAAAAAATTTCAGAATTGCACCTTGCAATGTGGAGATATTACTGTTTGTGCATTTACAATATTCATTGATTTTTGCCATTGAAAAACGTCCAGAAATGTTTGAAGCTACTGACTGAATGAAAGGAGCTGGCATCTCACTCTCTTTGAATCTTCTTTATCATGCTAGGATTAGCAGGAAAAAGCAAAACATTTCAGAATTGCACCTTGCAATGTGGAGATATTACTGTTTGTGCATTTACAATATTCATTGATTTTTGCCATTGAAAAACGTCCAGAAATGTTTGAAGCTACTGACTGAATGAAAGGAGCTGGCATCTCACTCTCTTTGAATCTTCTTTATCATGCTAGGATTAGCAGGAAAAAGCAAAAAATTTCAGAATTGCACCTTGCAATGTGGAGATATTACTGTTTGTGCATTTACAATATTCATTGATTTTTGCCATTGAAAAACGTCCAGAAATGTTTGAAGCTACTGACTGAATGAAAGGAGCTGGCATCTCACTCTCTTTGAATCTTCTTTATCATGCTAGGATTAGCAGGAAAAAGCAAAAAATTTCAGAATTGCACCTTGCAATGCGGAGAAATTACTGCTTGTGCATTTACAATATTCATTGATTTTTGCCATTGAAAAACATCATGTTATTCATATACCAGAAATGTTTGAAGCTACTGACTGAATGAAAAGAGCTGGCATCTCACTCTCTTTGAATCTTCTTTATCATGCTAAGAGGAGCAGGAAAAAGCAAAAAATTTCAGAATTGCACCTTGCAATGTGGAGATATTACTGTTTGTGCATTTACAATATTCATTGATTTTTGCCATTGAAAAACGTCCAGAAATGTTTGAAGCTACTGACTGAATGAAAGGAGCTGGCATCTCACTCTCTTTGAATCTTCTTTATCATGCTAGGATTAGCAGGAAAAAGCAAAAAATTTCAGAATTGCACCTTGCAATGCGGAGAAATTACTGTTTGTGCATTTACAATATTCATTGATTTTTGCCATTGAAAAACATCATGTTATTCATATACCAGAAATGTTTGAAGCTACTGACTGAATGAAAAGAGCTGGCATCTCACTCTCTTTGAATCTTCTTTATCATGCTAAGAGGAGCAGGAAAAAGCAAAAAATTTCAGAATTGCACCTTGCAATGTGGAGATATTACTGTTTGTGCATTTACAATATTCATTGATTTTTGCCATTGAAAAACGTCCAGAAATGTTTGAAGCTACTGACTGAATGAAAGGAGCTGGCATCTCACTCTCTTTGAATCTTCTTTATCATGCTAGGATTAGCAGGAAAAAGCAAAAAATTTCAGAATTGCACCTTGCAATGCGGAGAAATTACTGTTTGTGCATTTACAATATTCATTAATTTTTGCCATTGAAAAACATCATGTTATTCATATACCAGAAATGTTTGAAGCTACTGACTGAATGAAAAGAGCTGGCATCTCACTCTCTTTGAATCTTCTTTATCATGCTAAGAGGAGCAGGAAAAAGCAAAAAATTTCAGAATTGCACCTTGCAATGCGGAGAAATTACTGTTTGTGCATTTACAATATTCATTGATTTTTGCCATTGAAAAACGTCCAGAAATGTTTGAAGCTACTGACTGAATGAAAGGAGCTGGCATCTCACTCTCTTTGAATCTTCTTTATCATGCTAGGATTAGCAGGAAAAAGCAAAAAATTTCAGAATTGCACCTTGCAATGCGGAGAAATTACTGTTTGTGCATTTACAATATTCATTGATTTTTGCCATTGAAAAACATCATGTTATTCATATACCAGAAATGTTTGAAGCTACTGACTGAATGAAAAGAGCTGACATCTCACTCTCTTTTAATCTTCTTTATCATGCTAGGAGGAGCATGAAAAAGCAAAAAATTTCAGAATTGCACCTTGCAATGTGGAGATATTACTGTTTGTGCATTTACAATATTCATTGATTTTTGCCATTGAAAAACGTCCAGAAATGTTTGAAGCTACTGACTGAATGAAAGGAGCTGGCATCTCACTCTCTTTGAATCTTCTTTATCATGCTAGGATTAGCAGGAAAAAGCAAAAAATTTCAGAATTGCACCTTGCAATGCGGAGAAATTACTGTTGGTGCATTTACAATATTCATTGATTTTTGCCATTGAAAAACATCATGTTATTCATATACCAGAAATGTTTGAAGCTACTGACTGAATGAAAAGAGCTGGCATCTCACTCTCTTTGAATCTTCTTTATCATGCTAAGAGGAGCAGGAAAAAGCAAAAAATTTCAGAATTGCACCTTGCAATGTGGAGATATTACTGTTTGTGCATTTACAATATTCATTGATTTTTGCCATTGAAAAACGTCCAGAAATGTTTGAAGCTACTGACTGAATGAAAAAAGCTGGCATCTCACTCTCTTTGAATCTTCTTTATCATGCTAGGATTAGCAGGAAAAAGCAAAAAATTTCAGAATTGCACCTTGCAATGTGGAGATATTACTGTTTGTGCATTTACAATATTCATTGATTTTTGCCATTGAAAAACGTCCAGAAATGTTTGAAGCTACTGACTGAATGAAAGGAGCTGGCATCTCACTCTCTTTGAATCTTCTTTATCATGCTAGGATTAGCAGGAAAAAGCAAAAAATTTCAGAATTGCACCTTGCAATGCGGAGAAATTACTGTTTGTGCATTTACAATATTCATTGATTTTTGCCATTGAAAAACGTCCAGAAATGTTTGAAGCTACTGACTGAATGAAAGGAGCTGGCATCTCACTCTCTTTGAATCTTCTTTATCATGCTAGGATTAGCAGGAAAAAGCAAAAAATTTCAGAATTGCACCTTGCAATGTGGAGATATTACTGTTTGTGCATTTACAATATTCATTGATTTTTGCCATTGAAAAACGTCCAGAAATGTTTGAAGCTACTGACTGAATGAAAGGAGCTGGCATCTCACTCTCTTTGAATCTTCTTTATCATGCTAGGATTAGCAGGAAAAAGCAAAAAATTTCAGAATTGCACCTTGCAATGTGGAGATATTACTGTTTGTGCATTTACAATATTCATTGATTTTTGCCATTGAAAAACGTCCAGAAATGTTTGAAGCTACTGACTGAATGAAAGGAGCTGGCATCTCACTCTCTCTGAATCTTCTTTATCATGCTAGGATTAGCAGGAAAAAGCAAAAAATTTCAGAATTGCACCTTGCAATGCGGAGAAATTACTGTTTGTGCATTTACAATATTCATTGATTTTTGCCATTGAAAAACATCATGTTATTCGTATACCAGAAATGTTTGAAGCTACTGACTGAATGAAAGGAGCTGGCATCTCACTCTCTTTGAATCTTCTTTATCATGCTAGGATTAGCAGGAAAAAGCAAAAAATTTCAGAATTGCACCTTGCAATGTGGAGATATTACTGTTTGTGCATTTACAATATTCATTGATTTTTGCCATTGAAAAACGTCCAGAAATGTTTGAAGCTACTGACTGAATGAAAGGAGCTGGCATCTCACGATCCTTGAATCTTCTTTATCATGCTAGGATTAGCAGGAAAAAGCAAAAAATTTCAGAATTGCACCTTGCAATGTGCAGATATTACTGTTTGTGCATTTACAATATTCATTGATTTTTGCCATTGAAAAACGTCCAGAAATGTTTGAAGCTGCTGACTGAATGAAAGGAGCTGGCATCTCACTCTCTTTGAATCTTCTTTATCATGCTAGGATTAGCAGGAAAAAGCAAAAAATTTCAGAATTGCACCTTGCAATGTGGAGATATTACTGTTTGTGCATTTACAATATTCATTGATTTTTGCCATTGAAAAACGTCCAGAAATGTTTGAAGCTACTGACTGAATGAAAGGAGCTGGCATCTCACTCTCATTGAATCTTCTTTATCATGCTAGGATTAGCAGGAAAAAGCAAAAAATTTCAGAATTGCACCTTGCAATGCGGAGAAATTACTGTTTGTGCATTTACAATATTCATTGATTTTTGCCATTGAAAAACATCATGTTATTCATATACCAGAAATGTTTGAAGCTACTGACTGAATGAAAAGAGCTGTCATCTCACTCTCTTTGAATATTCTTTATCATGCTAAGAGGAGCAGGAAAAAGCAAAAAATTTCAGAATTGCACCTTGCAATGTGGAGATATTACTGTTTGTGCATTTACAATATTCATTGATTTTTGCCATTGAAAAACGTCCAGAAATGTTTGAAGCTACTGACTGAATGAAAGGAGCTGGCATCTCACTCTCTTTGAATCTTCTTTATCATGCTAGGATTAGCAGGAAAAAGCAAAAAATTTCAGAATTGCACCTTGCAATGCGGAGAAATTACTGTTTGTGCATTTACAATATTCATTGATTTTTGCCAATGAAAAACATCATGTTATTCATATACCAGAAATGTTTGAAGCTACTGACTGAATGAAAAGAGCTGGCATCTCACTCTCTTTGAATCTTCTTTATCATGCTAAGAGGAGCAGAAAAAAGCAAAAAATTTCAGAATTGCACCTTGCAATGTGGAGATATTACTGTTTGTGCATTTACAATATTCATTGATTTTTGCCATTGAAAAACGTCCAGAAATGTTTGAAGCTATTGACTGAATGAAAGGAGCAGGCATCTCACTCTCTTTGAATCTTCTTTATCATGCTAGGATTAGCAGGAAAAAGCAAAAAATTTCAGAATTGCACCTTGCAATGCGGAGAAATTACTTTTTGTGCATTTACAATATTCATTGATTTTTGCCATTGAAAAACATCATGTTGTTCATATACCAGAAATGTTTGAAGCTACTGACTGAATGAAAAGAGCTGGCATCTCACTCTCTTTGAATCTTCTTTATCATGCTAAGAGGAGCAGGAAAAAGCAAAAAATTTCAGAATTGCACCTTGCAATGTGGAGATATTACTGTTTGTGCATTTACAATATTCATTGATTTTTGCCATTGAAAAACGTCCAGAAATGTTTGAAGCTACTGACTGAATGAAAGGAGCTGGCATCTCACTCTCTTTGAATCTTCTTTATCATGCTAGGATTAGCAGGAAAAAGCAAAAAATTTCAGAATTGCACCTTGCAATGCGGAGAAATTACTGTTTGTGCATTTACAATATTCATTGATTTTTGCCATTGAAAAACATCATGTTATTCATATACCAGAAATGTTTGAAGCTACTGACTGAATGAAAAGAGCTGGCATCTCACTCTCTTTGAATCTTCTTTATCATGCTAAGAGGAGCAGGAAAAAGCAAAAAATTTCAGAATTGCACCTTGCAATGTGGAGATATTACTGTTTGTGCATTTACAATATTCATTGATTTTTGCCATTGAAAAACGTCCAGAAATGTTTGAAGCTACTGACTGAATGAAAGGAGCTGGCATCTCACTCTCTTTGAATCTTCTTTATCATGCTAGGTTTAGCAGGAAAAAGCAAAAAATTTCAGAATTGCACCTTGCAATGTGGAGATATTACTGTTTGTGCATTTACAATATTCATTGATTTTTGCCATTGAAAAACGTCCAGAAATGTTTGAAGCTACTGACTGAATGAAAGGAGCTGGCATCTCACTCTCTTTGAATCTTCTTTATCATGCTAAGAGGAGCAGGAAAAAGCAAAAAATTTCAGAATTGCACCTTGCAATGTGGAGATATTACTGTTTGTGCATTTACAATATTCATTGATTTTTGCCATTGAAAAACATCATGTTATTCATATACCAGAAATGTTTGAAGCTTCTGACTGAATGAAAAGAGCTGGCATCTCACTCTCTTTGAATCTTCTTTATCATGCTAAGAGGAGCAGGAAAAAGCAAAAAATTTCAGAATTGCACCTTGCAATGTGGAGAAATTACTGTTTGTGCATTTACAATATTCATTGATTTTTGCCATTGAAAAACATCATGTTATTCATATACCAGAAATGTTTGAAGCTACTGACTGAATGAAAAGAGCTGGCATCTCACTCTCTTTGAATCTTCTTTATCATGCTAGGATTAGCAGGAAAAAGCAAAAAATTTCAGAATTGCACCTTGCAATGTGGAGATATTACTGTTTGTGCATTTACAATATTCATTGATTTTTGCCATTGAAAAACGTCCAGAAATGTTTGAAGCTACTGACTGAATGAAAGGAGCTGGCATCTCACTCTCATTGAATCTTCTTTATCATGCTAGGATTAGCAGGAAAAAGCAAAAAATTTCAGAATTGCACCTTGCAATGCGGAGAAATTACTGTTTGTGCATTTACAATATTCATTGATTTTTGCCATTGAAAAACATCATGTTATTCATATACCAGAAATGTTTGAAGCTACTGACTGAATGAAAAGAGCTGTCATCTCACTCTCTTTGAATCTTCTTTATCATGCTAAGAGGAGCAGGAAAAAGCAAAAAATTTCAGAATTGCACCTTGCAATGTGGAGATATTACTGTTTGTGCATTTACAATATTCATTGATTTTTGCCATTGAAAAACGTCCAGAAATGTTTGAAGCTACTGACTGAATGAAAGGAGCTGGCATCTCACTCTCTTTGAATCTTCTTTATCATGCTAGGATTAGCAGGAAAAAGCAAAAAATTTCAGAATTGCACCTTGCAATGCGGAGAAATTACTGTTTGTGCATTTACAATATTCATTGATGTTTGAAATTGAAAAACATCATGTTATTCATATACCAGAAATGTTTGAAGCTACTGACTGAATGAAAAGAGCTGGCATCTCACTCTCTTTGAATCTTCTTTATCATGCTAAGAGGAGCAGAAAAAAGCAAAAAATTTCAGAATTGCACCTTGCAATGTGGAGATATTACTGTTTGTGCATTTACAATATTCATTGATTTTTGCCATTGAAAAACGTCCAGAAATGTTTGAAGCTATTGACTGAATGAAAGGAGCTGGCATCTCACTCTCTTTGAATCTTCTTTATCATGCTAGGATTAGCAGGAAAAAGCAAAAAATTTCAGAATTGCACCTTGCAATGCGGAGAAATTACTTTTTGTGCATTTACAATATTCATTGATTTTTGCCATTGAAAAACATCATGTTGTTCATATACCAGAAATGTTTGAAGCTACTGACTGAATGAAAAGAGCTGGCATCTCACTCTCTTTGAATCTTCTTTATCATGCTAAGAGGAGCAGGAAAAAGCAAAAAATTTCAGAATTGCACCTTGCAATGTGGAGATATTACTGTTTGTGCATTTACAATATTCATTGATTTTTGCCATTGAAAAACGTCCAGAAATGTTTGAAGCTACTGACTGAATGAAAGGAGCTGGCATCTCACTCTCTTTGAATCTTCTTTATCATGCTAGGATTAGCAGGAAAAAGCAAAAAATTTCAGAATTGCACCTTGCAATGCGGAGAAATTACTGTTTGTGCATTTACAATATTCATTGATTTTTGCCATTGAAAAACATCATGTTATTCATATACCAGAAATGTTTGAAGCTACTGACTGAATGAAAAGAGCTGGCATCTCACTCTCTTTGAATCTTCTTTATCATGCTAAGAGGAGCAGGAAAAAGCAAAAAATTTCAGAATTGCACCTTGCAATGTGGAGATATTACTGTTTGTGCATTTACAATATTCATTGATTTTTGCCATTGAAAAACGTCCAGAAATGTTTGAAGCTACTGACTGAATGAAAGGAGCTGGCATCTCACTCTCTTTGAATCTTCTTTATCATGCTAGGATTAGCAGGAAAAAGCAAAAAATTTCAGAATTGCACCTTGCAATGTGGAGATATTACTGTTTGTGCATTTACAATATTCATTGATTTTTGCCATTGAAAAACGTCCAGAAATGTTTGAAGCTACTGACTGAATGAAAGGAGCTGGCATCTCACTCTCTTTGAATCTTCTTTATCATGCTAAGAGGAGCAGGAAAAAGCAAAAAATTTCAGAATTGCACCTTGCAATGTGGAGATATTACTGTTTGTGCATTTACAATATTCATTGATTTTTGCCATTGAAAAACGTCCAGAAATGTTTGAAGCTACTGACTGAATGAAAGGAGCTGGCATCTCACTCTCTTTGAATCTTCTTTATCATGCTAGGATTAGCAGGAAAAAGCAAAAAATTTCAGAATTGCACCTTGCAATGTGGAGATATTACTGTTTGTGCATTTACAATATTCATTGATTTTTGCCATTGAAAAACGTCCAGAAATGTTTGAAGCTACTGACTGAATGAAAGGAGCTGGCATCTCACTCTCTTTGAATCTTCTTTATCATGCTAAGAGGAGCAGGAAAAAGCAAAAAATTTCAGAATTGCACCTTGCAATGTGGAGATATTACTGTTTGTGCATTTACAATATTCATTGATTTTTGCCATTGAAAAACATCATGTTATTCATATACCAGAAATGTTTGAAGCTTCTGACTGAATGAAAAGAGCTGGCATCTCACTCTCTTTGAATCTTCTTTATCATGCTAAGAGGAGCAGGAAAAAGCAAAAAATTTCAGAATTGCACCTTGCAATGTGGAGAAATTACTGTTTGTGCATTTACAATATTCATTGATTTTTGCCATTGAAAAACATCATGTTATTCATATACCAGAAATGTTTGAAGCTACTGACTGAATGAAAAGAGCTGGCATCTCACTCTCTTTGAATCTTCTTTATCATGCTAGGATTAGCAGGAAAAAGCAAAAAATTTCAGAATTGCACCTTGCAATGTGGAGATATTACTGTTTGTGCATTTACAATATTCATTGATTTTTGCCATTGAAAAACGTCCAGAAATGTTTGAAGCTACTGACTGAATGAAAGGAGCTGGCATCTCACTCTCTTTGAATCTTCTTTATCATGCTAGGATTAGAAGGAAAAAGCAAAAAATTTCAGAATTGCACCTTGCAATGTGGAGATATTACTGTTTGTGCATTTACAATATTCATTGATTTTTGCCATTGAAAAACATCATGTTATTCATATACCAGAAATGTTTGAAGCTACTGACTGAATGAAAAGAGCTGGCATCTCACTCTCTTTGAATCTTCTTTATCATGCTAAGAGGAGCAGGAAAAAGCAAAAAATTTCAGAATTGCACCTTGCAATGTGGAGATATTACTGTTTGTGCATTTACAATATTCATTGATTTTTGCCATTGAAAAACGTCCAGAAATGTTTGAAGCTACTGACTGAATGAAAGGAGCTGGCATCTCACTCTCTTTGAATCTTCTTTATCATGCTAGGATTAGCAGGAAAAAGCAAAAAATTTCAGAATTGCACCTTGCAATGTGGAGATATTACTGTTTGTGCATTTACAATATTCATTGATTTTTGCCATTGAAAAACGTCCAGAAATGTTTGAAGCTACTGACTGAATGAAAGGAGCTGGCATCTCACTCTCTTTGAATCTTCTTTATCATGCTAAGAGGAGCAGGAAAAAGCAAAAAATTTCAGAATTGCACCTTGCAATGTGGAGATATTACTGTTTGTGCATTTACAATATTCATTGATTTTTGCCATTGAAAAACATCATGTTATTCATATACCAGAAATGTTTGAAGCTTCTGACTGAATGAAAAGAGCTGGCATCTCACTCTCTTTGAATCTTCTTTATCATGCTAAGAGGAGCAGGAAAAAGCAAAAAATTTCAGAATTGCACCTTGCAATGTGGAGAAATTACTGTTTGTGCATTTACAATATTCATTGATTTTTGCCATTGAAAAACATCATGTTATTCATATACCAGAAATGTTTGAAGCTACTGACTGAATGAAAAGAGCTGGCATCTCACTCTCTTTGAATCTTCTTTATCATGCTAGGATTAGCAGGAAAAAGCAAAAAATTTCAGAATTGCACCTTGCAATGTGGAGATATTACTGTTTGTGCATTTACAATATTCATTGATTTTTGCCATTGAAAAACGTCCAGAAATGTTTGAAGCTACTGACTGAATGAAAGGAGCTGGCATCTCACTCTCTTTGAATCTTCTTTATCATGCTAGGATTAGAAGGAAAAAGCAAAAAATTTCAGAATTGCACCTTGCAATGTGGAGATATTACTGTTTGTGCATTTACAATATTCATTGATTTTTGCCATTGAAAAACATCATGTTATTCATATACCAGAAATGTTTGAAGCTACTGACTGAATGAAAAGAGCTGGCATCTCACTCTCTTTGAATCTTCTTTATCATGCTAAGAGGAGCAGGAAAAAGCAAAAAATTTCAGAATTGCACCTTGCAATGTGGAGATATTACTGTTTGTGCATTTACAATATTCATTGATTTTTGCCATTGAAAAACGTCCAGAAATGTTTGAAGCTACTGACTGAATGAAAGGAGCTGGCATCTCACTCTCTTTCAATCTTCTTTATCATGCTAGGATTAGCAGGAAAAAGCAAAAAATTTCAGAATTGCACCTTGCAATGCGGAGAAATTACTGTTTGTGCATTTACAATATTCATTGATTTTTGCCATTGAAAAACATCATGTTATTCATATACCAGAAATGTTTGAAGCTACTGACTGAATGAAAAGAGCTGGCATCTCACTCTCTTTGAATCTTCTTTATCATGCTAAGAGGAGCAGAAAAAAGCAAAAAATTTCAGAATTGCACCTTGCAATGTGGAGATATTACTGTTTGTGCATTTACAATATTCATTGATTTTTGCCATTGAAAAACGTCCAGAAATGTTTGAAGCTACTGACTGAATGAAAGGAGCTGGCATCTCACTCTCTTTGAATCTTCTTTATCATGCTAGGATTAGCAGGAAAAAGCAAAAAATTTCAGAATTGCACCTTGCAATGCGGAGAAATTACTTTTTGTGCATTTACAATATTCATTGATTTTTGCCATTGAAAAACATCATGTTGTTCATATACCAGAAATGTTTGAAGCTACTGACTGAATGAAAAGAGCTGGCATCTCAATCTCTTTGAATCTTCTTTATCATGCTAAGAGGAGCAGGAAAAAGCAAAAAATTTCAGAATTGCACCTTGCAATGTGGAGATATTACTGTTTGTGCATTTACAATATTCATTGATTTTTGCCATTGAAAAACGTCCAGAAATGTTTGAAGCTACTGACGGAATGAAAGGAGCTGGCATCTCACTCTCTTTGAATCTTCTTTATCATGCTAGGATTAGCAGGAAAAAGCAAAAAATTTCAGAATTGCACCTTGCAATGCGGAGAAATTACTGTTTGTGCATATACAATATTCATTGATTTATGCCATTGAAAAACATCATGTTATTCATATACCAGAAATGTTTGAAGCTACTGACTGAATGAAAAGAGCTGGCATCTCACTCTCCTTGAATCTTCTTTATCATGCTAAGAGGAGCAGGAAAAAGCAAAAAATTTCAGAATTGCACCTTGCAATGTGGAGATATTACTGTTTGTGCATTTACAATATTCATTGATTTTTGCCATTGAAAAACGTCCAGAAATGTTTGAAGCTACTGACTGAATGAAAGGAGCTGGCATCTCACTCTCTTTGAATCTTCTTTATCATGCTAGGATTAGCAGGAAAAAGCAAAAAATTTCAGAATTGCACCTTGCAATGTGGAGATATTACTGTTTGTGCATTTACAATATTCATTGATTTTTGCCATTGAAAAATGTCCAGAAATGTTTGAAGCTACTGACTGAATGAAAGGAGCTGGCATCTCACTCTCTTTGAATCTTCTTTATCATGCTAAGAGGAGCAGGAAAAAGCAAAAAATTTCAGAATTGCACCTTGCAATGTGGAGATATTACTGTTTGTGCATTTACAATATTCATTGATTTTTGCCATTGAAAAACGTCCAGAAATGTTTGAAGCTACTGACTGAATGAAAGGAGCTGGCTTCTCACTCTCTTTGAATCTTCTTTATCAAGCTAGGATTAGCAGGAAAAAGCAAAAAATTTCAGAATTGCACCTTGCAATGCGGAGAAATTACTGTTTGTGCATTTACAATATTCATTGATTTTTGCCATTGAAAAACATCATGTTATTCATATACCAGAAATGTTTGAAGCTACTGACTGAATGAAAAGAGCTGGCATCTCACTCTCTTTGAATCTTCTTTATCATGCTAAGAGGAGCAGGAAAAAGCAAAAAATTTCAGAATTGCACCTTGCAATGTGGAGAAATTACTGTTTGTGCATTTACAATATTCATTGATTTTTGCCATTGAAAAACATCATGTTATTCATATACCAGAAATGTTTGAAGCTACTGACTGAATGAAAAGAGCTGGCATCTCACTCTCTTTGAATCTTCTTTATCATGCTAGGATTAGCAGGAAAAAGCAAAAAATTTCAGAATTGCACCTTGCAATGTGGAGAAATTACTGTTTGTGCATTTACAATATTCATTGATTTTTGCCATTGAAAAACGTCCAGAAATGTTTGAAGCTACTGACTGAATGAAAGGAGCTGGCATCTCACTCTCTTTGAATCTTCTTTATCATGCTAGGGTTAGCAGGAAAAAGCAAAAATTTTCAGAATTGCACCTTGCAATGCGGAGAAATTACTGATTGTGCATTTACAATATTCATTGAATTTTGCCATTGAAAAACATCATGTTATTCATATACCAGAAATGTTTGAATCCACTGACTGAATGAAAGGAGCTGGCATCTCACTCTCTTTGAATCTTCTTTATCATGCTAAGAGGAGCAGGAAAAAGCAAAAAATTTCAGAATTGCACCTTGCAATGTGGAGATATTACTGTTTGTGCATTTACAATATTCATTGATTTTTGCCATTGAAAAACGTCCAGAAATGTTTGAAGCTACTGACTGAATGAAAGGAGCTGGCTTCTCACTCTCTTTGAATCTTCTTTATCAAGCTAGGATTAGCAGGAAAAAGCAAAAAATTTCAGAATTGCACCTTGCAATGCGGAGAAATTACTGTTTGTGCATTTACAATATTCATTGATTTTTGCCATTGAAAAACATCATGTTATTCATATACCAGAAATGTTTGAAGCTACTGACTTAATGAAAAGAGCTGGCATCTCACTCTCTTTGAATCTTCTTTATCATGCTAAGAGGAGCAGGAAAAAGCAAAAAATTTCAGAATTGCACCTTGCAATGTGGAGAAATTACTGTTTGTGCATTTACAATATTCATTGATTTTTGCCATTGAAAAACATCATGTTATTCATATACCAGAAATGTTTGAAGCTACTGACTGAATGAAAAGAGCTGGCATCTCACTCTCTTTGAATCTTCTTTATCATGCTAGGATTAGCAGGAAAAAGCAAAAAATTTCAGAATTGCACCTTGCAATGTGGAGATATTACTGTTTGTGCATTTACAATATTCATTGATTTTTGCCATTGAAAAACGTCCAGAAATGTTTGAAGCTACTGACTGAATGAAAGGAGCTGGCATCTCACTCTCTTTGAATCTTCTTTATCATGCTAGGATTAGCAGGAAAAAGCAAAAAATTTCAGAATTGCACCTTGCAATGTGGAGATATTACTGTTTGTGCATTTACAATATTCATTGATTTTTGCCATTGAAAAACGTCCAGAAATGTTTGAAGCTACTGACTGAATGAAAGGAGCTGGCATCTCACTCTCTTTGAATCTTCTTTATCATGCTAGGATAAGCAGGAAAAAGCAAAAAATGTCAGAATTGCACCTTGCAATGCGGAGAAATTACTGTTTGTGCATTTACAATATTCATTGATTTTTGCCATTGAAAAACATCACGTTATTCATATACCAGAAATGTTTGAAGCTACTGACTGAATGAAAAGAGCTGGCATCTCACTCTGTTTGAATCTTCTTTATCATGCTAAGAGGAGCAGAAAAAAGCAAAAAATTTCAGAATTGCACCTTGCAATGTGGAGATATTACTGTTTGTGCATTTACAATATACATTGATTTTTGCCATTGAAAAATGTCCAGAAATGTTTGAAGCTACTGACTGAATGAAAGGAGCTTGCATCTCACTCTCTTTGAATCTTCTTTATCATGCTAGGATTAGCAGAAAAAAGCAAAAAATTTCAGAATTGCACCTTGCAATGCGGAGAAATTACTTTTTGTGCATTTACAATATTCATTGATTTTTGCCATTGAAAAACATCATGTTGTTCATATACCAGAAATGTTTGAAGCTACTGACTGAATGAAAAGAGCTGTCATCTCACTCTCTTTGAATATTCTTTATCATGCTAAGAGGAGCAGGAAAAAGCAAAAAATTTCAGAATTGCACCTTGCAATGTGGAGATATTACTGTTTGTGCATTTACAATATTCATTGATTTTTGCCATTGAAAAACGTCCAGAAATGTTTGAAGCTACTGACTGAATGAAAGGAGCTGGCATCTCACTCTCTTTGAATCTTCTTTATCATGCTAGGATTAGCAGGAAAAAGCAAAAAATTTCAGAATTGCACCTTGCAATGCGGAGAAATTACTGTTTGTGCATTTACAATATTCATTGATTTTTGCCAATGAAAAACATCATGTTATTCATATACCAGAAATGTTTGAAGCTACTGACTGAATGAAAAGAGCTGGCATCTCACTCTCTTTGAATCTTCTTTATCATGCTAAGAGGAGCAGAAAAAAGCAAAAAATTTCAGAATTGCACCTTGCAATGTGGAGATATTACTGTTTGTGCATTTACAATATTCATTGATTTTTGCCATTGAAAAACGTCCAGAAATGTTTGAAGCTATTGACTGAATGAAAGGAGCAGGCATCTCACTCTCTTTGAATCTTCTTTATCATGCTAGGATTAGCAGGAAAAAGCAAAAAATTTCAGAATTGCACCTTGCAATGCGGAGAAATTACTTTTTGTGCATTTACAATATTCATTGATTTTTGCCATTGAAAAACATCATGTTGTTCATATACCAGAAATGTTTGAAGCTACTGACTGAATGAAAAGAGCTGGCATCTCACTCTCTTTGAATCTTCTTTATCATGCTAAGAGGAGCAGGAAAAAGCAAAAAATTTCAGAATTGCACCTTGCAATGTGGAGATATTACTGTTTGTGCATTTACAATATTCATTGATTTTTGCCATTGAAAAACGTCCAGAAATGTTTGAAGCTACTGACTGAATGAAAGGAGCTGGCATCTCACTCTCTTTGAATCTTCTTTATCATGCTAGGATTAGCAGGAAAAAGCAAAAAATTTCAGAATTGCACCTTGCAATGCGGAGAAATTACTGTTTGTGCATTTACAATATTCATTGATTTTTGCCATTGAAAAACATCATGTTATTCATATACCAGAAATGTTTGAAGCTACTGACTGAATGAAAAGAGCTGGCATCTCACTCTCTTTGAATCTTCTTTATCATGCTAAGAGGAGCAGGAAAAAGCAAAAAATTTCAGAATTGCACCTTGCAATGTGGAGATATTACTGTTTGTGCATTTACAATATTCATTGATTTTTGCCATTGAAAAACGTCCAGAAATGTTTGAAGCTACTGACTGAATGAAAGGAGCTGGCATCTCACTCTCTTTGAATCTTCTTTATCATGCTAGGTTTAGCAGGAAAAAGCAAAAAATTTCAGAATTGCACCTTGCAATGTGGAGATATTACTGTTTGTGCATTTACAATATTCATTGATTTTTGCCATTGAAAAACGTCCAGAAATGTTTGAAGCTACTGACTGAATGAAAGGAGCTGGCATCTCACTCTCTTTGAATCTTCTTTATCATGCTAAGAGGAGCAGGAAAAAGCAAAAAATTTCAGAATTGCACCTTGCAATGTGGAGATATTACTGTTTGTGCATTTACAATATTCATTGATTTTTGCCATTGAAAAACATCATGTTATTCATATACCAGAAATGTTTGAAGCTTCTGACTGAATGAAAAGAGCTGGCATCTCACTCTCTTTGAATCTTCTTTATCATGCTAAGAGGAGCAGGAAAAAGCAAAAAATTTCAGAATTGCACCTTGCAATGTGGAGAAATTACTGTTTGTGCATTTACAATATTCATTGATTTTTGCCATTGAAAAACATCATGTTATTCATATACCAGAAATGTTTGAAGCTACTGACTGAATGAAAAGAGCTGGCATCTCACTCTCTTTGAATCTTCTTTATCATGCTAGGATTAGCAGGAAAAAGCAAAAAATTTCAGAATTGCACCTTGCAATGTGGAGATATTACTGTTTGTGCATTTACAATATTCATTGATTTTTGCCATTGAAAAACGTCCAGAAATGTTTGAAGCTACTGACTGAATGAAAGGAGCTGGCATCTCACTCTCATTGAATCTTCTTTATCATGCTAGGATTAGCAGGAAAAAGCAAAAAATTTCAGAATTGCACCTTGCAATGCGGAGAAATTACTGTTTGTGCATTTACAATATTCATTGATTTTTGCCATTGAAAAACATCATGTTATTCATATACCAGAAATGTTTGAAGCTACTGACTGAATGAAAAGAGCTGTCATCTCACTCTCTTTGAATCTTCTTTATCATGCTAAGAGGAGCAGGAAAAAGCAAAAAATTTCAGAATTGCACCTTGCAATGTGGAGATATTACTGTTTGTGCATTTACAATATTCATTGATTTTTGCCATTGAAAAACGTCCAGAAATGTTTGAAGCTACTGACTGAATGAAAGGAGCTGGCATCTCACTCTCTTTGAATCTTCTTTATCATGCTAGGATTAGCAGGAAAAAGCAAAAAATTTCAGAATTGCACCTTGCAATGCGGAGAAATTACGGTTTGTGCATTTACAATATTCATTGATGTTTGAAATTGAAAAACATCATGTTATTCATATACCAGAAATGTTTGAAGCTACTGACTGAATGAAAAGAGCTGGCATCTCACTCTCTTTGAATCTTCTTTATCATGCTAAGAGGAGCAGAAAAAAGCAAAAAATTTCAGAATTGCACCTTGCAATGTGGAGATATTACTGTTTGTGCATTTACAATATTCATTGATTTTTGCCATTGAAAAACGTCCAGAAATGTTTGAAGCTATTGACTGAATGAAAGGAGCTGGCATCTCACTCTCTTTGAATCTTCTTTATCATGCTAGGATTAGCAGGAAAAAGCAAAAAATTTCAGAATTGCACCTTGCAATGCGGAGAAATTACTTTTTGTGCATTTACAATATTCATTGATTTTTGCCATTGAAAAACATCATGTTGTTCATATACCAGAAATGTTTGAAGCTACTGACTGAATGAAAAGAGCTGGCATCTCACTCTCTTTGAATCTTCTTTATCATGCTAAGAGGAGCAGGAAAAAGCAAAAAATTTCAGAATTGCACCTTGCAATGTGGAGATATTACTGTTTGTGCATTTACAATATTCATTGATTTTTGCCATTGAAAAACGTCCAGAAATGTTTGAAGCTACTGACTGAATGAAAGGAGCTGGCATCTCACTCTCTTTGAATCTTCTTTATCATGCTAGGATTAGCAGGAAAAAGCAAAAAATTTCAGAATTGCACCTTGCAATGCGGAGAAATTACTGTTTGTGCATTTACAATATTCATTGATTTTTGCCATTGAAAAACATCATGTTATTCATATACCAGAAATGTTTGAAGCTACTGACTGAATGAAAAGAGCTGGCATCTCACTCTCTTTGAATCTTCTTTATCATGCTAAGAGGAGCAGGAAAAAGCAAAAAATTTCAGAATTGCACCTTGCAATGTGGAGATATTACTGTTTGTGCATTTACAATATTCATTGATTTTTGCCATTGAAAAACGTCCAGAAATGTTTGAAGCTACTGACTGAATGAAAGGAGCTGGCATCTCACTCTCTTTGAATCTTCTTTATCATGCTAGGATTAGCAGGAAAAAGCAAAAAATTTCAGAATTGCACCTTGCAATGTGGAGATATTACTGTTTGTGCATTTACAATATTCATTGATTTTTGCCATTGAAAAACGTCCAGAAATGTTTGAAGCTACTGACTGAATGAAAGGAGCTGGCATCTCACTCTCTTTGAATCTTCTTTATCATGCTAAGAGGAGCAGGAAAAAGCAAAAAATTTCAGAATTGCACCTTGCAATGTGGAGATATTACTGTTTGTGCATTTACAATATTCATTGATTTTTGCCATTGAAAAACGTCCAGAAATGTTTGAAGCTACTGACTGAATGAAAGGAGCTGGCATCTCACTCTCTTTGAATCTTCTTTATCATGCTAGGATTAGCAGGAAAAAGCAAAAAATTTCAGAATTGCACCTTGCAATGTGGAGATATTACTGTTTGTGCATTTACAATATTCATTGATTTTTGCCATTGAAAAACGTCCAGAAATGTTTGAAGCTACTGACTGAATGAAAGGAGCTGGCATCTCACTCTCTTTGAATCTTCTTTATCATGCTAAGAGGAGCAGGAAAAAGCAAAAAATTTCAGAATTGCACCTTGCAATGTGGAGATATTACTGTTTGTGCATTTACAATATTCATTGATTTTTGCCATTGAAAAACATCATGTTATTCATATACCAGAAATGTTTGAAGCTTCTGACTGAATGAAAAGAGCTGGCATCTCACTCTCTTTGAATCTTCTTTATCATGCTAAGAGGAGCAGGAAAAAGCAAAAAATTTCAGAATTGCACCTTGCAATGTGGAGAAATTACTGTTTGTGCATTTACAATATTCATTGATTTTTGCCATTGAAAAACATCATGTTATTCATATACCAGAAATGTTTGAAGCTACTGACTGAATGAAAAGAGCTGGCATCTCACTCTCTTTGAATCTTCTTTATCATGCTAGGTTTAGCAGGAAAAAGCAAAAAATTTCAGAATTGCACCTTGCAATGTGGAGATATTACTGTTTGTGCATTTACAATATTCATTGATTTTTGCCATTGAAAAACGTCCAGAAATGTTTGAAGCTACTGACTGAATGAAAGGAGCTGGCATCTCACTCTCTTTGAATCTTCTTTATCATGCTAGGATTAGAAGGAAAAAGCAAAAAATTTCAGAATTGCACCTTGCAATGTGGAGATATTACTGTTTGTGCATTTACAATATTCATTGATTTTTGCCATTGAAAAACATCATGTTATTCATATACCAGAAATGTTTGAAGCTACTGACTGAATGAAAAGAGCTGGCATCTCACTCTCTTTGAATCTTCTTTATCATGCTAAGAGGAGCAGGAAAAAGCAAAAAATTTCAGAATTGCACCTTGCAATGTGGAGATATTACTGTTTGTGCATTTACAATATTCATTGATTTTTGCCATTGAAAAACGTCCAGAAATGTTTGAAGCTACTGACTGAATGAAAGGAGCTGGCATCTCACTCTCTTTCAATCTTCTTTATCATGCTAGGATTAGCAGGAAAAAGCAAAAAATTTCAGAATTGCACCTTGCAATGCGGAGAAATTACTGTTTGTGCATTTACAATATTCATTGATTTTTGCCATTGAAAAACATCATGTTATTCATATACCAGAAATGTTTGAAGCTACTGACTGAATGAAAAGAGCTGGCATCTCACTCTCTTTGAATCTTCTTTATCATGCTAAGAGGAGCAGAAAAAAGCAAAAAATTTCAGAATTGCACCTTGCAATGTGGAGATATTACTGTTTGTGCATTTACAATATTCATTGATTTTTGCCATTGAAAAACGTCCAGAAATGTTTGAAGCTACTGACTGAATGAAAGGAGCTGGCATCTCACTCTCTTTGAATCTTCTTTATCATGCTAGGATTAGCAGGAAAAAGCAAAAAATTTCAGAATTGCACCTTGCAATGCGGAGAAATTACTTTTTGTGCATTTACAATATTCATTGATTTTTGCCATTGAAAAACATCATGTTGTTCATATACCAGAAATGTTTGAAGCTACTGACTGAATGAAAAGAGCTGGCATCTCAATCTCTTTGAATCTTCTTTATCATGCTAAGAGGAGCAGGAAAAAGCAAAAAATTTCAGAATTGCACCTTGCAATGTGGAGATATTACTGTTTGTGCATTTACAATATTCATTGATTTTTGCCATTGAAAAACGTCCAGAAATGTTTGAAGCTACTGACGGAATGAAAGGAGCTGGCATCTCACTCTCTTTGAATCTTCTTTATCATGCTAGGATTAGCAGGAAAAAGCAAAAAATTTCAGAATTGCACCTTGCAATGCGGAGAAATTACTGTTTGTGCATATACAATATTCATTGATTTATGCCATTGAAAAACATCATGTTATTCATATACCAGAAATGTTTGAAGCTACTGACTGAATGAAAAGAGCTGGCATCTCACTCTCCTTGAATCTTCTTTATCATGCTAAGAGGAGCAGGAAAAAGCAAAAAATTTCAGAATTGCACCTTGCAATGTGGAGATATTACTGTTTGTGCATTTACAATATTCATTGATTTTTGCCATTGAAAAACGTCCAGAAATGTTTGAAGCTACTGACTGAATGAAAGGAGCTGGCATCTCACTCTCTTTGAATCTTCTTTATCATGCTAGGATTAGCAGGAAAAAGCAAAAAATTTCAGAATTGCACCTTGCAATGTGGAGATATTACTGTTTGTGCATTTACAATATTCATTGATTTTTGCCATTGAAAAATGTCCAGAAATGTTTGAAGCTACTGACTGAATGAAAGGAGCTGGCATCTCACTCTCTTTGAATCTTCTTTATCATGCTAAGAGGAGCAGGAAAAAGCAAAAAATTTCAGAATTGCACCTTGCAATGTGGAGATATTACTGTTTGTGCATTTACAATATTCATTGATTTTTGCCATTGAAAAACGTCCAGAAATGTTTGAAGCTACTGACTGAATGAAAGGAGCTGGCTTCTCACTCTCTTTGAATCTTCTTTATCAAGCTAGGATTAGCAGGAAAAAGCAAAAAATTTCAGAATTGCACCTTGCAATGCGGAGAAATTACTGTTTGTGCATTTACAATATTCATTGATTTTTGCCATTGAAAAACATCATGTTATTCATATACCAGAAATGTTTGAAGCTACTGACTGAATGAAAAGAGCTGGCATCTCACTCTCTTTGAATCTTCTTTATCATGCTAAGAGGAGCAGGAAAAAGCAAAAAATTTCAGAATTGCACCTTGCAATGTGGAGAAATTACTGTTTGTGCATTTACAATATTCATTGATTTTTGCCATTGAAAAACATCATGTTATTCATATACCAGAAATGTTTGAAGCTACTGACTGAATGAAAAGAGCTGGCATCTCACTCTCTTTGAATCTTCTTTATCATGCTAGGATTAGCAGGAAAAAGCAAAAAATTTCAGAATTGCACCTTGCAATGTGGAGAAATTACTGTTTGTGCATTTACAATATTCATTGATTTTTGCCATTGAAAAACGTCCAGAAATGTTTGAAGCTACTGACTGAATGAAAGGAGCTGGCATCTCACTCTCTTTGAATCTTCTTTATCATGCTAGGGTTAGCAGGAAAAAGCAAAAATTTTCAGAATTGCACCTTGCAATGCGGAGAAATTACTGATTGTGCATTTACAATATTCATTGAATTTTGCCATTGAAAAACATCATGTTATTCATATACCAGAAATGTTTGAATCCACTGACTGAATGAAAGGAGCTGGCATCTCACTCTCTTTGAATCTTCTTTATCATGCTAAGAGGAGCAGGAAAAAGCAAAAAATTTCAGAATTGCACCTTGCAATGTGGAGATATTACTGTTTGTGCATTTACAATATTCATTGATTTTTGCCATTGAAAAACGTCCAGAAATGTTTGAAGCTACTGACTGAATGAAAGGAGCTGGCTTCTCACTCTCTTTGAATCTTCTTTATCAAGCTAGGATTAGCAGGAAAAAGCAAAAAATTTCAGAATTGCACCTTGCAATGCGGAGAAATTACTGTTTGTGCATTTACAATATTCATTGATTTTTGCCATTGAAAAACATCATGTTATTCATATACCAGAAATGTTTGAAGCTACTGACTTAATGAAAAGAGCTGGCATCTCACTCTCTTTGAATCTTCTTTATCATGCTAAGAGGAGCAGGAAAAAGCAAAAAATTTCAGAATTGCACCTTGCAATGTGGAGAAATTACTGTTTGTGCATTTACAATATTCATTGATTTTTGCCATTGAAAAACATCATGTTATTCATATACCAGAAATGTTTGAAGCTACTGACTGAATGAAAAGAGCTGGCATCTCACTCTCTTTGAATCTTCTTTATCATGCTAGGATTAGCAGGATAAAGCAAAAAATTTCAGAATTGCACCTTGCAATGTGGAGATATTACTGTTTGTGCATTTACAATATTCATTGATTTTTGCCATTGAAAAACGTCCAGAAATGTTTGAAGCTACTGACTGAATGAAAGGAGCTGGCATCTCACTCTCTTTGAATCTTCTTTATCATGCTAGGATTAGCAGGAAAAAGCAAAAAATTTCAGAATTGCACCTTGCAATGTGGAGATATTACTGTTTGTGCATTTACAATATTCATTGATTTTTGCCATTGAAAAACGTCCAGAAATGTTTGAAGCTACTGACTGAATGAAAGGAGCTGGCATCTCACTCTCTTTGAATCTTCTTTATCATGCTAGGATAAGCAGGAAAAAGCAAAAAATGTCAGAATTGCACCTTGCAATGCGGAGAAATTACTGTTTGTGCATTTACAATATTCATTGATTTTTGCCATTGAAAAACATCACGTTATTCATATACCAGAAATGTTTGAAGCTACTGACTGAATGAAAAGAGCTGGCATCTCACTCTGTTTGAATCTTCTTTATCATGCTAAGAGGAGCAGAAAAAAGCAAAAAATTTCAGAATTGCACCTTGCAATGTGGAGATATTACTGTTTGTGCATTTACAATATACATTGATTTTTGCCATTGAAAAATGTCCAGAAATGTTTGAAGCTACTGACTGAATGAAAGGAGCTTGCATCTCACTCTCTTTGAATCTTCTTTATCATGCTAGGAGTAGCAGGAAAAAGCAAAAAATTTCAGAATTGCACCTTGCAATGCGGAGAAATTACTTTTTGTGCATTTACAATATTCATTGATTTTTGCCATTGAAAAACATCATGTTGTTCATATACCAGAAATGTTTGAAGCTACTGACTGAATGAAAAGAGCTGGCATCTCACTCTCTTTGAATCTTCTTTATCATGCTAAGAGGAGCAGGAAAAAGCAAAAAATTTCAGAATTGCACCTTGCAATGTGGAGATATTACTGTTTGTGCATTTACAATATTCATTGATTTTTGCCATTGAAAAACGTCCAGAAATGTTTGAAGCTACTGACTGAATGAAAGGAGCTGGCATCTCACTCTCTTTGAATCTTCTTTATCATGCTAGGATTAGCAGGAAAAAGCAAAAAATTTCAGAATTGCACCTTGCAATGCGGAGAAATTACTGTTTGTGCATTTACAATATTCATTGATTTTTGCCATTGAAAAACATCATGTTATTCATATACCAGAAATGTTTGAAGCTACTGACTGAATGAAAAGAGCTGGCATCTCACTCTCTTTGAATCTTCTTAATCAAGCTAAGAGGAGCAGGAAAAAGCAAAAAATTTCAGAATTGCACCTTGCAATGTGGAGATATTACTGTTTGTGCATTTACAATATTCATTGATTTTTGCCATTGAAAAACGTCCAGAAATGTTTGAAGCTACTGACTGAATGAAAGGAGCTGGCATCTCACTCTCTTTGAATCTTCTTTATCATGCTAGGATTAGCAGGAAAAAGCAAAAAATTTCAGAATTGCACCTTGCAATGTGGAGATATTACTGTTTGTGCATTTACAATATTCATTGATTTTTGCCATTGAAAAACGTCCAGAAATGTTTGAAGCTACTGACTGAATGAAAGGAGCTGGCATCTCACTCTCTTTGAATCTTCTTTATCATGCTAAGAGGAGCAGGAAAAAGCAAAAAATTTCAGAATTGCACCTTGCAATGTGGAGATATTACTGTTTATGCATTTACAATATTCATTGATTTTTGCCATTGAAAAACGTCCAGAAATGTTTGAAGCTACTGACTGAATGAAAGGAGCTGGCTTCTCACTCTCTTTGAATCTTCTTTATCAAGCTAGGATTAGCAGGAAAAAGCAAAAAAATTCAGAATTGCACCTTGCAATGCGGAGAAATTACTGTTTGTGCATTTACAATATTCATTGATTTTTGCCATTGAAAAATATCATGTTATTCATATACCAGAAATGTTTGAAGCTACTGACTGAATGAAAAGAGCTGGCATCTCACTCTCTTTGAATCTTCTTTATCATGCTAAGAGGAGCAGGAAAAAGCAAAAAATTTCAGAATTGCACCTTGCAATGTGGAGAAATTACTGTTTGTGCATTTACAATATTCATTGATTTTTGCCATTGAAAAACATCATGTTATTCATATACCAGAAATGTTTGAAGCTACTGACTGAATGAAAAGAGCTGGCATCTCACTCTCTTTGAATCTTCTTTATCATGCTAGGATTAGCAGGAAAAAGCAAAAAATTTCAGAATTGCACCTTGCAATGTGGAGAAATTACTGTTTGTGCATTTACAATATTCATTGATTTTTGCCATTGAAAAACGTCCAGAAATGTTTGAAGCTACTGACTGAATGAAAGGAGCTGGCATCTCACTCTCTTTGAATCTTCTTTATCATGCTAGGGTTAGCAGGAAAAAGCAAAAATTTTCAGAATTGCACCTTGCAATGCGGAGAAATTACTCTTTGTGCATTTACAATATTCATTGAATTTTGCCATTGAAAAACATCATGTTATTCATATACCAGAAATGTTTGAAGCTACTGACTGAATGAAAGGAGCTGGCATCTCACTCTCTTTGAATCTTCTTTATCATGCTAAGAGGAGCAGGAAAAAGCAAAAAATTTCAGAATTGCACCTTGCGATGTGGAGATATTACTGTTTGTGCATTTACAATATTCATTGATTTTTGCCATTGAAAAACGTCCAGAAATGTTTGAAGCTACTGACTGAATGAAAGGAGCTGGCATCTCACTCTCTTTGAATCTTCTTTATCATGCTAGGATTAGCAGGAAAAAGCAAAAAATTTCAGAATTGCACCTTGCTATGCGGAGAAATTACTGTTTGTGCATTTACAATATTCATTGATTTTTGCCATTGAAAAACATCATGTTATTCATATACCAGAAATGTTTGAAGCTACTGACTGAATGAAAAGAGTTGGCATCTCACTCTCTTTGAATCTTCTTTATCATGCTAAGAGGAGCAGGAAAAAGCAAAAAATTTCAGAATTGCACCTTGCAATGTGGAGATATTACTGTTTGTGCATTTACAATATTCATTGATTTTTGCCATTGAAAAACGTCCAGAAATGTTTGAAGCTACTGACTGAATGAAAGGAGCTGGCATCTCACTCTCTTTGAATCTTCTTTATCATGCTAGGATTAGCAGGAAAAAGCAAAAAATTTCAGAATTGCACCTTGCAATGCGGAGAAATTACTGTTTGTGCATTTACAATATTCATTGATTTTTGCCATTGAAAAACATCATGTTATTCATATACCAGAAATGTTTGAAGCTACTGACTGAATGAAAAGAGCTGGCATCTCACTCTCTTTGAATCTTATTTATCATGCTAAGAGGAGCAGGAGAAAGCAAAAAATTTCAGAATTGCACCTTGCAATGTGGAGATATTACTGTTTGTGCATTTACAATATTCATTGATTTTTGCCATTGAAAAACGTCCAGAAATGTTTGAAGCTACTGACTGAATGAAAGGAGCTGGCATCTCACTCTCTTTGAATCTTCTTTATCATGCTAAGATTAGCAGGAAAAAGCAAAAAATTTCAGAATTGCACCTTGCAATGTGGAGAAATTACTGTTTGTGCATTTACAATATTCATTGATTTTTGCCATTGAAAAACATCATGTTATTCATATACCAGAAATGTTTGAAGCTACTGACTGAATGAAAAGAGCAGGCATCTCACTCTCTTTGAATCTTCTTTATCATGCTAAGTGGAGCAGGAAAAAGCAAAAAATTTCAGAATTGCACCTTGCAATGTGGAGATATTACTGTTTGTGCATTTACAATATTCATTGATTTTTGCCATTGAAAAACGTCCAGAAATGTTTGAAGCTACTGACTGAATGAAAGGAGCTGGCATCTCACTCTCTTTGAATCTTCTTTATCATGCTAGGATTAACAGGAAAAAGCAAAAAATTTCAGAATTGCACCTTGCAATGCGGAGAAATTACTTTTTGTGCATTTACAATATTCATTGATTTTTGCCATTGAAAAACATCATGTTGTTCATATACCAGAAATGTTTGAAGCTACTGACTGAATGAAAAGAGCTGGCATCTCACTCTCTTTGAATCTTCTTTATCATGCTAAGAGGAGCAGGAAAAAGCAAAAAATTTCAGAATTGCACCTTGCAATGTGGAGATATTACTGTTTGTGCATTTACAATATTCATTGATTTTTGCCATTGAAAAACGTCCAGAAATGTTTGAAGCTACTGACTGAATGAAAGGAGCTGGCATCTCACTCTCTTTGAATCTTCTTTATCATGCTAGGATTAGCAGGAAAAAGCAAAAAATTTCAGAATTGCACCTTGCAATGTGGAGATATTACTGTTTGTGCATTTACAATATTCATTGATTTTTGCCATTGAAAAACGTCCAGAAATGTTTGAAGCTACTGACTGAATGAAAGGAGCTGGCATCTCACTCTCTTTGAATCTTCTTTATCATGCTAAGAGGAGCAGGAAAAAGCAAAAAATTTCAGAATTGCACCTTGCAATGTGGAGATATTACTGTTTGTGCATTTACAATATTCATTGATTTTTGCCATTGAAAAACGTCCAGAAATGTTTGAAGCTACTGACTGAATGAAAGGAGCTGGCATCTCACTCTCTTTGAATCTTCTTTATCATGCTAGGATTAGCAGGAAAAAGCAAAAAATTTCAGAATTGCACCTTGCAATGCGGAGAAATTACTGTTTGTGCATTTACAATATTCATTGATTTTTGCCATTGAAAAACATCATGTTATTCATATACCAGAAATGTTTGAAGCTACTGACTGAATGAAAAGAGCTGGCATCTCACTCTCTTTGAATCTTATTTATCATGCTAAGAGGAGCAGGAAAAAGCAAAAAATTTCAGAATTGCACCTTGCAATGTGGAGATATTACTGTTTGTGCATTTACAATATTCATTGATTTTTGCCATTGAAAAACGTCCAGAAATGTTTGAAGCTACTGACTGAATGAAAGGAGCTGGCATCTCACTCTCTTTGAATCTTCTTTATCATGCTAAGATTAGCAGGAAAAAGCAAAAAATTTCAGAATTGCACCTTGCAATGTGGAGAAATTACTGTTTGTGCATTTACAATATTCATTGATTTTTGCCATTGAAAAACATCATGTTATTCATATACCAGAAATGTTTGAAGCTACTGACTGAATGAAAAGAGCAGGCATCTCACTCTCTTTGAATCTTCTTTATCATGCTAAGTGGAGCAGGAAAAAGCAAAAAATTTCAGAATTGCACCTTGCAATGTGGAGATATTACTGTTTGTGCATTTACAATATTCATTGATTTTTGCCATTGAAAAACGTCCAGAAATGTTTGAAGCTACTGACTGAATGAAAGGAGCTGGCATCTCACTCTCTTTGAATCTTCTTTATCATGCTAGGATTAACAGGAAAAAGCAAAAAATTTCAGAATTGCACCTTGCAATGCGGAGAAATTACTTTTTGTGCATTTACAATATTCATTGATTTTTGCCATTGAAAAACATCATGTTGTTCATATACCAGAAATGTTTGAAGCTACTGACTGAATGAAAAGAGCTGGCATCTCACTCTCTTTGAATCTTCTTTATCATGCTAAGAGGAGCAGGAAAAAGCAAAAAATTTCAGAATTGCACCTTGCAATGTGGAGATATTACTGTTTGTGCATTTACAATATTCATTGATTTTTGCCATTGAAAAACGTCCAGAAATGTTTGAAGCTACTGACTGAATGAAAGGAGCTGGCATCTCACTCTCTTTGAATCTTCTTTATCATGCTAGGATTAGCAGGAAAAAGCAAAAAATTTCAGAATTGCACCTTGCAATGTGGAGATATTACTGTTTGTGCATTTACAATATTCATTGATTTTTGCCATTGAAAAACGTCCAGAAATGTTTGAAGCTACTGACTGAATGAAAGGAGCTGGCATCTCACTCTCTTTGAATCTTCTTTATCATGCTAAGAGGAGCAGGAAAAAGCAAAAAATTTCAGAATTGCACCTTGCAATGTGGAGATATTACTGTTTGTGCATTTACAATATTCATTGATTTTTGCCATTGAAAAACGTCCAGAAATGTTTGAAGCTACTGACTGAATGAAAGGAGCTGGCATCTCACTCTCTTTGAATCTTCTTTATCAAGCTAGGATTAGCAGGAAAAAGCAAAAAATTTCAGAATTGCACCTTGCAATGTGGAGAAATTACTGTTTGTGCATTTACAATATTCATTGATTTTTGCCATTGAAAAACATCATGTTATTCATATACCAGAAATGTTTGAAGCTACTGACTGAATGAAAAGACCTGGCATCTCACTCTCTTTGAATCTTCTTTATCATGCTAGGATTAGCAGGAAAAAGCAAAAAATTTCAGAATTGCACCTTGCAATGTGGAGAAATTACTGTTTGTGCATTTACAATATTCATTGATTTTTGCCATTGAAAAATGTCCAGAAATGTTTGAAGCTACTGACTGAATGAAAGGAGCTGGCATCTCACTCTCTTTGAATCTTCTTTATCATGCTAGGGTTAGCAGGAAAAAGCAAAACATTTCAGAATTGCACCTTGCAATGCGGAGAAATTACTGTTTGTGCATTTACAATATTCATTGAATTTTGCCATTGAAAAACATCATGTTATTCATATACCAGAAATGTTTGAAGCTACTGACTGAATGAAAGGAGCTGGCATCTCACTCTTTTTGAATCTTCTTTATCATGCTAAGAGGAGCAGGAAAAAGCAAAAAATTTCAGAATTGCACCTTGCAATGTGGAGATATTACTGTTTGTGCATTTACAATATTCATTGATTTTTGCCATTGAAAAACGTCCAGAAATGTTTGAAGCTACTGACTGAATGAAAGGAGCTGGCATCTCACTCTCTTTGAATCTTCTTTATCATGCTAGGATTAGCAGGAAAAAGCAAAAAATATCAGAATTTCACCTTGCAATGCGGAGAAATTACTGTTTGTGCATTTACAATATTCATTGATTTTTGCCATTGAAAAACATCATGTTATTCATATACCAGAAATGTTTGAAGCTACTGACTGAATGAAAAAAGCTGGCATCTCACTCTCTTTGAATCTTCTTTATCATGCTAAGAGGAGCAGGAAAAAGCAAAAAATTTCAGAATTGCACCTTGCAATGTGGAGATATTACTGTTTGTGCATTTACAATATTCATTGATTTTTGCCATTGAAAAACGTCCAGAAATGTTTGAAGCTACTGACTGAATGAAAAGAGCTGGCATCTCACTCTCTTTGAATCTTCTTTATCATGCTAAGAGGAGCAGGAAAAAGCAAAAAATTTCAGAATTGCACCTTGCAATGCGGAGAAATTACTGCTTGTGCATTTACAATATTCATTGATTTTTGCCATTGAAAAACATCATGTTATTCATATACCAGAAATGTTTGAAGCTACTGACTGAATGAAAAGAGCTGGCATCTCACTCTCTTTGAATCTTCTTTATCATGCTAAGAGGAGCAGGAAAAAGCAAAAAATTTCAGAATTGCACCTTGCAATGTGGAGATATTACTGTTTGTGCATTTACAATATTCATTGATTTTTGCCATTGAAAAACGTCCAGAAATGTTTGAAGCTACTGACTGAATGAAAGGAGCTGGCATCTCACTCTCTTTGAATCTTCTTTATCATGCTAGGATTAGCAGGAAAAAGCAAAAAATTTCAGAATTGCACCTTGCAATGTGGAGATATTACTGTTTGTGCATTTACAATATTTATTGATTTTTGCCATTGAAAAACGTCCAGAAATGTTTGAAGCTACTGACTGAATGAAAGGAGCTGGCATCTCACTCTCTTTGAATCTTCTTTATCATGCTAGGATTAGCAGGAAAAAGCAAAAAATTTCAGAATTGCACCTTGCAATGCGGAGAAATTACTGTTTGTGCATTTACAATATTCATTGATTTTTGCCATTGAAAAACATCATGTTATTCATATACCAGAAATGTTTGAAGCTACTGACTGAATGAAAAGAGCTGGCATCTCACTCTCTTTGAATCTTCTTTATCATGCTAAGAGGAGCAGGAAAAAGCAAAAAATTTCAGAATTGCACCTTGCAATGTGGAGATATTACTGTTTGTGCATTTACAATATTCATTGATTTTTGCCATTGAAAAATGTCCAGAAATGTTTGAAGCTACTGACTGAATGAAAAGAGCTGGCATCTCACTCTCTTTGAATCTTCTTTATTATGCTAAGAGGAGCAGGAAAAAGCAAAAAATTTCAGAATTGCACCTTGCAATGCGGAGAAATTACTGTTTGTGCATTTACAATATTCATTGATTTTTGCCATTGAAAAACATCATGTTATTCATATACCAGAAATGTTTGAAGCTACTGACTGAATGAAAAGAGCTGGCATCTCACTCTCTTTGAATCTTCTTTATCATGCTAAGAGGAGCAGGAAAAAGCAAAAAATTTCAGAATTGCACCTTGCAATGTGGAGATATTACTGTTTGTGCATTTACAATATTCATTGATTTTTGCCATTGAAAAACGTCCAGAAATGTTTGAAGCTACTGACTGAATGAAAGGAGCTGGCATCTCACTCTCTTTGAATCTTCTTTATCAAGCTAGGATTAGCAGGAAAAAGCAAAAAATTTCAGAATTCCACCTTGCAATGCGGAGAAATTACTGTTTGTGCATTTACAATATTCATTGATTTTTGCCATTGAAAAACATCATGTTATTCATATACCAGAAATGTTTGAAGCTACTGACTGAATGAAAAGAGCTGGCATCTCACTCTCTTTGAATCTTCTTTATCATGCTAAGAGGAGCAGGAAAAAGCAAAAAAATTCAGAATTGCACCTTGCAATGTGGAGAAATTACTGTTTGTGCATTTACAATATTCATTGATTTTTGCCATTGAAAAACATCATGTTATTCATATACCAGAAATGTTTGAAGCTACTGACTGAATGAAAAGAGCTGGCATCTCACTCTCTTTGAATCTTCTTTATCATGCTAGGATTAGCAGGAAAAAGCAAAAAATTTCAGAATTGCACCTTGCAATGTGGAGATATTACTGTTTGTGCATTTACAATATTCATTGATTTTTGCCATTGAAAAACGTCCAGAAATGTTTGAAGCTACTGACTGAATGAAAGGAGCTGGCATCTCACTCTCTTTGAATCTTCTTTATCATGCTAGGGTTAGCAGGAAAGAGCAAAAAATTTCAGAATTGCACCTTGCAATGCGGAGAAATTACTGTTTGTGCATTTACAATATTCATTGATTTTTGCCATTGAAAAACATCATGTTATTCATATACCAGAAATGTTTGAAGCTACTGACTGAATGAAAAGAGCTGGCATCTCACTCTCTTTGAATCTTCTTTATCATGCTAAGAGGAGCAGGAAAAAGCAAAAAATTTCAGAATTGCACCTTGCAATGTGGAGATATTACTGTTTGTGCATTTACAATATTCATTGATTTTTGCCATTGAAAAACGTCCAGAAATGTTTGAAGCTACTGACTGATTGAAAAGAGCTGGCATCTCACTCTCTTTGAATCTTCTTTATCATGCTAAGAGGAGCAGGAAAAAGCAAAAAATTTCAGAATTGCACCTTGCAATGCGGAGAAATTACTGTTTGTGCATTTACAATTTTCATTGATTTTTGCCATTGAAAAACATCATGTTATTCATATACCAGAAATGTTTGAAGCTACTGACTGAATGAAAAGAGCTGGCATCTCACTCTCTTTGAATCTTCTTTATCATGCTAAGAGGAGCAGGAAAAAGCAAAAAATTTCAGAATTGCACCTTGCAATGTGGAGATATTACTGTTTGTGCATTTACAATATTCATTGATTTTTGCCATTGAAAAACGTCCAGAAATGTTTGAAGCTACTGACTGAATGAAAAGAGCTGGCATCTCACTCTCTTTGAATCTTCTTTATCATGCTAAGAGGAGCAGGAAAAAGCAAAAAATTTCAGAATTGCACCTTGCAATGCGGAGAAATTACTGTTTGTGCATTTACAATATTCATTGATTTTTGATATTGAAAAACATCATGTTATTCATATACCAGAAATGTTTGAAGCTACTGACTGAATGAAAAGAGCTGGCATCTCACTCTCTTTGAATCTTCTTTATCATGCTAAGAGGAGCAGGAAAAAGCAAAAAATTTCAGATTTGCACCTTGCAATGTGGAGATATTACTGTTTGTGCATTTACAATATTCATTGATTTTTGCCATTGAAAAACGTCCAGAAATGTTTGAAGCTACTGACTGAATGAAAGGAGCTGGCATCTCACTCTCTTTGAATCTTCTTTATCATGCTAGGATTAGCAGGAAAAAGCAAAAAATTTCAGAATTGCACCTTGCAATGTGGAGATATTACTGTTTGTGCATTTACAATATTTATTGATTTTTGCCATTGAAAAACGTCCAGAAATGTTTGAAGCTACTGACTGAATGAAAGGAGCTGGCATCTCACTCTCTTTGAATCTTCTTTATCATGCTAGGATTAGCAGGAAAAAGCAAAAAATTTCAGAATTGCACCTTGCAATGCGGAGAAATTACTGTTTGTGCATTTACAATATTCATTGATTTTTGCCATTGAAAAACATCATGTTATTCATATACCAGAAATGTTTGAAGCTACTGACTGAATGAAAAGAGCTGGCATCTCACTCTCTTTGAATCTTCTTTATCATGCTAAGAGGAGCAGGAAAAAGCAAAAAATTTCAGAATTGCACCTTGCAATGTGGAGATATTACTGTTTGTGCATTTACAATATTCATTGATTTTTGCCATTGAAAAATGTCCAGAAATGTTTGAAGCTACTGACTGAATGAAAAGAGCTGGCATCTCACTCTCTTTGAATCTTCTTTATTATGCTAAGAGGAGCAGGAAAAAGCAAAAAATTTCAGAATTGCACCTTGCAATGCGGAGAAATTACTGTTTGTGCATTTACAATATTCATTGATTTTTGCCATTGAAAAACATCATGTTATTCATATACCAGAAATGTTTGAAGCTACTGACTGAATGAAAAGAGCTGGCATCTCACTCTCTTTGAATCTTCTTTATCATGCTAAGAGGAGCAGGAAAAAGCAAAAAATTTCAGAATTGCACCTTGCAATGTGGAGATATTACTGTTTGTGCATTTACAATATTCATTGATTTTTGCCATTGAAAAACGTCCAGAAATATTTGAAGCTACTGACTGAATGAAAGGAGCTGGCATCTCACTCTCTTTGAATCTTCTTTATCAAGCTAGAATTAGCAGGAAAAAGCAAAAAATTTCAGAATTCCACCTTGCAATGCGGAGAAATTACTGTTTGTGCATTTACAATATTCATTGATTTTTGCCATTGAAAAACATCATGTTATTCATATACCAGAAATGTTTGAAGCTACTGACTGAATGAAAAGAGCTGGCATCTCACTCTCTTTGAATCTTCTTTATCATGCTAAGAGGAGCAGGAAAAAGCAAAAAATTTCAGAATTGCACCTTGCAATGTGGAGAAATTACTGTTTGTGCATTTACAATATTCATTGATTTTTGCCATTGAAAAACATCATGTTATTCATATACCAGAAATGTTTGAAGCTACTGACTGAATGAAAAGAGCTGGCATCTCACTCTCTTTGAATCTTCTTTATCATGCTAAGAGGAGCAGGAAAAAGCAAAAAATTTCAGATTTGCACCTTGCAATGTGGAGATATTACTGTTTGTGCATTTACAATATTCATTGATTTTTGCCATTGAAAAACATCCAGAAATGTTTGAAGCTACTGACTGAATGAAAGGAGCTGGCATCCCACTCTCTTTGAATCTTCTTTATCATGCTAGGATTAGCAGGAAAAAGCAAAAAATTTCAGAATTGCACCTTGCAATGTGGAGATATTACTGTTTGTGCATTTACAATATTTATTGATTTTTGCCATTGAAAAACGTCCAGAAATGTTTGAAGCTACTGACTGAATGAAAGGAGCTGGCATCTCACTCTCTTTGAATCTTCTTTATCATGCTAGGATTAGCAGGAAAAAGCAAAAAATTTCAGAATTGCACCTTGCAATGCGGAGAAATTACTGTTTGTGCATTTACAATATTCATTGTTTTTTGCCATTGAAAAACATCATGTTATTCATATACCAGAAATGTTTGAAGCTACTGACTGAATGAAAAGAGCTGGCATCTCACTCTCTTTGAATCTTCTTTATCATGCTAAGAGGAGCAGGAAAAAGCAAAAAATTTCAGAATTGCACCTTGCAATGTGGAGATATTACTGTTTGTGCATTTACAATATTCATTGATTTTTGCCATTGAAAAACGTCCAGAAATGTTTGAAGCTACTGACTGAATGAAAAGAGCTGGCATCTCACTCTCTTTGAATCTTCTTTATCATGCTAAGAGGAGCAGGAAAAAGCAAAAAATTTCAGAATTGCACCTTGCAATGCGGAGAAATTACTGTTTGTGCATTTACAATATTCATTGATTTTTGCCATTGAAAAACATCATGTTATTCATATACCAGAAATGTTTGAAGCTACTGACTGAATGAAATGAGCTAGCATCTCACTCTCTTTGAATCTTCTTTATCATGCTAAGAGGAGCAGGAAAAAGCAAAAAATTTCAGAATTGCACCTTGCAATGTGGAGATATTACTGTTTGTGCATTTACAATATTCATTGATTTTTGCCATTGAAAAACGTCCAGAAATGTTTGAAGCTACTGACTGAATGAAAGGAGCTGGCATCTCACTCTCTTTGAATCTTCTTTATCAAGCTAGGATTAGCAGGAAAAAGCAAAAAATTTCAGAATTCCACCTTGCAATGCGGAGAAATTACTGTTTGTGCATTTACAATATTCATTGATTTTTGCCATTGAAAAACATCATGTTATTCATATACCAGAAATGTTTGAAGCTACTGACTGAATGAAAAGAGCTGGCATCTCACTCTCTTTGAATCTTCTTTATCATGCTAAGAGGAGCAGGAAAAAGCAAAAAATTTCAGAATTGCACCTTGCAATGTGGAGATATTACTGTTTGTGCATTTACAATATTCATTGATTTTTGCCATTGAAAAACGTCCAGAAATATTTGAAGCTACTGACTGAATGAAAAGAGCTGGCATCTCACTCTCTTTGAATCTTCTTTATCATGCTAAGAGGAGCAGGAAAAAGGAAAAAATTTCAGAATTGCACCTTGCAATGCGGAGAAATTACTGTTTGTGCATTTACAATATTCATTGATTTTTGCCATTGAAAAACATCATGTTATTCATATACCAGAAATGTTTGAAGCTACTGACTGAATGAAAAGAGCTGGCATCTCACTCTCTTTGAATCTTCTTTATCATGCTAAGAGGAGCAGGAAAAAGCAAAAAAATTTGAGAATTGCACCTTGCAATGTGGAGATATTACTGTTTGTGCATTTACAATATTCATTGATTTTTGCCATTGAAAAATGTCCAGAAATGTTTGAAGCTACTGACTGAATGAAAGGAGCTGGCATCTCACTCTCTTTGAATCTTCTTTATCATGCTAGGATTAGCAGGAAAAAGCAAAAAATTTCAGAATTGCATGTTGCAATGCGGAGAAATTACTGTTTGTGCATTTACAATATTCATTGATTTTTGCCATTGAAAAACATCATGTTATTCATATACCAGAAATGTTTGAAGCTTCTGACTGAATGAAAAGAGCTGGCATCTCACTCTCTTTGAATCTTCTTTATCATGCTAAGAGGAGCAGGAAAAAGCAAAAAATTTCAGAATTGCACCTTGCAATGTGGAGATATTACTGTTTGTGCATTTACAATATTCATTGATTTTTGCCATTGAAAAACATCATGTTATTCATATACCAGAAATGTTTGAAGCTACTGACTGAATGAAAAGAGCTGGCATCTCACTCTCTTTAAATCTTCTTTATCATGCTAGGATTAGCAGGAAAAAGCAACAAATTTCAGAATTGCACCTTGCAATGTGGAGAAATTACTGTTTGTGCATTTACAATATTCATTGATTTTTGCCATTGAAAAACGTCCAGAAATGTTTGAAGCTACTGACTGAATGAAAGGAGCTGGCATCTCACTCTCTTTGAATCTTCTTTATCATGCTAAGAGGAGCAGGAAAAAGCAAAAAATTTCAGAATTGCACCTTGCAATGCGGAGAAATTACTATTTGTGCATTTACAATATTCATTGATTTTTGCCATTGAAAAACATCATGTTATTCATATACCAGAAATGTTTGAAGCTACTGACTGAATGAAAAGAGCTGGCATCTCACTCTCTTTGAATCTTCTTTATCATGCTAAGAGGAGCAGGAAAAAGCAAAAAATTTCAGAATTGCACCTTGCAATGCGGAGAAATTACTGTTTGTGCATTTACAATATTCATTGATTTTTGCCATTGAAAAACATCATGTTATTCATATACCAGAAATGTTTGAAGCTACTGACTGAATGAAAAGAGCTGGCATCTCACTCTCTTTGAATCTTCTTTATCATGCTAAGAGGAGCAGGAAAAAGCAAAAAATTTCAGAATTGCACCTTGCAATGTGGAGATATTACTGTTTGTGCATTTACAATATTCATTGATTTTTGCCATTGAAAAACGTCCAGAAATGTTTGAAGCTACTGACTGAATGAAAGGAGCTGGCATCTCACTCTCTTTGAATCTTCTTTATCATGCTAAGAGGAGCAGGAAAAAGCAAAAAATTTCAGAATTGCACCTTGCAATGTGGAGATATTACTGTTTGTGCATTTACAATATTCATTGATTTTTGCCACTGAAAAACGTCCAGAAATGTTTGAAGCTACTGACTGAATGAAAGGAGCTGGCATCTCACTTTCTTTGAATCTTCTTTATCATGCTAGGATTAGCAGGAAAAAGCAAAAAATTTCAGAATTGCACCTTGCAATGCGGAGAAATTACTGTTTGTGCATTTACAATATTCATTGATTTTTGCCATTGAAAAACATCATGGTATTCATATACCAGAAATGTTTGAAGCTACTGACTGAATGAAAAGAGCTGGCATCTCACTCTCTTTGAATCTTCTTTATCATGCTAAGAGGAGCAGGAAAAAGCAAAAAATTTCAGAATTGCACCTTGCAATGTGGAGATATTACTGTTTGTGCATTTACAATATTCATTGATTTTTGCCATTGAAAAACATCATGTTATTCATATACCAGAAATGTTTGAAGCTACTGACTGAATGAAAGGAGCTGGCATCTCACTCTCTTTGAATCTTCTTTATCATGCTAGGATTAGCAGGAAAAAGCAAAAAATTTCAGAATTGCACCTTGCAATGTGGAGATATTACTGTTTGTGCATTTACAATATTCATTGATTTTTGCCATTGAAAAACGTCCAGAAATGTTTGAAGCTACTGACTGAATGAAAGGAGCTGGCATCTCACTCTCTTTGAATCTTCTTTATCATGCTAGGATTAGCAGGAAAAAGCAAAAAATTTCAGAATTGCACCTTGCAATGTGGAGATATTACTGTTTGTGCATTTACAATATTCATTGATTTTTGCCATTGAAAAACGTCCAGAAATTTTTGAAGCTACTGACTGAATGAAAGGAGCTGGCATCTCACTCTCTTTGAATCTTCTTTATCATGCTAGGATTAGCAGGAAAAAGCAAAAAATTTCAGAATTGCACCTTGCAATGCGGAGAAATTACTGTTTGTGCATTTACAATATTCATTGATTTTTGCCATTGAAAAACATCATGTTATTCATATACCAGAAATGTTTGAAGCTACTGACTGAATGAAAAGAGCTGGCATCTCACTCTCTTTGAATCTTCTTTATCATGCTAAGAGGAGCAGGAAAAAGCAAAAAATTTCAAAATTGCACCTTGCAATTTGGAGATATTACTGTTTGTGCATTTACAATATTCATTGATTTTTGCCATTGAAAAACGTCCAGAAATGTTTGAAGCTACTGACTGAATGAAAGGAGCTGGCATCTCACTCTCCTTGAATATTCTTTATCATGCTAGGATTAGCAGGAAAAAGCAAAAAATTTCAGAATTGCCCCTTGCAATGCGGAGAAATTACTGTTTGTGCATTTACAATATTCATTGATTTTTGCCATTGAAAAACATCATGTTATTCATATACCAGAAATGTTTGAAGCTACTGACTGAATGAAAGGAGCTGGCATCTCACTCTCTTTGAATCTTCTTTATCATGCTAAGAGGAGCAGGAAAAAGCAAAAAATTTCAGAATTGCACCTTGCAATGTGGAGATATTACTGTTTGTGCATTTACAATATTCATTGATTTTTGCCATTGAAAAACGTCCAGAAATGTTTGAAGCTACTGACTGAATGAAAGGAGCTGGCATCTCACTCTCTTTGAAACTTCTTTATCATGCTAGGATTAGCAGGAAAAAGCAAAAAATTTCAGAATTGCACCTTGCAATGTGGAGATATTACTGTTTGTGCATTTACAATATTCATTGATTTTTGCCATTGAAAAACGTCCAGAAATGTTTGAAGCTACTGACTGAAGGAAAGGAGCTGGCATCTCACTCTCTTTGAATCTTCTTTATCATGCTAGGATTAGCAGGAAAAAGCAAAAAATTTCAGAATTGCACCTTGCAATGCGGAGAAATTACTGTTTGTGCATTTACAATATTAATTGATTTTTGCCATTGAAAAACATCATGTTATTCATATACCAGAAATGTTTGAAGCTACTGACTGAATGAAAGGATCTGGCATCTCACTCTCTTTGAATCTTCTTTATCATGCTAGGATTAGCAGGAAAAAGCAAAAAATTTCAGAATTGCACCTTGCAATGTGGAGATATTACTGTTTGTGCATTTACAATATTCATTGATTTTTGCCATTGAAAAACGTCCAGAAATGTTTGAAGCTACTGACTGAATGAAAGGAGCTGGCATCTCACTCTCTTTGAATCTTCTTTATCATGCTAGGATTAGCAGGAAAAAGCAAAAAATTTCAGAATTGCACGTTGCAATGTGGAGATATTACTGTTTGTGCATTTACAATATTCATTGATTTTTGCCATTGAAAAACGTCCAGAAATTTTTGAAGCTACTGACTGAATGAAAGGAGCTGGCATCTCACTCTCTTTGAATCTTCTTTATCATGCTAGGATTAGCAGGAAAAAGCAAAAAATTTCAGAATTGCACCTTGCAATGCGGAGAAATTACTGTTTGTGCATTTACAATATTCATTGATTTTTGCCATTGAAAAACATCATGTTATTCATATACCAGAAATGTTTGAAGCTACTGACTGAATGAAAAGAGCTGGCATCTCACTCTCTTTGAATCTTCTTTATCATGCTAAGAGGAGCAGGAAAAAGCAAAAAATTTCAAAATTGCACCTTGCAATTTGGAGATATTACTGTTTGTGCATTTACAATATTCATTGATTTTTGCCATTGAAAAACGTCCAGAAATGTTTGAAGCTACTGACTGAATGAAAGGAGCTGGCATCTCACTCTCCTTGAATATTCTTTATCATGCTAGGATTAGCAGGAAAAAGCAAAAAATTTCAGAATTGCCCCTTGCAATGCGGAGAAATTACTGTTTGTGCATTTACAATATTCATTGATTTTTGCCATTGAAAAACATCATGTTATTCATATACCAGAAATGTTTGAAGCTACTGACTGAATGAAAGGAGCTGGCATCTCACTCTCTTTGAACCTTCTTTATCATGCTAAGAGGAGCAGGAAAAAGCAAAAAATTTCAGAATTGCACCTTGCAATGTGGAGATATTACTGTTTGTGCATTTACAATATTCATTGATTTTTGCCATTGAAAAACGTCCAGAAATGTTTGAAGCTACTGACTGAAGGAAAGGAGCTGGCATCTCACTCTCTTTGAATCTTCTTTATCATGCTAGGATTAGCAGGAAAAAGCAAAAAATTTCAGAATTGCACCTTGCAATGCGGAGAAATTACTGTTTGTGCATTTACAATATTCATTGATTTTTGCCATTGAAAAACATCATGTTATTCATATACCAGAAATGTTTGAAGCTACTGACTGAATGAAAAGAGCTGGCATCTCACTCTCTTTGAATCTTCTTTATCATGCTAAGAGGAGCAGGAAAAAGCAAAAAATTTCAGAATTGCACCTTGCAATGTGGAGATATTACTGTTTGTGCATTTACAATATTCATTGATTTTTGCCATTGAAAAACGTCCAGAAATGTTTGAAGCTACTGACTGAATGAAAGGAGCTGGCATCTCACTCTCTTTGAATCTTCATTATCATGCTAGGATTAGCAGGAAAAAGCAAAAAATTTCAGAATTGCACCTTGCAATGTGGAGATATCACTGTTTGTGCATTTACAATATTCATTGATTTTTGCCATTGAAAAACGTCCAGAAATGTTTGAAGCTACAGACTGAATGAAAGGAGCTGGCATCTCACTCTCTTTAAATCTTCTTTATCATGCTAGGATTAGCAGGAAAAAGCAAAAAAATTCAGAATTGCACCTTGCAATGTGGAGATATTACTGTTTGTACATTTACAATATTCATTCATTTTTTCCATTGAAAAACGTCCAGAAATGTTTGAAGCTACTGACTGAATGAAAGGAGCTGGCATCTCACTCTCTTTGAATCTTCTTTATCATGCTAGGATTAGCAGGAAAAAGCAAAAAATTTCAGAATTGCACCTTGCAATGTGGAGATATTACTGTTTGTGCATTTACAATATTCATTGATTTTTGCCATTGAAAAACGTCCAGAAATGTTTGAAGATACTGACTGAATGAAAGGAGCTGGCATCTCACTCTCTTTGAATCTTCTTTATCATGCTAGGATTAGCAGGAAAAAGCAAAAAATTTCAGAATTGCACCTTGCAATGCGGAGAAATTACTGTTTGTGCATTTACAATATTCATTGATTTTTGCCATTGAAAAACATCATGTTATTCATATACCACAAATGTTTGAAGCTACTGACTGAATGAAAAGAGCTGGCATCTCACTCTCTTTGAATCTTCTTTATCATGCTAAGAGGAGCAGGAAAAAGCAAAAAATTTCAGAATTGCACCTTGCAATGTGGAGATATTACTGTTTGTGCATTTACAATATTCATTGATTTTTGCCATTGAAAAACGTCCAGAAATGTTTGAAGCTACTGACTGAATGAAAGGAGCTGGCATCTCACTCTCTTTGAATCTTCTTTATCATGCTAGGATTAGCAGGAAAAAGCAAAAAATTTCAGAATTGCACCTTGCAATGCGGAGAAATTACTGTTTGTGCATTTACAATATTCATTGATTTTTGCCATTGAAAAACATCATGTTATTCATATACCAGAAATGTTTGAAGCTACTGACTGAATGAAAGGAGCTGGCATCTCACTCTCTTTGAATCTTCTTTATCATGCTAAGAGGAGCAGGAAAAAGCAAAAAATTTCAGAATTGCACCTTGCAATGTGGAGATATTACTGTTTGTGCATTTACAATATTCATTGATTTTTGCCATTGAAAAACGTCCAGAAATGTTTGAAGCTACTGACTGAATGAAAGGAGCTGGCATCTCACTCTCTTTGAAACTTCTTTATCATGCTAGGATTAGCAGGAAAAAGCAAAAAATTTCAGAATTGCACCTTGCAATGTGGAGATATTACTGTTTGTGCATTTACAATATTCATTGATTTTTGCCATTGAAAAACGTCCAGAAATGTTTGAAGCTACTGACTGAAGGAAAGGAGCTGGCATCTCACTCTCTTTGAATCTTCTTTATCATGCTAGGATTAGCAGGAAAAAGCAAAAAATTTCAGAATTGCACCTTGCAATGCGGAGAAATTACTGTTTGTGCATTTACAATATTAATTGATTTTTGCCATTGAAAAACATCATGTTATTCATATACCAGAAATGTTTGAAGCTACTGACTGAATGAAAGGAGCTGGCATCTCACTCTCTTTGAATCTTCTTTATCATGCTAGGATTAGCAGGAAAAAGCAAAAAATTTCAGAATTGCACCTTGCAATGTGGAGATATTACTGTTTGTGCATTTACAATATTCATTGATTTTTGCCATTGAAAAACGTCCAGAAATGTTTGAAGCTACTGACTGAATGAAAGGAGCTGGCATCTCACTCTCTTTGAATCTTCTTTATCATGCTAGGATTAGCAGGAAAAAGCAAAAAATTTCAGAATTGCACCTTGCAATGTGGAGATATTACTGTTTGTGCATTTACAATATTCATTGATTTTTGCCATTGAAAAACGTCCAGAAATTTTTGAAGCTACTGACTGAATGAAAGGAGCTGGCATCTCACTCTCTTTGAATCTTCTTTATCATGCTAGGATTAGCAGGAAAAAGCAAAAAATTTCAGAATTGCACCTTGCAATGCGGAGAAATTACTGTTTGTGCATTTACAATATTCATTGATTTTTGCCATTGAAAAACATCATGTTATTCATATACCAGAAATGTTTGAAGCTACTGACTGAATGAAAAGAGCTGGCATCTCACTCTCTTTGAATCTTCTTTATCATGCTAAGAGGAGCAGGAAAAAGCAAAAAATTTCAAAATTGCACCTTGCAATTTGGAGATATTACTGTTTGTGCATTTACAATACTCATTGATTTTTGCCATTGAAAAACGTCCAGAAATGTTTGAAGCTACTGACTGAATGAAAGGAGCTGGCATCTCACTCTCCTTGAATATTCTTTATCATGCTAGGATTAGCAGGAAAAAGCAAAAAATTTCAGAATTGCCCCTTGCAATGCGGAGAAATTACTGTTTGTGCATTTACAATATTCATTGATTTTTGCCATTGAAAAACATCATGTTATTCATATACCAGAAATGTTTGAAGCTACTGACTGAATGAAAGGAGCTGGCATCTCACTCTCTTTGAATCTTCTTTATCATGCTAAGAGGAGCAGGAAAAAGCAAAAAATTTCAGAATTGCACCTTGCAATGTGGAGATATTACTGTTTGTGCATTTACAATATTCATTGATTTTTGCCATTGAAAAACGTCCAGAAATGTTTGAAGCTACTGACTGAATGAAAGGAGCTGGCATCTCACTCTCTTTAAATCTTCTTTATCATGCTAGGATTAGCAGGAAAAAGCAAAGAAATTCAGAATTGCACCTTGCAATGTGGAGATATTACTGTTTGTACATTTACAATATTCATTCATTTTTTCCATTGAAAAACGTCCAGAAATGTTTGAAGCTACTGACTGAATGAAAGGAGCTGGCATCTCACTCTCTTTGAATCTTCTTTATCATGCTAGGATTAGCAGGAAAAAGCAAAAAATTTCAGAATTGCACCTTGCAATGTGGAGATATTACTGTTTGTGCATTTACAATATTCATTGATTTTTGCCATTGAAAAACGTCCAGAAATGTTTGAAGATACTGACTGAATGAAAGGAGCTGGCATCTCACTCTCTTTGAATCTTCTTTATCATGCTAGGATTAGCAGGAAAAAGCAAAAAATTTCAGAATTGCATCTTGCAATGCGGAGAAATTACTGTTTGTGCATTTACAATATTCATTGATTTTTGCCATTGAAAAACATCATGTTATTCATATACCAGAAATGTTTGAAGCTACTGACTGAATGAAAGGAGCTGGCATCTCACTCTCTTTGAATCTTCTTTATCATGCTAAGAGGAGCAGGAAAAAGCAAAAAATTTCAGAATTGCACCTTGCAATGTGGAGATATTACTGTTTGTGCATTTACAATATTCATTGATTTTTGGCATTGAAAAACGTCCAGAAATGTTTGAAGCTACTGACTGAATGAAAGGAGCTGGCATCTCACTCTCTTTGAATCTTCTTTATCATGCTAGGATTAGCAGGAAAAAGCAAAAAATTTCAGAATTACACCTTGCAATGTGGAGATATTACTGTTTGTGCATTTACAATATTCATTGATTTTTGCCATTGAAAAACGTCCAGAAATGTTTGAAGCTACTGACTGAATGTAAGGAGCTGGCATCTCACTCTCTTTGATTCTTCTTTATCATGCTAGGATCAGCAGGAAAAAGCAAAAAATTTCAGAATTGCACCTTGCAATGTGGAGATTTTACTGTTTGTGCATTTACAATATTCATTGATTTTTGCCATTGAAAAACGTCCAGAAATGTTTGAAGCTACTGACTGAATGAAAGTAGCTGGCATCTCACTCTCTATGAATATTCTTTATCATGCTAGGATTAGCAGGAAAAAGCAAAAAATTTCAGAATTGCACCTTGCAATGTGGAGAAATTACTGTTTGTGCATTTACAATATTCATTGATTTTTGCCATTGAAAAACGTCCAGAAATGTTTGAAGCTACTGACTGAATGAAAGGAGCTGGCATCTCACTCTCTTGGAATCTTCTTTATCATGCTAGGATTAGCAGGAAAAAGCAAAAAATTTCAGAATTGCACCTTGCAATGCGGAGAAATTACTGTTTGTGCATTTACAATATTCATTGATTTTTGCCATTGAAAAACGTCCAGAAATGTTTGAAGCTACTGACTGAATGAAAGGAGCTGGCATCTCACTCTCTTTGAATCTTCTTTATCATGCTAGGATTAGCAGGAAAAAGCAAAAAATTTCAGAATTGCACCTTGCAATGCGGAGAAATTACTGTTTGTGCATTTACAATATTCATTGATTTTTACCATTGAAAAACATCATGTTATTCATATACCAGAAATGTTTGAAGCTACTGACTGAATGAAAAGAGCTGGCATCTCACTCTCTTTGAATCTTCTTTATCATGCTAAGAGGAGCAGGAAAAAGCAAAAAAATTCAGAATTGCACCTTGCAATGTGGAGATATTACTGTTTGTGCATTTACAATATTCATTGATTTTTGCCATTGAAAAACGTCCAGAAATGTTTGAAGCTACTGACTGAATGAAAGGAGCTGGCATCTCACTCTCTTTGAATCTTCTTTATCATGCTAGGATTAGCAGGAAAAAGCAAAAAATTTCAGAATTGCACCTTGCAATGCGGAGAAATTACTGTTTGTGCATTTACAATATTCATTGATTTTTGCCATTGAAAAACATCATGTTATTCATATACCAGAAATGTTTGAAGCTACTGACTGAATGAAAGGAGCTGGCATCTCACTCTCTTTGAATCTTCTTTATCATGCTAAGAGGAGCAGGAAAAAGCAAAACATTTCAGAATTGCACCTTGCAATGTGGAGATATTACTGTTTGTGCATTTACAATATTCATTGATTTTTGCCATTGAAAAACGTCCAGAAATGTTTGAAGCTACTGACTGAATGAAAGGAGCTGGCATCTCACTCTCTTTGAATCTTCTTTATCATGCTAGGATTAGCAGGAAAAAGCAAAAAATTTCAGAATTACACCTTGCAATGTGGAGATATTACTGTTTGTGCATTTACAATATTCATTGATTTATGCCATTGAAAAACGTCCAGAAATGTTTGAAGCTACTGACTGAATGAAAGGAGCTGGCATCTCACTCTCTTTGAATCTTCTTTATCATGCTAGGATTAGCAGGAAAAAGCAAAAAATTTCAGAATTGCACCTTGCAATGTGGAGATATTACTGTTTGTGCATTTACAATATTCATTGATTTTTGCCATTGAAAAACGTCCAGAAATGTTTGAAGCTACTGACTGAATGAAAGGAGCTGGCATCTCACTCTCTTTGAATCTTCTTCATCATGCTAGGATTAGCAGGAAAAAGCAAAAAATTTCAGAATTGCACCTTGCAATGTGGAAATATTACTGTTTGTGCATTTACAATATTCATTGATTTTTGCCATTGAAAAGCGTCCAGAAATGTTTGAAGCTACTGACTGAATGAAAGGAGCTGGCATCTCACTCTCTTTGAATCTTCTTTATCATGCTAGGATTAGCAGGAAAAAGCAAAAAATTTCAGAATTACACCTTGCAATGAGGAGATATTACTGTTTGTGCATTTACAATATTCATTGATTTTTGCCACTGAAAAACGTCCAGAAATGTTTGAAGCTACTGACTGAATGAAAGGAGCTGGCATCTCACTCTCTTTGAATCTTCTTTATCATGCTAGGATTAGCAGGAAAAAGCAAAAAATTTCAGAATTGCACCTTGCAATGCGGAGAAATTACTGTTTGTGCATTTACAATATTCATTGATTTTTGCCATTGAAAAACATCATGTTATTCATATACCACAAATGTTTGAAGCTACTGACTGAATGAAAAGACCTGGCATCTCACTCTCTTTGAATCTTCTTTATCATGCTAAGAGGAGCAGGAAAAAACAAAAAATTTCAGAATTGCACCTTGCAAAGTGGAGATATTACTGTTTGTGCATTTACAATATTCATTGATTTTTGCCATTGAAAAACGTCCAGAAATGTTTGAAGCTACTGACTGAATGAAAGGAGCTGGCATCTCACTCTCTTTGAATCTTCTTTATCATGCTAGGATTAGCAGGAAAAAGCAAAAAATTTCAGAATTGCACCTTGCAATGCGGAGAAATTACTGTTTGTGCATTTACAATATTCATTGATTTTTGCCATTGAAAAACATCATGTTATTCATATACCAGAAATGTTTGAAGCTACTGACTGAATGAAAGGAGCTGGCATCTCACTCTCTTTGAATCTTCTTTATCATGCTAAGAGGAGCAGGAAAAAGCAAAAAATTTCAGAATTGCACCTTGCAATGTGGAGATATTACTGTTTGTGCATTTACAATATTCATTGATTTTTGCCATTGAAAAACGTCCAGAAATGTTTGAAGCTACTGACTGAATGAAAGGAGCTGGCATCTCACTCTCTTTGAATCTTCTTTATCATGCTAGGATTAGCAGGAAAAAGCAAAAAATTTCAGAATTACACCTTGCAATGTGGAGATATTACTGCTTGTGCATTTACAATATTCATTGATTTTTGCCATTGAAAAACGTCCAGAAATGTTTGAAGCTACTGACTGAATGTAAGGAGCTGGCATCTCACTCTCTTTGAATCTTCTTTATCATGCTAGGATCAGCAGGAAAAAGCAAAAAATTTCAGAATTGCACCTTGCAATGTGGAGATATTACTGTTTGTGCATTTACAATATTCATTGATTTTTGCCATTGAAAAACGTCCAGAAATGTTTGAAGCTACTGACTGAATGAAAGGAGCTGGCATCTCACTCTCTTTGAATATTCTTTATCATGCTAGGATTAGCAGGAAAAAGCAAAAAATTTCAGAATTGCACCTTGCAATGTGGAGAAATTACTGTTTGTTCATTTACAATATTCATTGATTTTTGCCATTGAAAAACGTCCAGAAATGTTTGAAGCTACTGACTGAATGAAAGGAGCTGGCATCTCACTCTCTTTGAATCTTCTTTATCATGCTAGGATTAGCAGGAAAAAGCAAAAAATTTCAGAATTGCACCTTGCAATGCGGAGAAATTACTGTTTGTGCATTTACAATATTCATTGATTTTTGCCATTGAAAAACGTCCAGAAATGTTTGAAGCTACTGACTGAATGAAAGGAGCTGGCATCTCACTCTCTTTGAATCTTCTTTATCATGCTAGGATTAGCAGGAAAAAGCAAAAAATTTCAGAATTGCACCTTGCAATGCGGAGAAATTACTGTTTGTGCATTTACAATATTCATTGATTTTTACCATTGAAAAACATCATGTTATTCATATACCAGAAATGTTTGAAGCTACTGACTGAATGAAAAGAGCTGGCATCTCACTCTCTTTGAATCTTCTTTATCATGCTAAGAGGAGCAGGAAAAAGCAAAAAAATTCAGAATTGCACCTTGCAATGTGGAGATATTACTGTTTGTGCATTTACAATATTCATTGATTTTTGCCATTGAAAAACGTCCAGAAATGTTTGAAGCTACTGACTGAATGAAAGGAGCTGGCATCTCACTCCCTTTGAATCTTCTTTATCATGCTAGGATTAGCAGGAAAAAGCAAAAAATTTCAGAATTGCACCTTGCAATGCGGAGAAATTACTGTTTGTGCATTTACAATATTCATTGATTTTTGCCATTGAAAAACATCATGTTATTCATATACCAGAAATGTTTGAAGCTACTGACTGAATGAAAGGAGCTGGCATCTCACTCTCTTTGAATCTTCTTTATCATGCTAAGAGGAGCAGGAAAAAGCAAAACATTTCAGAATTGCACCTTGCAATGTGGAGATATTACTGTTTGTGCATTTACAATATTCATTGATTTTTGCCATTGAAAAACGTCCAGAAATGTTTGAAGCTACTGACTGAATGAAAGGAGCTGGCATCTCACTCTCTTTGAATCTTCTTTATCATGCTAGGATTAGCAGGAAAAAGCAAAAAATTTCAGAATTACACCTTGCAATGTGGAGATATTACTGTTTGTGCATTTACAATATTCATTGATTTTTGCCATTGAAAAACGTCCAGAAATGTTTGAAGCTACTGACTGAATGAAAGGAGCTGGCATCTCACTCTCTTTGAATCTTCTTTATCATGCTAGGATTAGCAGGAAAAAGCAAAAAATTTCAGAATTGCACCTTGCAATGTGGAGATATTACTGTTTGTGCATTTACAATATTCATTGATTTTTGCCATTGAAAAACGTCCAGAAATGTTTGAAGCTACTTACTGAATGAAAGGAGCTGGCATCTCACTCTCTTTGAATCTTCTTTATCATGCTAGGATTAGCAGGAAAAAGCAAAAAATTTCAGAATTGCACCTTGCAATGTGGAGAAATTACTGTTTGTGCATTTACAATATTCATTGATTTTTGCCATTGAAAAACGTCCAGAAATGTTTGAAGCTACTGACTGAATGAAAGGAGCTGACATCTCACTCTCTTTGAATCTTCTTTATCATGCTAGGATTAGCAGGAAAAAGCAAAAAATTTCAGAATTGCACCTTGCAATGCGGAGAAATTACTGTTTGTGCATTTACAATATTCATTGATTTTTGCCATTGAAAAACATTATGTTATTCATATACCAGAAATGTTTGAAGCTACTGACTGAATGAAAAGAGCTGGCATCTCACTCTCTTTGAATCTTCTTTATCATGCTAAGAGGAGCAGGAAAAAGCAAAAAATTTCAGAATTGCACCTTGCAATGTGGAGATATTACTGTTTGTGCATTTACAATATTCATTGATTTTTGCCATTGAAAAACGTCCAGAAATGTTTGAAGCTACTGACTGAATGAAAGGAGCTGGAATCTCACTCTCTTTGAATCTTCTTTATCATGCTAGGATTAGCAGGAAAAAGCAAAAAATTTCAGAATTGCACCTTGCAATGTGGAGATATTACTGTTTGTGCATTTACAATATTCATTGATTTTTGCCATTGAAAAACGTCCAGAAATGTTTGAAGCTACTGACTGAATGAAAGGAGCTGGCATCTCACTCTCTTTGAATCTTCTTTATCATGCTAGGATTAGCAGGAAAAAGCAAAAAATTTCAGAATTGCACCTTGCAATGCGGAGAAATTACTGTTTGTGCATTTACAATATTCATTGATTTTTGCCATTGAAAAACATCATGTTATTCATATACCAGAAATGTTTGAAGCTACTGACTGAATGAAAAGAGCTGGCATCTCACTCTCTTTGAATCTTCTTTATCATGCTAGGATTAGCAGGAAAAAGCAAAAAATTTCAGAATTGCACCTTGCAATGTGGAGATGTTACTGTTTGTGCATTTACAATATTCATTGATTTTTGCCACTGAAAAACGTCCAGAAATGTTTGAAGCTACTGACTGAATGAAAGGAGCTGGCATCTCACTCTCTTTGAATCTTCTTTATCATGCTAGGATTAGCAGGAAAAAGCAAAAAATTTCAGAATTGCACCTTGCAATGTGCAGAAATTACTGTTTGTGCATTTACAATATTCATTGATTTTTGCCATTGAAAAACATTATGTTATTCATATACCAGAAATGTTTGAAGCTACTGACTGAATGAAAAGAGCTGGCATCTCACTCTCTTTGAATCTTCTTTATCATGCTAAGAGGAGCAGGAAAAAGCAAAAAATTTCAGAATTGCACCTTGCAATGTGGAGATATTACTGTTTGTGCATTTACAATATTCATTGATTTTTGCCATTGAAAAACGTCCAGAAATGTTTGAAGCTACTGATTGAATGAAAGGAGCTGGCATCTCACTCTCTTTGAATCTTCTTTATCATGCTAGGATTAGCAGGAAAAAGCAAAAAATTTCAGAATTGCACCTTGCAATGCGGAGAAATTACTGTTTGTGCATTTACAATATTCATTGATTTTTGCCATTGAAAAACATCCAGAAATGTTTGAAGCTACTGACTGAATGAAAGGAGCTGGCATCTCACTCTCTTTGAATCTTCTTTATCATGCTAGGATTAGCAGGAAAAAGCAAAAAATTTCAGAATTGCACCTTGCAATGTGGAGATATTACTGTTTGTGCATTTACAATATTCATTGATTTTTGCCATTGAAAAACGTCCAGAAATGTTTGAAGCTACTGACTGAATGAAAGGAGCTGGCATCTCACTCTCTTTTAATCTTCTTTATCATGCTAGGATTAGCAGGAAAAAGCAAAAAATTTCAGAATTGCACCTTGCAATGCGGAGAAATTACTGTTTGTGCATTTACAATATTCATTGATTTTTGCCATTGAAAAACATCATGTTATTCATATACCAGAAATGTTTGAAGCTACTGACTGAATGAAAAGAGCTGGCATCTCACTCTCTTTGAATCTTCTTTATCATGCTAAGAGGAGCAGGAAAAAGCAAACAATTTCAGAATTGCACCTTGCAATGTGGAGATATTACTGTTTGTGCATTTACAATATTCATTGATTTTTGCCATTGAAAAACGTCCAGAAATGTTTGAAGCTACTGACTGAATGAAAGGAGCTGGCATCTCACTCTCTTTGAATCTTCTTTATCATGCTAGGATTAGCAGGAAAAAGCAAAAAATTTCAGAAATGCACCTTGCAATGCGGAGAAATTACTGTTTGTGCATTTACAATATTCATTGATTTTTGCCATTGAAAAACATCATGTTATTCATATACCAGAAATGTTTGAAGCTACTGACTGAATGAAAAGAGCTGGCATCTCACTCTCTTTGAATCTTCTTTATCATGCTAGGGGGAGCAGGAAAAAGCAAAAAATTTCAGAATTGCACCTTGCAATGTGGAGATATTACTGTTTGTGCATTTACAATATTCATTGATTTTTGCCATTGAAAAACGTCCAGAAATGTTTGAAGCTACTGACTGAATGAAAGGAGCTGGCATCTCACTCTCTTTGAATCTTCTTTATCATGTTAGGATTAGCAGGAAAAAGCAAAAAATTTCAGAATTGCACCTTGCAATGTGGAGATATTACTGTTTGTGCATTTACAATATTCATTGATTTTTGCCATTGAAAAACGTCCAGAAATGTTTGAAGCTACTGACTGAATGAAAGGAGCTGGCATCTCACTCTCTTTGAATCTTCTTTATCATGCTAGGATTAGCAGGAAAAAGCAAAAAATTTCAGAATTGCACCTTGCAATGTGGAGATATTACTCTTTGTGCATTTACAATATTCATTGATTTTTGCCATTGAAAAACGTCCAGAAATGTTTGAAGCTACTGACTGAATGAAAGGAGCTGGCATCTCACTCTCTTTTAATCTTCTTTATCATGCTAGGATTAGCAGGAAAAAGCAAAAAATTTCAGAATTGCACCTTGCAATGCGGAGAAATTACTGTTTGTGCATTTACAATATTCATTGATTTTTGCCATTGAAAAACATCATGTTATTCATATACCAGAAATGTTTGAAGCTACTGACTGAATGAAAAGAGCTGGCATCTCACTCTCTTTGAATCTTCTTTATCATGCTAAGAGGAGCAGGAAAAAGCAAAAAATTTCAGAATTGCACCTTGCAATGTGGAGATATTACTGTTTGTGCATTTACAATATTCATTGATTTTTGCCATTGAAAAACATCCAGAAATGTTTGAAGCTACTGACTGAATGAAAGGAGCTGGCATCTCACTCTCTTTGAATCTTCTTTATCATGCTAGGATTAGCAGGAAAAAGCAAAAAATTGCAGAATTGCACCTTGCAATGCGGAGAAATTACTGTTTGTGCATTTACAATATTCATTGATTTTTGCCATTGAAAAACATCATGTTATTCATATACCAGAAATGTTTGAAGCTACTGACTGAATGAAAAGAGCTGGCATCTCACTCTCTTTGAATCTTCTTTATCATGCTAAGAGGAGCAGGAAAAAGCAAAAAATTTCAGAATTGCACCTTGCAATGTGGAGATATTACTGTTTGTGCATTTACAATATTCATTGATTTTTGCCATTGAAAAAGTCCTGAAATGTTTGAAGCTACTGACTGAATGAAAGGAGCTGGCATCTCACTCTCTTTGAATCTTCTTTATCATGCTAGGATAAGCAGGAAAAAGCAAAAAATTTCAGAATTGCACCTTGCAATGCGGAGAAATTACTGTTTGTGCATTTACAATATTCATTGATTTTTGCCATTGAAAAACATCATGTTATTCATATACCAGAAATGTTTGAAGCTACTGACTGAATGAAAGGAGCTGGCATCTCACTCTCTTTGAATCTTCTTTATCATGCTAGGATTAGCAGGAAAAAGCAAAAAATTTCAGAATTGCACCTTGCAATGTGGAGATGTTACTGTTTGTGCATTTACAATATTCATTGATTTTTGCCACTGAAAAACGTCCAGAAATGTTTGAAGCTACTGACTGAATGAAAGGAGCTGGCATCTCACTCTCTTTGAATCTTCTTTATCATGCTAGGATTAGCAGGAAAAAGCAAAACATTTCAGAATTGCACCTTGCAATGTGCAGAAATTACTGTTTGTGCATTTACAATATTCATTGATTTTTGCCATTGAAAAACATTATGTTATTCATATACCAGAAATGTTTGAAGCTACTGACTGAATGAAAAGAGCTGGCATCTCACTCTCTTTGAATCTTCTTTATCATGCTAAGAGGAGCAGGAAAAAGCAAAAAATTTCAGAATTGCACCTTGCAATGTGGAGATATTACTGTTTGTGCATTTACAATATTCATTGATTTTTGCCATTGAAAAACGTCCAGAAATGTTTGAAGCTACTGATTGAATGAAAGGAGCTGGCATCTCACTCTCTTTGAATCTTCTTTATCATGCTAGGATTAGCAGGAAAAAGCAAAAAATTTCAGAATTGCACCTTGCAATGCGGAGAAATTACTGTTTGTGCATTTACAATATTCATTGATTTTTGCCATTGAAAAACATCCAGAAATGTTTGAAGCTACTGACTGAATGAAAGGAGCTGGCATCTCACTCTCTTTGAATCTTCTTTATCATGCTAGGATTAGCAGGAAAAAGCAAAAAATTTCAGAATTGCACCTTGCAATGTGGAGATATTACTGTTTGTGCATTTACAATATTCATTGATTTTTGCCATTGAAAAACGTCCAGAAATGTTTGAAGCTACTGACTGAATGAAAGGAGCTGGCATCTCACTCTCTTTGAATCTTCTTTATCATGCTAGGATTAGCAGGAAAAAGCAAAAAATTTCAGAATTGCACCTTGCAATGCGGAGAAATTACTGTTTGTGCATTTACAATATTCATTGATTTTTGCCATTGAAAAACATCATGTTATTCATATACCAGAAATGTTTGAAGCTACTGACTGAATGAAAAGAGCTGGCATCTCACTCTCTTTGAATCTTCTTTATCATGCTAAGAGGAGCAGGAAAAAGCAAACAATTTCAGAATTGCACCTTGCAATGTGGAGATATTACTGTTTGTGCATTTACAATATTCATTGATTTTTGCCATTGAAAAACGTCCAGAAATGTTTGAAGCTACTGACTGAATGAAAGGAGCTGGCATCTCACTCTCTTTGAATCTTCTTTATCATGCTAGGATTAGCAGGAAAAAGCAAAAAATTTCAGAATTGCACCTTGCAATGCGGAGAAATTACTGTTTGTGCATTTACAATATTCATTGATTTTTGCCATTGAAAAACATCATGTTATTCATATACCAGAAATGTTTGAAGCTACTGACTGAATGAAAAGAGCTGGCATCTCACTCTCTTTGAATCTTCTTTATCATGCTAAGAGGAGCAGGAAAAAGCAAAAAATTTCAGAATTGCACCTTGCAATGTGGAGATATTACTGTTTGTGCATTTACAATATTCATTGATTTTTGCCATTGAAAAACGTCCAGAAATGTTTGAAGCTACTGACTGAATGAAAGGATCTGGAATCTCACTCTCTTTGAATCTTCTTTATCATGCTAGGATTAGCAGGAAAAAGCAAAAAATTTCAGAATTGCACCTTGCAATGTGGAGATATTACTGTTTGTGCATTTACAATATTCATTGATTTTTGCCATTGAAAAACGTCCAGAAATGTTTGAAGCTACTGACTGAATGAAAGGAGCTGGCATCTCACTCTCTTTGAATCTTCTTTATCATGCTAGGATTAGCAGGAAAAAGCAAAAAATTTCAGAATTGCACCTTGCAATGCGGAGAAATTACTGTTTGTGCATTTACAATATTCATTGATTTTTGCCATTGAAAAACATCATGTTATTCATATACCAGAAATGTTTGAAGCTACTGACTGAATGAAAAGAGCTGGCATCTCACTCTCTTTGAATCTTCTTTATCATGCTAGGATTAGCAGGAAAAAGCAAAAAATTTCAGAATTGCACCTTGCAATGTGGAGATGTTACTGTTTGTGCATTTACAATATTCATTGATTTTTGCCACTGAAAAACGTCCAGAAATGTTTGAAGCTACTGACTGAATGAAAGGAGCTGGCATCTCACTCTCTTTGAATCTTCTTTATCATGCTAGGATTAGCAGGAAAAAGCAAAAAATTTCAGAATTGCACCTTGCAATGTGCAGAAATTACTGTTTGTGCATTTACAATATTCATTGATTTTTGCCATTGAAAAACATTATGTTATTCATATACCAGAAATGTTTGAAGCTACTGACTGAATGAAAAGAGCTGGCATCTCACTCTCTTTGAATCTTCTTTATCATGCTAAGAGGAGCAGGAAAAAGCAAAAAATTTCAGAATTGCACCTTGCAATGTGGAGATATTACTGTTTGTGCATTTACAATATTCATTGATTTTTGCCATTGAAAAACGTCCAGAAATGTTTGAAGCTACTGATTGAATGAAAGGAGCTGGCATCTCACTCTCTTTGAATCTTCTTTATCATGCTAGGATTAGCAGGAAAAAGCAAAAAATTTCAGAATTGCACCTTGCAATGCGGAGAAATTACTGTTTGTGCATTTACAATATTCATTGATTTTTGCCATTGAAAAACATCCAGAAATGTTTGAAGCTACTGACTGAATGAAAGGAGCTGGCATCTCACTCTCTTTGAATCTTCTTTATCATGCTAGGATTAGCAGGAAAAAGCAAAAAATTTCAGAATTGCACCTTGCAATGTGGAGATATTACTGTTTGTGCATTTACAATATTCATTGATTTTTGCCATTGAAAAACGTCCAGAAATGTTTGAAGCTACTGACTGAATGAAAGGAGCTGGCATCTCACTCTCTTTTAATCTTCTTTATCATGCTAGGATTAGCAGGAAAAAGCAAAAAATTTCAGAATTGCACCTTGCAATGCGGAGAAATTACTGTTTGTGCATTTACAATATTCATTGATTTTTGCCATTGAAAAACATCATGTTATTCATATACCAGAAATGTTTGAAGCTACTGACTGAATGAAAAGAGCTGGCATCTCACTCTCTTTGAATCTTCTTTATCATGCTAAGAGGAGCAGGAAAAAGCAAACAATTTCAGAATTGCACCTTGCAATGTGGAGATATTACTGTTTGTGCATTTACAATATTCATTGATTTTTGCCATTGAAAAACGTCCAGAAATGTTTGAAGCTACTGACTGAATGAAAGGAGCTGGCATCTCACTCTCTTTGAATCTTCTTTATCATGCTAGGATTAGCAGGAAAAAGCAAAAAATTTCAGAAATGCACCTTGCAATGCGGAGAAATTACTGTTTGTGCATTTACAATATTCATTGATTTTTGCCATTGAAAAACATCATGTTATTCATATACCAGAAATGTTTGAAGCTACTGACTGAATGAAAAGAGCTGGCATCTCACTCTCTTTGAATCTTCTTTATCATGCTAGGGGGAGCAGGAAAAAGCAAAAAATTTCAGAATTGCACCTTGCAATGTGGAGATATTACTGTTTGTGCATTTACAATATTCATTGATTTTTGCCATTGAAAAACGTCCAGAAATGTTTGAAGCTACTGACTGAATGAAAGGAGCTGGCATCTCACTCTCTTTGAATCTTCTTTATCATGTTAGGATTAGCAGGAAAAAGCAAAAAATTTCAGAATTGCACCTTGCAATGTGGAGATATTACTGTTTGTGCATTTACAATATTCATTGATTTTTGCCATTGAAAAACGTCCAGAAATGTTTGAAGCTACTGACTGAATGAAAGGAGCTGGCATCTCACTCTCTTTGAATCTTCTTTATCATGCTAGGATTAGCAGGAAAAAGCAAAAAATTTCAGAATTGCACCTTGCAATGTGGAGATATTACTCTTTGTGCATTTACAATATTCATTGATTTTTGCCATTGAAAAACGTCCAGAAATGTTTGAAGCTACTGACTGAATGAAAGGAGCTGGCATCTCACTCTCTTTTAATCTTCTTTATCATGCTAGGATTAGCAGGAAAAAGCAAAAAATTTCAGAATTGCACCTTGCAATGCGGAGAAATTACTGTTTGTGCATTTACAATATTCATTGATTTTTGCCATTGAAAAACATCATGTTATTCATATACCAGAAATGTTTGAAGCTACTGACTGAATGAAAAGAGCTGGCATCTCACTCTCTTTGAATCTTCTTTATCATGCTAAGAGGAGCAGGAAAAAGCAAAAAATTTCAGAATTGCACCTTGCAATGTGGAGATATTACTGTTTGTGCATTTACAATATTCATTGATTTTTGCCATTGAAAAACATCCAGAAATGTTTGAAGCTACTGACTGAATGAAAGGAGCTGGCATCTCACTCTCTTTGAATCTTCTTTATCATGCTAGGATTAGCAGGAAAAAGCAAAAAATTGCAGAATTGCACCTTGCAATGCGGAGAAATTACTGTTTGTGCATTTACAATATTCATTGATTTTTGCCATTGAAAAACATCATGTTATTCATATACCAGAAATGTTTGAAGCTACTGACTGAATGAAAAGAGCTGGCATCTCACTCTCTTTGAATCTTCTTTATCATGCTAAGAGGAGCAGGAAAAAGCAAAAAATTTCAGAATTGCACCTTGCAATGTGGAGATATTACTGTTTGTGCATTTACAATATTCATTGATTTTTGCCATTGAAAAAGTCCTGAAATGTTTGAAGCTACTGACTGAATGAAAGGAGCTGGCATCTCACTCTCTTTGAATCTTCTTTATCATGCTAGGATAAGCAGGAAAAAGCAAAAAATTTCAGAATTGCACCTTGCAATGCGGAGAAATTACTGTTTGTGCATTTACAATATTCATTGATTTTTGCCATTGAAAAACATCATGTTATTCATATACCAGAAATGTTTGAAGCTACTGACTGAATGAAAGGAGCTGGCATCTCACTCTCTTTGAATCTTCTTTATCATGCTAGGATTAGCAGGAAAAAGCAAAAAATTTCAGAATTGCACCTTGCAATGTGGAGATGTTACTGTTTGTGCATTTACAATATTCATTGATTTTTGCCACTGAAAAACGTCCAGAAATGTTTGAAGCTACTGACTGAATGAAAGGAGCTGGCATCTCACTCTCTTTGAATCTTCTTTATCATGCTAGGATTAGCAGGAAAAAGCAAAACATTTCAGAATTGCACCTTGCAATGTGCAGAAATTACTGTTTGTGCATTTACAATATTCATTGATTTTTGCCATTGAAAAACATTATGTTATTCATATACCAGAAATGTTTGAAGCTACTGACTGAATGAAAAGAGCTGGCATCTCACTCTCTTTGAATCTTCTTTATCATGCTAAGAGGAGCAGGAAAAAGCAAAAAATTTCAGAATTGCACCTTGCAATGTGGAGATATTACTGTTTGTGCATTTACAATATTCATTGATTTTTGCCATTGAAAAACGTCCAGAAATGTTTGAAGCTACTGATTGAATGAAAGGAGCTGGCATCTCACTCTCTTTGAATCTTCTTTATCATGCTAGGATTAGCAGGAAAAAGCAAAAAATTTCAGAATTGCACCTTGCAATGCGGAGAAATTACTGTTTGTGCATTTACAATATTCATTGATTTTTGCCATTGAAAAACATCCAGAAATGTTTGAAGCTACTGACTGAATGAAAGGAGCTGGCATCTCACTCTCTTTGAATCTTCTTTATCATGCTAGGATTAGCAGGAAAAAGCAAAAAATTTCAGAATTGCACCTTGCAATGTGGAGATATTACTGTTTGTGCATTTACAATATTCATTGATTTTTGCCATTGAAAAACGTCCAGAAATGTTTGAAGCTACTGACTGAATGAAAGGAGCTGGCATCTCACTCTCTTTGAATCTTCTTTATCATGCTAGGATTAGCAGGAAAAAGCAAAAAATTTCAGAATTGCACCTTGCAATGCGGAGAAATTACTGTTTGTGCATTTACAATATTCATTGATTTTTGCCATTGAAAAACATCATGTTATTCATATACCAGAAATGTTTGAAGCTACTGACTGAATGAAAAGAGCTGGCATCTCACTCTCTTTGAATCTTCTTTATCATGCTAAGAGGAGCAGGAAAAAGCAAACAATTTCAGAATTGCACCTTGCAATGTGGAGATATTACTGTTTGTGCATTTACAATATTCATTGATTTTTGCCATTGAAAAACGTCCAGAAATGTTTGAAGCTACTGACTGAATGAAAGGAGCTGGCATCTCACTCTCTTTGAATCTTCTTTATCATGCTAGGATTAGCAGGAAAAAGCAAAAAATTTCAGAATTGCACCTTGCAATGCGGAGAAATTACTGTTTGTGCATTTACAATATTCATTGATTTTTGCCATTGAAAAACATCATGTTATTCATATACCAGAAATGTTTGATGCTACTGACTGAATGAAAAGAGCTGGCATCTCACTCTCTTTGAATCTTCTTTATCATGCTAGGGGGAGCAGGAAAAAGCAAAAAATTTCAGAATTGCACCTTGCAATGTGGAGATATTACTGTTTGTGCATTTACAATATTCATTGATTTTTGCCATTGAAAAACGTCCAGAAATGTTTGAAGCTACTGATTGAATGAAAGGAGCTGGCATCTCACTCTCTTTGAATCTTCTTTATCATGTTAGGATTAGCAGGAAAAAGCAAAAAATTTCAGAATTGCACCTTGCAATGTGGAGATATTACTGTTTGTGCATTTACAATATTCATTGATTTTTGCCATTGAAAAACGTCCAGAAATGTTTGAAGCTACTGACTGAATGAAAGGAGCTGGCATCTCACTCTCTTTGAATCTTCTTTATCATGCTAGGATTAGCAGGAAAAAGCAAAAAATTTCAGAATTGCACCTTGCAATGTGGAGATATTACTGTTTGTGCATTTACAATATTCATTGATTTTTGCCATTGAAAAACGTCCAGAAATGTTTGAAGCTACTGACTGAATGAAAGGAGCTGGCATCTCACTCTCTTTTAATCTTCTTTATCATGCTAGGATTAGCAGGAAAAAGCAAAAAATTTCAGAATTGCACCTTGCAATGCGGAGAAATTACTGTTTGTGCATTTACAATATTCATTGATTTTTGCCATTGAAAAACATCATGTTATTCATATACCAGAAATGTTTGAAGCTACTGACTGAATGAAAAGAGCTGGCATCTCACTCTCTTTGAATCTTCTTTATCATGCTAAGAGGAGCAGGAAAAAGCAAAAAATTTCAGAATTGCACCTTGCAATGTGGAGATATTACTGTTTGTGCATTTACAATATTCATTGATTTTTGCCATTGAAAAACATCCAGAAATGTTTGAAGCTACTGACTGAATGAAAGGAGCTGGCATCTCACTCTCTTTGAATCTTCTTTATCATGCTAGGATTAGCAGGAAAAAGCAAAAAATTGCAGAATTGCACCTTGCAATGCGGAGAAATTACTGTTTGTGCATTTACAATATTCATTGATTTTTGCCATTGAAAAACATCATGTTATTCATATACCAGAAATGTTTGAAGCTACTGACTGAATGAAAAGAGCTGGCATCTCACTCTCTTTGAATCTTCTTTATCATGCTAGGGGGAGCAGGAAAAAGCAAAAAATTTCAGAATTGCGCCTTGCAATGTGGAGATATTACTGTTTGTGCATTTACAATATTCATTGATTTTTGCCATTGAAAAACATCATGTTATTCATATACCAGAAATGTTTGAAGCTACTGACTGAATGAAAAGAGCTGGCATCTCACTCTCTTTGAATCTTCTTTATCATGCTAAGAGGAGCAGGAAAAAGCAAAAAATTTCAGAATTGCACCTTGCAATGTGGAGATATTACTGTTTGTGCATTTACAATATTCATTGATTTTTGCCATTGAAAAACGTCCTGAAATGTTTGAAGCTACTGACTGAATGAAAGGAGCTGGCATCTCACTCTCTTTGAATCTTCTTTATCATGCTAGGATTAGCAGGAAAAAGCAAAAAATTTCAGAATTGCACCTTGCAATGCGGAGAAATTACTGTTTGTGCATTTACAATATTCATTGATTTTTGCCATTGAAAAACATCATGTTATTCATATACCAGAAATGTTTGAAGCTACTGACTGAATGAAAGGAGCTGGCATCTCACTCTCTTTGAATCTTCTTTATCATGCTAGGATTAGCAGGAAAAAGCAAAAAATTTCAGAATTGCACCTTGCAATGTGGAGATATTACTGTTTGTGCATTTACAATATTCATTGATTTTTGCCATTGAAAAACGTCCAGAAATGTTTGAAGCTACTGACTGAATGAAAGGAGCTGGCATCTCACTCTCTTTGAATCTTCTTTATCATGCTAGGATTAGCAGGAAAAAGCAAAAAATTTCAGAATTGCACCTTGCAATGCGGAGAAATTACTGTTTGTGCATTTACAATATTCATTGATTTTTGCCATTGAAAAACATCATGTTATTCATATACCAGAAATGTTTGAAGCTACTGACTGAATGAAAAGAGCTGGCATCTCACTCTCTTTGAATCTTCTTTATCATGCTAAGAGGAGCAGGAAAAAGCAAAAAATTTCAGAATTGCACCTTGCAATGTGGAGATATTACTGTTTGTGCATTTACAATATTCATTGATTTTTGCCATTGAAAAACGTCCTGAAATGTTTGAAGCTACTGACTGAATGAAAGGAGCTGGCATCTCACTCTCTTTGAATCTTCTTTATCATGCTAGGATTAGCAGGAAAAAGCAAAAAATTTCAGAATTGCACCTTGCAATGCGGAGAAATTACTGTTTGTGCATTTACAATATTCATTGATTTTTGCCATTGAAAAACATCATGTTATTCATATACCAGAAATGTTTGAAGCTACTGACTGAATGAAAGGAGCTGGCATCTCACTCTCTTTGAATCTTCTTTATCATGCTAGGATTAGCAGGAAAAAGCAAAAAATTTCAGAATTGCACCTTGCAATGTGGAGATATTACTGTTTGTGCATTTACAATATTCATTGATTTTTGCCACTGAAAAACGTCCAGAAATGTTTGAAGCTACTGACTGAATGAAAGGAGCTGGCATCTCACTCTCTTTGAATCTTCTTTATCATGCTAGGATTAGCAGGAAAAAGCAAAAAATTTCAGAATTGCACCTTGCAATGTGGAGAAATTACTGTTTGTGCATTTACAATATTCATTGATTTTTGCCATTGAAAAACATTATGTTATTCATATACCAGAAATGTTTGAAGCTACTGACTGAGTGAAAAGAGCTGGCATCTCACTCTCTTTGAATCTTCTTTATCATGCTAAGCGGAGCAGGAAAAAGCAAAAAATTTCAGAATTGCACCTTGCAATGTGGAGATATTACTGTTTGTGCATTTACAATATTCATTGATTTTTGCCATTGAAAAACGTCCAGAAATGTTTGAAGCTACTGATTGAATGAAAGGAGCTGGCATCTCACTCTCTTTGAATCTTCTTTATCATGCTAGGATTAGCAGGAAAAAGCAAAAAATTTCAGAATTGCACCTTGCAATGCGGAGAAATTACTGTTTGTGCATTTACAATATTCATTGATTTTTGCCATTGAAAAACGTCCAGAAATGTTTGAAGCTACTGACTGAATGAAAGGAGCTGGCATCTCACTCTCTTTAAATCTTCTTTATCATGCTAGGATTAGCAGGAAAAAGCAAAAAATTTCAGAATTACACCTTGCAATGAGGAGATATTACTGTTTGTGCATTTACAATATTCATTGATTTTTGCCACTGAAAAACGTTATGTTATTCATATACCAGAAATGTTTGAAGCTACTGACTGAATGAAAAGAGCTGGCATCTCACTCTCTTTGAATCTTCTTTATCATTCTAAGAGGAGCAGGAAAAAGCAAAAAATTTCAGAATTGCACCTTGCAATGTGGAGATATTACTGTTTGTGCATTTACAATATTCACTGATTTTTGCCATTGAAAAACGTCCAGAAATGTTTGAAGCTACTGATTGAATGAAAGGAGCTGGCATCTCACTCTCTTTGAATCTTCTTTATCATGCTAGGATTAGCAGGAAAAAGCAAAAAATTTCAGAATTGCACCTTGCAATGCGGAGAAATTACTGTTTGTGCATTTACAATATTCATTGATTTTTGCCATTGAAAAACGTCCAGAAATGTTTGAAGCTACTGACTGAATGAAAGGAGCTGGCATCTCACTCTCTTTGAATCTTCTTTATCATGCTAGGATTAGCAGGAAAAAGCAAAAAATTTCAGAATTGCACCTTGCAATGTGGAGATATTACTGTTTGTGCATTTACAATATTCATTGATTTTTGCCATTGAAAAACGTCCAGAAATGTTTGAAGCTACTGACTGAATGAAAGGAGCTGGCATCTCACTCTCTTTGAATCTTCTTTATCATGCTAGGATTAGCAGGAAAAAGCAAAAAATTTCAGAATTGCACCTTGCAATGCGGAGAAATTACTGTTTGTGCATTTACAATATTCATTGATTTTTGCCATTGAAAAACATCATGTTATTCATATACCAGAAATGTTTGAAGCTACTGACTGAATGAAAAGAGCTGGCATCTCACTCTCTTTGAATCTTCTTTATCATGCTAAGAGGAGCAGGAAAAAGCAAAAAATTTCAGAATTGCACCTTGCAATGTGGAGATATTACTGTTTGTGCATTTACAATATTCATTGATTTTTGCCATTGAAAAACGTCCTGAAATGTTTGAAGCTACTGACTGAATGAAAGGAGCTGGCATCTCACTCTCTTTGAATCTTCTTTATCATGCTAGGATTAGCAGGAAAAAGCAAAAAATTTCAGAATTGCACCTTGCAATGCGGAGAAATTACTGTTTGTGCATTTACAATATTCATTGATTTTTGCCATTGAAAAACATCATGTTATTCATATACCAGAAATGTTTGAAGCTACTGACTGAAAGAAAGGAGCTGGCATCTCACTCTCTTTGAATCTTCTTTATCATGCTAGGATTAGCAGGAAAAAGCAAAAAATTTCAGAATTGCACCTTGCAATGTGGAGATATTACTGTTTGTGCATTTACAATATTCATTGATTTTTGCCACTGAAAAACGTCCAGAAATGTTTGAAGCTACTGACTGAATGAAAGGAGCTGGCATCTCACTCTCTTTGAATCTTCTTTATCATGCTAGGATTAGCAGGAAAAAGAAAAAATTTCAGAATTGCACCTTGCAATGTGGAGAAATTACTGTTTGTGCATTTACAATATTCATTGATTTTTGCCATTGAAAAACATTATGTTATTCATATACCAGAAATGTTTGAAGCTACTGACTGAGTGAAAAGAGCTGGCATCTCACTCTCTTTGAATCTTCTTTATCATGCTAAGCGGAGCAGGAAAAAGCAAAAAATTTCAGAATTGCACCTTGCAATGTGGAGATATTACTGTTTGTGCATTTACAATATTCATTGATTTTTGCCATTGAAAAACGTCCAGAAATGTTTGAAGCTACTGATTGAATGAAAGGAGCTGGCATCTCACTCTCTTTGAATCTTCTTTATCATGCTAGGATTAGCAGGAAAAAGCAAAAAATTTCAGAATTGCACCTTGCAATGCGGAGAAATTACTGTTTGTGCATTTACAATATTCATTGATTTTTGCCATTGAAAAACATCCAGAAATGTTTGAAGCTACTGACTGAATGAAAGGAGCTGGCATCTCACTCTCTTTGAATCTTCTTTATCATGCTAGGATTAGCAGGAAAAAGCAAAAAATTTCAGAATTGCACCTTGCAATGTGGAGATATTACTGTTTGTGCATTTACAATATTCATTGATTTTTGCCATTGAAAAACGTCCAGAAATGTTTGAAGCTACTGACTGAATGAAAGGAGCTGGCATCTCACTCTCTTTGAATCTTCTTTATCATGCTAGGATTAGCAGGAAAAAGCAAAAAATTTCAGAATTGCACCTTGCAATGCGGAGAAATTACTGTTTGTGCATTTACAATATTCATTGATTTTTGCCATTGAAAAACATCATGTTATTCATATACCAGAAATGTTTGAAGCTACTGACTGAATGAAAAGAGCTGGCATCTCACTCTCTTTGAATCTTCTTTATCATGCTAAGAGGAGCAGGAAAAAGCAAACAATTTCAGAATTGCACCTTGCAATGTGGAGATATTACTGTTTGTGCATTTACAATATTCATTGATTTTTGCCATTGAAAAACGTCCAGAAATGTTTGAAGCTACTGACTGAATGAAAGGAGCTGGCATCTCACTCTCTTTGAATCTTCTTTATCATGCTAGGATTAGCAGGAAAAAGCAAAAAATTTCAGAATTGCACCTTGCAATGCGGAGAAATTACTGTTTGTGCATTTACAATATTCATTGATTTTTGCCATTGAAAAACATCATGTTATTCATATACCAGAAATGTTTGAAGCTACTGACTGAATGAAAAGAGCTGGCATCTCACTCTCTTTGAATCTTCTTTATCATGCTAGGGGGAGCAGGAAAAAGCAAAAAATTTCAGAATTGCACCTTGCAATGTGGAGATATTACTGTTTGTGCATTTACAATATTCATTGATTTTTGCCATTGAAAAATGTCCAGAAATGTTTGAAGCTACTGACTGAATGAAAGGAGCTGGCATCTCACTCTCTTTGAATCTTCTTTATCATGTTAGGATTAGCAGGAAAAAGCAAAAAATTTCAGAATTGCACCTTGCAATGTGGAGATATTACTGTTTGTGCATTTACAATATTCATTGATTTTTGCCATTGAAAAACGTCCAGAAATGTTTGAAGCTACTGACTGAATGAAAGGAGCTGGCATCTCACTCTCTTTGAATCTTCTTTATCATGCTAGGATTAGCAGGAAAAAGCAAAAAATTTCAGAATTGCACCTTGCAATGTGGAGATATTACTGTTTGTGCATTTACAATATTCATTGATTTTTGCCATTGAAAAACGTCCAGAAATGTTTGAAGCTACTGACTGAATGAAAGGAGCTGGCATCTCACTCTCTTTTAATCTTCTTTATCATGCTAGGATTAGCAGGAAAAAGCAAAAAATTTCAGAATTGCACCTTGCAATGCGGAGAAATTACTGTTTGTGCATTTACAATATTCATTTATTTTTGCCATTGAAAAACATCATGTTATTCATATACCAGAAATGTTTGAAGCTACTGACTGAATGAAAAGAGCTGGCATCTCACTCTCTTTGAATCTTCTTTATCATGCTAAGAGGAGCAGGAAAAAGCAAAAAATTTCAGAATTGCACCTTGCAATGTGGAGATATTACTGTTTGTGCATTTACAATATTCATTGATTTTTGCCATTGAAAAACATCCAGAAATGTTTGAAGCTACTGACTGAATGAAAGGAGCTGGCATCTCACTCTCTTTGAATCTTCTTTATCATGCTAGGATTAGCAGGAAAAAGCAAAAAATTGCAGAATTGCACCTTGCAATGCGGAGAAATTACTGTTTGTGCATTTACAATATTCATTGATTTTTGCCATTGAAAAACATCATGTTATTCATATACCAGAAATGTTTGAAGCTACTGACTGAATGAAAAGAGCTGGCATCTCACTCTCTTTGAATCTTCTTTATCATGCTAGCGGGAGCAGGAAAAAGCAAAAAATTTCAGAATTGCACCTTGCAATGTGGAGATATTACTGTTTGTGCATTTACAATATTCATTGATTTTTGCCATTGAAAAACATCATGTTATTCATATACCAGAAATGTTTGAAGCTACTGACTGAATGAAAAGAGCTGGCATCTCACTCTCTTTGAATCTTCTTTATCATGCTAAGAGGAGCAGGAAAAAGCAAAAAATTTCAGAATTGCACCTTGCAATGTGGAAATATTACTGTTTGTGCATTTACAATATTCATTGATTTTTGCCATTGAAAAACGTCCAGAAATGTTTGAAGCTACTGACTGAATGAAAGGAGCTGGCATATCTCTCTCTTTCAATCTTCTTTATCATGCTAGGATTAGCAGGAAAAAGCAAAAAATTTCAGAATTGCACCTTGCAATGCGGAGAAATTACTGTTTGTGCATTTACAATATTCATTGATTTTTGCCATTGAAAAACATCATTTTATTCATATACCAGAAATGTTTGAAGCTACTGACTGAATGAAAAGAGCTGGCATCTCACTCTCTTTGAATCTTCTTTATCATGCTAAGAGGAGCAGGAAAAAGCAAAAAATTTCAGAATTGCACCTTGCAATGTGGAGATATTACTGTTTGTGCATTTACAATATTCATTGATTTTTGCCATTGAAAAACGTCCTGAAATGTTTGAAGCTACTGACTGAATGAAAGGAGCTGGCATCTCACTCTCTTTGAATCTTCTTTATCATGCTAGGATTAGCAGGAAAAAGCAAAAAATTTCAGAATTGCACCTTGCAATGCGGAGAAATTACTGTTTGTGCATTTACAATATTCATTGATTTTTGCCATTGAAAAACATCATGTTATTCATATACCAGAAATGTTTGAAGCTACTGACTGAATGAAAGGAGCTGGCATCTCACTCTCTTTGAATCTTCTTTATCATGCTAGGATTAGCAGGAAAAAGCAAAAAATTTCAGAATTGCACCTTGTAATGTGGAGATATTACTGTTTGTGCATTTACAATATTCATTGATTTTTGCCATTGAAAAACGTCCAGAAATGTTTGAAGCTACTGACTGAATGAAAGGAGCTGGCATCTCACTCTCTTTAAATCTTCTTTATCATGCTAGGATTAGCAGGAAAAAGCAAAAAATTTCAGAATTACACCTTGCAATGAGGAGATATTACTGTTTGTGCATTTACAATATTCATTGATTTTTGCCACTGAAAAACGTTATGTTATTCATATACCAGAAATGTTTGAAGCTACTGACTGAATGAAAAGAGCTGGCATCTCACTCTCTTTGAATCTTCTTTATCATGCTAAGAGGAGCAGGAAAAAGCAAAAAATTTCCGAATTGCACCTTCCAATGTGGAGATATTACTGTTTGTGCATTTACAATATTCATTGATTTTTGCCATTGAAAAACGTCCAGAAATGTTTGAAGCTACTGATTGAATGAAAGGAGCTGGCATCTCACTCTCTTTGAATCTTCTTTATCATGCTAGGATTAGCAGGAAAAAGCAAAAAATTTCAGAATTGCACCTTGCAATGCGGAGAAATTACTGTTTGTGCATTTACAATATTCATTGATTTTTGCCATTGAAAAACGTCCAGAAATGTTTGAAGATACTGACTGAATGAAAGGAGCTGGCATCTCACTCTCTTTGAATCTTCTTTATCATGCTAGGATTAGCAGGAAAAAGCAAAAAATTTCAGAATTGCACCTTGCAATGTGGAGATATTACTGTTTGTGCATTTACAATATTCATTGATTTTTGCCATTGAAAAACGTCCAGAAATGTTTGAAGCTACTGACTGAATGAAAGGAGCTGGCATCTCACTCTCTTTGAATCTTCTTTATCATGCTAGGATTAGCAGGAAAAAGCAAAAAATTTCAGAATTGCACCTTGCAATGCGGAGAAATTACTGTTTGTGCATTTACAATATTCATTGATTTTTGCCATTGAAAAACATCATGTTATTCATATACCAGAAATGTTTGAAGCTACTGACTGAATGAAAAGAGCTGGCATCTCACTCTCTTTGAATCTTCTTTATCATGCTAAGAGGAGCAGGAAAAAGCAAAAAATTTCAGAATTGCACCTTGCAATGTGGAGATATTACTGTTTGTGCATTTACAATATTCATTGATTTTTGCCATTGAAAAACGTCCTGAAATGTTTGAAGCTACTGACTGAATGAAAGGAGCTGGCATCTCACTCTCTTTTAATCTTCTTTATCATGCTAGGATTAGCAGGAAAAAGCAAAAAATTTCAGAATTGCACCTTGCAATGCGGAGAAATTACTGTTTGTGCATTTACAATATTCATTGATTTTTGCCATTGAAAAACATCATGTTATTCATATACCAGAAATGTTTGAAGCTACTGACTGAATGAAAGGAGCTGGCATCTCACTCTCTTTGAATCTTCTTTATCATGCTAGGATTAGCAGGAAAAAGCAAAAAATTTCAGAATTGCACCTTGCAATGTGGAGATATTACTGTTTGTGCATTTACAATATTCATTGATTTTTGCCACTGAAAAACGTCCAGAAATGTTTGAAGCTACTGACTGAATGAAAGGAGCTGGCATCTCACTCTCTTTGAATCTTCTTTATCATGCTAGGATTAGCAGGAAAAAGCAAAAAATTTCAGAATTGCACCTTGCAATGTGGAGAAATTACTGTTTGTGCATTTACAATATTCATTGATTTTTGCCATTGAAAAACATTATGTTATTCATATACCAGAAATGTTTGAAGCTACTGACTGAATGAAAAGAGCTGGCATCTCACTCTCTTTGAATCTTCTTTATCATGCTAAGAGGAGCAGGAAAAAGCAAAAAATTTCAGAATTGCACCTTGCAATGTGGAGATATTACTGTTTGTGCATTTACAATATTCATTGATTTTTGCCATTGAAAAACGTCCAGAAATGTTTGAAGCTACTGATTGAATGAAAGGAGCTGGCATCTCACTCTCTTTGAATCTTCTTTATCATGCTAGGATTAGCAGGAAAAAGCAAAAAATTTCAGAATTGCACCTTGCAATGCGGAGAAATTACTGTTTGTGCATTTACAATATTCATTGATTTTTGCCATTGAAAAACATCCAGAAATGTTTGAAGCTACTGACTGAATGAAAGGAGCTGGCATCTCACTCTCTTTGAATCTTCTTTATCATGCTAGGATTAGCAGGAAAAAGCAAAAAATTTCAGAATTGCACCTTGCAATGTGGAGATATTACTGTTTGTGCATTTACAATATTCATTGATTTTTGCCATTGAAAAACGTCCAGAAATGTTTGAAGCTACTGACTGAATGAAAGGAGCTGGCATCTCACTCTCTTTGAATCTTCTTTATCATGCTAGGATTAGCAGGAAAAAGCAAAAAATTGCAGAATTGCACCTTGCAATGCGGAGAAATTACTGTTTGTGCATTTACAATATTCATTGATTTTTGCCATTGAAAAACATCATGTTATTCATATACCAGAAATGTTTGAAGCTACTGACTGAATGAAAAGAGCTGGCATCTCACTCTCTTTGAATCTTCTTTATCATGCTAGGGGGAGCAGGAAAAAGCAAAAAATTTCAGAATTGCACCTTGCAATGTGGAGATATTACTGTTTGTGCATTTACAATATTCATTGATTTTTGCCATTGAAAAACGTAAAGAAATGTTTGAAGCTACTGACTGAATGAAAGGAGCTGGCATCTCACTCTCTTTGAATCTTCTTTATCATGTTAGGATTAGCAGGAAAAAGCAAAAAATTTCAGAATTGCACCTTGCAATGTGGAGATATTACTGTTTGTGCATTTACAATATTCATTGATTTTTGCCATTGAAAAACGTCCAGAAATGTTTGAAGCTACTGACTGAATGAAAGGAGCTGGCATCTCACTCTCTTTGAATCTTCTTTATCATGCTAGGATTAGCAGGAAAAAGCAAAAAATTTCAGAATTGCACCTTGCAATGTGGAGATATTACTGTTTGTGCATTTACAATATTCATTGATTTTTGCCATTGAAAAACGTCCAGAAATGTTTGAAGCTACTGACTGAATGAAAGGAGCTGGCATCTCACTCTCTTTTAATCTTCTTTATCATGCTAGGATTAGCAGGAAAAAGCAAAAAATTTCAGAATTGCACCTTGCAATGTGGAGAAATTACTGTTTGTGCATTTACAATATTCATTGATTTTTGCCATTGAAAAACATCATGTTATTCATATACCAGAAATGTTTGAAGCTACTGACTGAATGAAAAGAGCTGGCATCTCACTCTCTTTGAATCTTCTTTATCATGCTAAGAGGAGCAGGAAAAAGCAAAAAATTTCAGAATTGCACCTTGCAATGTGGAGATATTACTGTTTGTGCATTTACAATATTCATTGATTTTTGCCATTGAAAAACATCCAGAAATGTTTGAAGCTACTGACTGAATGAAAGGAGCTGGCATCTCACTCTCTTTGAATCTTCTTTATCATGCTAGGATTAGCAGGAAAAAGCAAAAAATTGCAGAATTGCACCTTGCAATGCGGAGAAATTACTGTTTGTGCATTTACAATATTCATTGATTTTTGCCATTGAAAAACATCATGTTATTCATATACCAGAAATGTTTGAAGCTACTGACTGAATGAAAAGAGCTGGCATCTCACTCTCTTTGAATCTTCTTTATCATGCTAGGGGGAGCAGGAAAAAGCAAAAAATTTCAGAATTGCACCTTGCAATGTGGAGATATTACTGTTTGTGCATTTACAATATTCATTGATTTTTGCCATTGAAAAACATCATGTTATTCATATACCAGAAATGTTTGAAGCTACTGACTGAATGAAAAGAGCTGGCATCTCACTCTCTTTGAATCTTCTTTATCACGCTAAGAGGAGCAGGAAAAAGCAAAAAATTTCAGAATTGCACCTTGCAATGTGGAAATATTACTGTTTGTGCATTTACAATATTCATTGATTTTTGCCATTGAAAAACGTCCAGAAATGTTTGAAGCTACTGACTGAATGAAAGGAGCTGGCATATCACTCTCTTTCAATCTTCTTTATCATGCTAGGATTAGCAGGAAAAAGCAAAAAATTTCAGAATTGCACCTTGCAATGCGGAGAAATTACTGTTTGTGCATTTACAATATTCATTGATTTTTGCCATTGAAAAACATCATGTTATTCATATACCAGAAATGTTTGAAGCTACTGACTGAATGAAAAGAGCTGGCATCTCACTCTCTTTGAATCTTCTTTATCATGCTAAGAGGAGCAGGAAAAAGCAAAAAATTTCAGAATTGCACCTTGCAATGTGGAGATATTACTGTTTGTGCATTTACAATATTCATTGATTTTTGCCATTGAAAAACGTCCTGAAATGTTTGAAGATACTGACTGAATGAAAGGAGCTGGCATCTCACTCTCTTTGAATCTTCTTTATCATGCTAGGATTAGCAGGAAAAAGCAAAAAATTTCAGAATTGCACCTTGCAATGCGGAGAAATTACTGTTTGTGCATTTACAATATTCATTGATTTTTGCCATTGAAAAACATCATGTTATTCATATACCAGAAATGTTTGTAGCTACTGACTGAATGAAAGGAGCTGGCATCTCACTCTCTTTGAATCTTCTTTATCATGCTAGGATTAGCAGGAAAAAGCAAAAAATTTCAGAATTGCACCTTGCAATGTGGAGATATTACTGTTTGTGCATTTACACTATTCATTGATTTTTGCCATTGAAAAACGTCCAGAAATGTTTGAAGCTACTGACTGAATGAAAGGAGCTGGCATCTCACTCTCTTTGAATCTTCTTTATCATGCTAGGATTAGCAGGAAAAAGCAAAAAATTTCAGAATTACACCTTGCAATGAGGAGATATTACTGTTTGTGCATTTACAATATTCATTGATTTTTGCCACTGAAAAACGTTATGTTATTCATATACCAGAAATGTTTGAAGCTACTGACTGAATGAAAAGAGCTGGCATCTCACTCTCTTTGAATCTTCTTTATCATGCTAAGAGGAGCAGGAAAAAGCAAAAAATTTCAGAATTGCACCTTGCAATGTGGAGATATTACTGTTTGTGCATTTACAATATTCATTGATTTTTGCCATTGAAAAACGTCCAGAAATGTTTGAAGCTACTGACTGAATGAAAGGAGCTGGCATCTCACTCTCTTTTAATCTTCTTTATCATGCTAGGATTAGCAGGAAAAAGCAAAAAATTTCAGAATTGCACCTTGCAATGTGGAGAAATTACTGTTTGTGCATTTACAATATTCATTGATTTTTGCCATTGAAAAACATCATGTTATTCATATACCAGAAATGTTTGAAGCTACTGACTGAATGAAAAGAGCTGGCATCTCACTCTCTTTGAATCTTCTTTATCATGCTAAGAGGAGCAGGAAAAAGCAAAAAATTTCAGAATTGCACCTTGCAATGTGGAGATATTACTGTTTGTGCATTTACAATATTCATTGATTTTTGCCATTGAAAAACATCCAGAAATGTTTGAAGCTACTGACTGAATGAAAGGAGCTGGCATCTCACTCTCTTTGAATCTTCTTTATCATGCTAGGATTAGCAGGAAAAAGCAAAAAATTGCAGAATTGCACCTTGCAATGCGGAGAAATTACTGTTTGTGCATTTACAATATTCATTGATTTTTGCCATTGAAAAACATCATGTTATTCATATACCAGAAATGTTTGAAGCTACTGACTGAATGAAAAGAGCTGGCATCTCACTCTCTTTGAATCTTCTTTATCATGCTAGGGGGAGCAGGAAAAAGCAAAAAATTTCAGAATTGCACCTTGCAATGTGGAGATATTACTGTTTGTGCATTTACAATATTCATTGATTTTTGCCATTGAAAAACATCATGTTATTCATATACCAGAAATGTTTGAAGCTACTGACTGAATGAAAAGAGCTGGCATCTCACTCTCTTTGAATCTTCTTTATCACGCTAAGAGGAGCAGGAAAAAGCAAAAAATTTCAGAATTGCACCTTGCAATGTGGAAATATTACTGTTTGTGCATTTACAATATTCATTGATTTTTGCCATTGAAAAACGTCCAGAAATGTTTGAAGCTACTGACTGAATGAAAGGAGCTGGCATATCACTCTCTTTCAATCTTCTTTATCATGCTAGGATTAGCAGGAAAAAGCAAAAAATTTCAGAATTGCACCTTGCAATGCGGAGAAATTACTGTTTGTGCATTTACAATATTCATTGATTTTTGCCATTGAAAAACATCATGTTATTCATATACCAGAAATGTTTGAAGCTACTGACTGAATGAAAAGAGCTGGCATCTCACTCTCTTTGAATCTTCTTTATCATGCTAAGAGGAGCAGGAAAAAGCAAAAAATTTCAGAATTGCACCTTGCAATGTGGAGATATTACTGTTTGTGCATTTACAATATTCATTGATTTTTGCCATTGAAAAACGTCCTGAAATGTTTGAAGCTACTGACTGAATGAAAGGAGCTGGCATCTCACTCTCTTTGAATCTTCTTTATCATGCTAGGATTAGCAGGAAAAAGCAAAAAATTTCAGAATTGCACCTTGCAATGCGGAGAAATTACTGTTTGTGCATTTACAATATTCATTGATTTTTGCCATTGAAAAACATCATGTTATTCATATACCAGAAATGTTTGTAGCTACTGACTGAATGAAAGGAGCTGGCATCTCACTCTCTTTGAATCTTCTTTATCATGCTAGGATTAGCAGGAAAAAGCAAAAAATTTCAGAATTGCACCTTGCAATGTGGAGATATTACTGTTTGTGCATTTACACTATTCATTGATTTTTGCCATTGAAAAACGTCCAGAAATGTTTGAAGCTACTGACTGAATGAAAGGAGCTGGCATCTCACTCTCTTTGAATCTTCTTTATCATGCTAGGATTAGCAGGAAAAAGCAAAAAATTTCAGAATTACACCTTGCAATGAGGAGATATTACTGTTTGTGCATTTACAATATTCATTGATTTTTGCCACTGAAAAACGTTATGTTATTCATATACCAGAAATGTTTGAAGCTACTGACTGAATGAAAAGAGCTGGCATCTCACTCTCTTTGAATCTTCTTTATCATGCTAAGAGGAGCAGGAAAAAGCAAAAAATTTCAGAATTGCACCTTGCAATGTGGAGATATTACTGTTTGTGCATTTACAATATTCATTGATTTTTGCCATTGAAAAACGTCCAGAAATGTTTGAAGCTACTGATTGAATGAAAGGAGCTGGCATCTCACTCTCTTTGAATCTTCTTTATCATGCTAGGATTAGCAGGAAAAAGCAAAAAATTTCAGAATTGCACCTTGCAATGCGGAGAAATTACTGTTTGTGCATTTACAATATTCATTGATTTTTGCCATTGAAAAACGTCCAGAAATGTTTGAAGCTACTGACTGAATGAAAGGAGCTGGCATCTCACTCTCTTTGAATCTTCTTTATCATGCTAGGATTAGCAGGAAAAAGCAAAAAATTTCAGAATTGCACCTTGCAATGTGGAGATATTACTGTTTGTGCATTTACAATATTCATTGATTTTTGCCATTGAAAAACGTCCAGAAATGTTTGAAGCTACTGACTGAATGAAAGGAGCTGGCATCTCACTCTCTTTGAATCTTCTTTATCATGCTAGGATTAGCAGGAAAAAGCAAAAAATTTCAGAATTGCACCTTGCAATGCGGAGAAATTACTGTTTGTGCATTTACAATATTCATTGATTTTTGCCATTGAAAAACATCATGTTATTCATATACCAGAAATGTTTGAAGCTACTGACTGAATGAAAAGAGCTGGCATCTCACTCTCTTTGAATCTTCTTTATCATGCTAGGGGGAGCAGGAAAAAGCAAAAAATTTCAGAATTGCACCTTGCAATGTGGAGATATTACTGTTTGTGCATTTACAATATTCATTGATTTTTGCCATTGAAAAACGTCCAGAAATGTTTGAAGCTACTGACTGAATGAAAGGAGCTGGCATCTCACTCTCTTTGAATCTTCTTTATCATGTTAGGATTTGCAGGAAAAAGAAAAAAATTTCAGAATTGCACCTTGCAATGTGGAGATATTACTGTTTGTGCATTTACAATATTCATTGATTTTTGCCATTGAAAAACGTCCAGAAATGTTTGAAGCTACTGACTGAATGAAAGGAGCTGGCATCTCACTCTCTTTGAATCTTCTTTATCATGCTAGGATTAGCAGGAAAAAGCAAAAAATTTCAGAATTGCACCTTGCAATGTGGAGATATTACTGTTTGTGCATTTACAATATTCATTGATTTTTGCCATTGAAAAACGTCCAGAAATGTTTGAAGCTACTGACTGAATGAAAGGAGCTGGCATCTCACTCTCTTTTAATCTTCTTTATCATGCTAGGATTAGCAGGAAAAAGCAAAAAATTTCAGAATTGCACCTTGCAATGCGGAGAAATTAGTGTTTGTGCATTTACAATATTCATTGATTTTTGCCATTGAAAAACATCATGTTATTCATATACCAGAAATGTTTGAAGCTACTGACTGAATGAAAAGAGCTGGCATCTCACTCTCTTTGAATCTTCTTTATCATGCTAAGAGGAGCAGGAAAAAGCAAAAAATTTCAGAATTGCACCTTGCAATGTGGAGATATTACTGTTTGTGCATTTACAATATTCATTGATTTTTGCCATTGAAAAACATCCAGAAATGTTTGAAGCTACTGACTGAATGAAAGGAGCTGGCATCTCACTCTCTTTGAATCTTCTTTATCATGCTAGGATTAGCAGCAAAAAGCAAAAAATTTCAGAATTGCACCTTGCAATGCGGAGAAATTACTGTTTGTGAATTTACAATATTCACTGATTTTTGCCATTGAAAAACATCATGTTATTCATATACCAGAAATGTTTGAAGCTACTGACTGAATGAAAAGAGCTGGCATCTCACTATCCTTGAATCTTCTTTATCATGCTAGGGGGAGCAGGAAAAAGCAAAAAATTTCAGAATTGCACCTTGCAATGTGGAGATATTACTGTTTGTGCATTTACAATATTCATTGATTTTTGCCATTGAAAAACGTCCAGAAATGTTTGAAGCTACTGACTGAATGAAAGGAGCTGGCATCTCACTCTCTTTGAATCTTCTTTATCATGCTAGGATTAGCAGAAAAAAGCAAAAAATTTCAGAATTGCACCTTGCAATGTGGAGATATTACTGTTTGTGCATTTACAATATTCATTGATTTTTGCCATTGAAAAACGTCCAGAAATGTTTGAAGCTACTGATTGAATGAAAGGAGCTGGCATCTCACTCTCTTTGAATCTTCTTTATCATGCTAGGATTAGCAGGAAAAAGCAAAAAATTTCAGAATTGCACCTTGCAATGTGGAGATATTACTGTTTGTGCATTTACAATATTCATTGATTTTTGCCATTGAAAAACGTCCAGAAATGTTTGAAGCTACTGACTGAATGAAAGGAGCTGGCATCTCACTCTCTTTGAATCTTCTTTATCATGCTAGGATTAGCAGGAAAAAGCAAAAAATTTCAGAATTGCACCTTGCAATGTGTAGATATTACTGTTTGTGCATTTACAATATTCATTGATTTTTGCCATTGAAAAACATCCAGAAATGTTTGAAGCTACTGACTGAATGAAAGGAGCTGGCATCTCACTCTCTTTGAATCTTCTTTATCATGCTAGGATTAGCAGGAAAAAGCAAAAAATTTCAGAATTTCACCTTGCAATGCGGAGAAATTACTGTTTGTGCATTTACAATATTCATTGATTTTTGCCATTGAAAAACATCATGTTATTCATATACCAGAAATGTTTGAATCTACTGACTGAATGAAAAGAGCTGGCATCTCACTCTCTTTGAATCTTCTTTATCATGCTAAGAGGAGCAGGAAAAAGCAAAAAATTTCAGAATTGCACCTTGCAATGTGGAGATTTTACTGTTTGTGCATTTACAATATTCATTGATTTTTGCCATTGAAAAACGTCCAAAATGTTTGAAGCTACTGACTGAATGAAAGGAGCTGGCATCTCACTCTCTTTGAATCTTCTTAATCATGCTAGAATTAGCAGGAAAAAGCAAAAAATTTCAGAATTGCACCTTGCAATGCGGAGAAATTACTGTTTGTGCATTTACAATATTCATTGATTTTTGCCATTGAAAAACATCATGTTATTCATATACCAGAAATGTTTGAAGCTACTGACTGAATGAAAGGAGCTGGCATCTCACTCTCTTTGAATCTTCTTTATCATGCTAAGAGGAGCAGGAAAAAGCAAAAAATTTCAGAATTGCACCTTGCAATGTGGAGATATTACTGTTTGTGCATTTACAATATTCATTGATTTTTGCCATTGAAAAACGTCCAGAAATGTTTGAAGCTACTGACTGAATGAAAGGAGCTGGCATCTCACTCTCTTTGAATCTTCTTTATCATGCTAGGATTAGCAGGAAAAAGCAAAAAATTTCAGAATTGCACCTTGCAATGTGGAGATATTACTGTTTGTGCATTTACAATATTCATTGATTTTTGCCATTGAAAAACGTCCAGAAATGTTTGAAGCTACTGACTGAATGAAAGGAGCTGGCATCTCACTCTCTTTGAATCTTCTTTATCATGCTAGGATTAGCAGGAAAAAGCAAAAAATTTCAGAATTGCACCTTGCAATGTGGAGATATTACTGTTTGTGCATTTACAATATTCATTGATTTTTGCCATTGAAAAACGTCCAGAAATGTTTGAAGCTACTGACTGAATGAAAGGAGCTGGCATCTCACTCTCTTTTAATCTTCTTTATCATGCTAGGATTAGCAGGAAAAAGCAAAAAATTTCAGAATTGCACCTTGCAATGCGGAGAAATTAGTGTTTGTGCATTTACAATATTCATTGATTTTTGCCATTGAAAAACATCATGTTATTCATATACCAGAAATGTTTGAAGCTACTGACTGAATGAAAAGAGCTGGCATCTCACTCTCTTTGAATCTTCTTTATCATGCTAAGAGGAGCAGGAAAAAGCAAAAAATTTCAGAATTGCACCTTGCAATGTGGAGATATTACTGTTTGTGCATTTACAATATTCATTGATTTTTGCCATTGAAAAACATCCAGAAATGTTTGAAGCTACTGACTGAATGAAAGGAGCTGGCATCTCACTCTCTTTGAATCTTCTTTATCATGCTAGGATTAGCAGCAAAAAGCAAAAAATTTCAGAATTGCACCTTGCAATGCGGAGAAATTACTGTTTGTGAATTTACAATATTCATTGATTTTTGCCATTGAAAAACATCATGTTATTCATATACCAGAAATGTTTGAAGCTACTGACTGAATGAAAAGAGCTGGCATCTCACTATCCTTGAATCTTCTTTATCATGCTAGGGGGAGCAGGAAAAAGCAAAAAATTTCAGAATTGCACCTTGCAATGTGGAGATATTACTGTTTGTGCATTTACAATATTCATTGATTTTTGCCATTGAAAAACGTCCAGAAATGTTTGAAGCTACTGACTGAATGAAAGGAGCTGGCATCTCACTCTCTTTGAATCTTCTTTATCATGCTAGGATTAGCAGAAAAAAGCAAAAAATTTCAGAATTGCACCTTGCAATGTGGAGATATTACTGTTTGTGCATTTACAATATTCATTGATTTTTGCCATTGAAAAACGTCCAGAAATGTTTGAAGCTACTGATTGAATGAAAGGAGCTGGCATCTCACTCTCTTTGAATCTTCTTTATCATGCTAGGATTAGCAGGAAAAAGCAAAAAATTTCAGAATTGCACCTTGCAATGTGGAGATATTACTGTTTGTGCATTTACAATATTCATTGATTTTTGCCATTGAAAAACGTCCAGAAATGTTTGAAGCTACTGACTGAATGAAAGGAGCTGGCATCTCACTCTCTTTGAATCTTCTTTATCATGCTAGGATTAGCAGGAAAAAGCAAAAAATTTCAGAATTGCACCTTGCAATGTGTAGATATTACTGTTTGTGCATTTACAATATTCATTGATTTTTGCCATTGAAAAACATCCAGAAATGTTTGAAGCTACTGACTGAATGAAAGGAGCTGGCATCTCACTCTCTTTGAATCTTCTTTATCATGCTAGGATTAGCAGGAAAAAGCAAAAAATTTCAGAATTTCACCTTGCAATGCGGAGAAATTACTGTTTGTGCATTTACAATATTCATTGATTTTTGCCATTGAAAAACATCATGTTATTCATATACCAGAAATGTTTGAATCTACTGACTGAATGAAAAGAGCTGGCATCTCACTCTCTTTGAATCTTCTTTATCATGCTAAGAGGAGCAGGAAAAAGCAAAAAATTTCAGAATTGCACCTTGCAATGTGGAGATTTTACTGTTTGTGCATTTACAATATTCATTGATTTTTGCCATTGAAAAACGTCCAAAATGTTTGAAGCTACTGACTGAATGAAAGGAGCTGGCATCTCACTCTCTTTGAATCTTCTTTATCATGCTAGAATTAGCAGGAAAAAGCAAAAAATTTCAGAATTGCACCTTGCAATGCGGAGAAATTACTGTTTGTGCATTTACAATATTCATTGATTTTTGCCATTGAAAAACATCATGTTATTCATATACCAGAAATGTTTGAAGCTACTTACTGAATGAAAGGAGCTGGCATCTCACTCTCTTTGAATCTTCTTTATCATGCTAAGAGGAGCAGGAAAAAGCAAAAAATTTCAGAATTGCACCTTGCAATGTGGAGATATTACTGTTTGTGCATTTACAATATTCATTGATTTTTGCCATTGAAAAACGTCCAGAAATGTTTGAAGCTACTGACTGAATGAAAGGAGCTGGCATCTCACTCTCTTTGAATCTTCTTTATCATGCTAGGATTAGCAGGAAAAAGCAAAAAATTTCAGAATTGCACCTTGCAATGCGGAGAAATTACTGTTTGTGCATTTACAATATTCATTGATTTTTGCCATTGAAAAACGTCCAGAAATGTTTGAAGCTACTGACTGAATGAAAGGAGCTGGCATCTCACTCTCTTTGAATCTTCTTTATCATGCTAGGATTAGCAGGAAAAAGCAAAAAATTTCAGAATTGCACCTTGCAATGTGGAGATATTACTGTTTGTGCATTTACAATATTCATTGATTTTTGCCATTGAAAAACGTCCAGAAATGTTTGAAGCTACTGACTGAATGAAAGGAGCTGGCATCTCACTCTCTTTGAATCTTCTTTATCATGCTAGGATTAGCAGGAAAAAGCAAAAAATTTCAGAATTGCACCTTGCAATGCGGAGAAATTACTGTTTGTGCATTTACAATATTCATTGATTTTTGCCATTGAAAAACATCATGTTATTCATATACCAGAAATGTTTGAAGCTACTGACTGAATGAAAAGAGCTGGCATCTCACTCTCTTTGAATCTTCTTTATCATGCTAGGGGGAGCAGGAAAAAGCAAAAAATTTCAGAATTGCACCTTGCAATGTGGAGATATTACTGTTTGTGCATTTACAATATTCATTGATTTTTGCCATTGAAAAACGTCCAGAAATGTTTGAAGCTACTGACTGAATGAAAGGAGCTGGCATCTCACTCTCTTTGAATCTTCTTTATCATGTTAGGATTTGCAGGAAAAAGAAAAAAATTTCAGAATTGCACCTTGCAATGTGGAGATATTACTGTTTGTGCATTTACAATATTCATTGATTTTTGCCATTGAAAAACGTCCAGAAATGTTTGAAGCTACTGACTGAATGAAAGGAGCTGGCATCTCAATCTCTTTGAATCTTCTTTATCATGCTAGGATTAGCAGGAAAAAGCAAAAAATTTCAGAATTGCACCTTGCAATGTGGAGATATTACTGTTTGTGCATTTACAATATTCATTGATTTTTGCCATTGAAAAACGTCCAGAAATGTTTGAAGCTACTGACTGAATGAAAGGAGCTGGCATCTCACTCTCTTTTAATCTTCTTTATCATGCTAGGATTAGCAGGAAAAAGCAAAAAATTTCAGAATTGCACCTTGCAATGCGGAGAAATTAGTGTTTGTGCATTTACAATATTCATTGATTTTTGCCATTGAAAAACATCATGTTATTCATATACCAGAAATGTTTGAAGCTACTGACTGAATGAAAAGAGCTGGCATCTCACTCTCTTTGAATCTTCTTTATCATGCTAAGAGGAGCAGGAAAAAGCAAAAAATTTCAGAATTGCACCTTGCAATGTGGAGATATTACTGTTTGTGCATTTACAATATTCATTGATTTTTGCCATTGAAAAACATCCAGAAATGTTTGAAGCTACTGACTGAATGAAAGGAGCTGGCATCTCACTCTCTTTGAATCTTCTTTATCATGCTAGGATTAGCAGCAAAAAGCAAAAAATTTCAGAATTGCACCTTGCAATGCGGAGAAATTACTGTTTGTGAATTTACAATATTCATTGATTTTTGCCATTGAAAAACATCATGTTATTCATATACCAGAAATGTTTGAAGCTACTGACTGAATGAAAAGAGCTGGCATCTCACTATCCTTGAATCTTCTTTATCATGCTAGGGGGAGCAGGAAAAAGCAAAAAATTTCAGAATTGCACCTTGCAATGTGGAGATATTACTGTTTGTGCATTTACAATATTCATTGATTTTTGCCATTGAAAAACGTCCAGAAATGTTTGAAGCTACTGACTGAATGAAAGGAGCTGGCATCTCACTCTCTTTGAATCTTCTTTATCATGCTAGGATTAGCAGAAAAAAGCAAAAAATTTCAGAATTGCACCTTGCAATGTGGAGATATTACTGTTTGTGCATTTACAATATTCATTGATTTTTGCCATTGAAAAACGTCCAGAAATGTTTGAAGCTACTGATTGAATGAAAGGAGCTGGCATCTCACTCTCTTTGAATCTTCTTTATCATGCTAGGATTAGCAGGAAAAAGCAAAAAATTTCAGAATTGCACCTTGCAATGTGGAGATATTACTGTTTGTGCATTTACAATATTCATTGATTTTTGCCATTGAAAAACGTCCAGAAATGTTTGAAGCTACTGACTGAATGAAAGGAGCTGGCATCTCACTCTCTTTGAATCTTCTTTATCATGCTAGGATTAGCAGGAAAAAGCAAAAAATTTCAGAATTGCACCTTGCAATGTGTAGATATTACTGTTTGTGCATTTACAATATTCATTGATTTTTGCCATTGAAAAACATCCAGAAATGTTTGAAGCTACTGACTGAATGAAAGGAGCTGGCATCTCACTCTCTTTGAATCTTCTTTATCATGCTAGGATTAGCAGGAAAAAGCAAAAAATTTCAGAATTTCACCTTGCAATGCGGAGAAATTACTGTTTGTGCATTTACAATATTCATTGATTTTTGCCATTGAAAAACATCATGTTATTCATATACCAGAAATGTTTGAATCTACTGACTGAATGAAAAGAGCTGGCATCTCACTCTCTTTGAATCTTCTTTATCATGCTAAGAGGAGCAGGAAAAAGCAAAAAATTTCAGAATTGCACCTTGCAATGTGGAGATATTACTGTTTGTGCATTTACAATATTCATTGATTTTTGCCATTGAAAAACGTCCAAAATGTTTGAAGCTACTGACTGAATGAAAGGAGCTGGCATCTCACTCTCTTTGAATCTTCTTTATCATGCTAGAATTAGCAGGAAAAAGCAAAAAATTTCAGAATTGCACCTTGCAATGCGGAGAAATTACTGTTTGTGCATTTACAATATTCATTGATTTTTGCCATTGAAAAACATCATGTTATTCATATACCAGAAATGTTTGAAGCTACTGACTGAATGAAAGGAGCTGGCATCTCACTCTCTTTGAATCTTCTTTATCATGCTAAGAGGAGCAGGAAAAAGCAAAAAATTTCAGAATTGCACCTTGCAATGTGGAGATATTACTGTTTGTGCATTTACAATATTCATTGATTTTTGCCATTGAAAAACGTCCAGAAATGTTTGAAGCTACTGACTGAATGAAAGGAGCTGGCATCTCACTCTCTTTGAATCTTCTTTATCATGCTAGGATTAGCAGGAAAAAGCAAAAAATTTCAGAATTGCACCTTGCAATGTGGAGATATTACTGTTTGTGCATTTACAATATTCATTGATTTTTGCCATTGAAAAACGTCCAGAAATGTTTGAAGCTACTGACTGAATGAAAGGAGCTGGCATCTCACTCTCTTTGAATCTTCTTTATCATGCTAGGATTAGCAGGAAAAAGCAAAAAATTTCAGAATTGCACCTTGCAATGTGGAGATATTACTGTTTGTGCATTTACAATATTCATTGATTTTTGCCATTGAAAAACATGATGTTATTCATATACCAGAAATGTTTGAAGCTACTGACTGAATGAAAAGAGCTGGCATCTCACTCTCTTTGAATCTTCTTTATCATGCTAGGATTAGCAGGAAAAAGCAAAAAATTTCTGAATTGCACCTTGCAATGTGGAGATATTACTGTTTGTGCATTTACAATATTCATTGATTTTTGCCATTGAAAAACGTCCAGAAATGTTTGAAGCTACTGACTGAATGAAAGGAGCTGGCATCTCACTCTCTTTGAATCTTCTTTATCATGCTAGGATTAGCAGGAAAAAGCAAAAAATTTCAGAATTGCACCTTGCAATGTGGAGAAATTACTGTTTGTGCATTTACAATATTCATTGATTTTTGCCATTGAAAAACGTCCGGAAATGTTTGAAGCTACTGACTGAATGAAAGGAGCTGGCATCTCACTCTCTTTGAATCTTCTTTATCATGCTAGGATTAGCAGGAAAAAGCAAAAAATTTCAGAATTGCACCTTGCAATGCGAAGAAATTACTGTTTGTGCATTTACAATATTCATTGATTTTTGCCATTGAAAAACGTCCAAAAATGTTTGAAGCTACTGACTGAATGAAAGGAGCTGGCATCTCACTCTCTTTGAATCTTCTTTATCATGCTAGGTTTAGCAGGAAAAAAGCAAAAAATTTCAGAATTGCACCTTGCAATGCGGAGAAATTACTGTTTGTGCATTTACAATATTCATTGATTTTTGCCATTGAAAAACATCATGTTATTCATATACCAGAAATGTTTGAAGCTACTGACTGAATGAAAAGAGCTGGCATCTCACTCTCTTTGAATCTTCTTTATCATGCTAAGAGGAGCAGGAAAAAGCAAAAAATTTCAGAATTGCACCTTGCAATGTGGAGATATTACTGTTTGTGCATTTACAATATTCATTGATTTTTGCCATTGAAAAACGTCCAGAAATGTTTGAAGCTACTTACTGAATGAAAGGAGCTGGCATCTCACTCTCTTTGAATCTTCTTTATCATGCTAGGATTAGCAGGAAAAAGCAAAAAATTTCAGAATTGCACCTTGCAATGCGGAGAAATTACTGTTTGTGCATTTACAATATTCATTGATTTTTGCCATTGAAAAACGTCCAGAAATGTTTGAAGCTACTGACTGAATGAAAGGAGCTGGCATCTTACTCTCTTTGGATCTTCTTTATCATGCTAGGATTAACAGGAAAAAGCAAAAAATTTCAGAATTGCACCTTGCAATGTGGAGATATTACTGTTTGTGCATTTACAATATTCATTGATTTTTGCCATTGAAAAACATCATGTTATTCATATACCAGAAATGTTTGAAGCTACTGACTGAATGAAAAGAGCTGGCATCTCACTCTCTTTGAATCTTCTTTATCATGCTAGGATTAGCAGTAGAGATGAGCGTTGTTCTACTCGAACTGTTCACCAATCTCAAATTCGAGCTTTTTTGGGCGGTGTTCGAGCCGATCGGCGAACACGAACAATTTGAGAAAAATTCGGCTGTTCGAGGTTATGTTCGATAACTGTTCGTGCACCAAAATCATAACTGGATTTTTTCTCAGTAATGATGAAAATTAATGTTAATACGCAGTTTGAGTGTACAGCGGGGCGGGGGGAGGGGCAGGGGATGGATCTCTGCAGGAACAATGAAGATCTCCATTTTTTTTTCTCTTTCCCGCATTTGCAGTGGGGAGGTGCAATCTGTCAGCCTATCAGCAGCGCACACACGGAGTGAAGTGCTTTTTTTCACACAAGCAAGGGCATGTGTGATTGGCAGTGTATGTCTCATGTCCTTGCCCTATAAGACCAAGCCATTTTCCCCGTCGCCACCATTTTCTCACTGCTGCAGCTGCGTGTTAGACGGCACCGCTGTTGCTGTGTGCGCTATACCTTGTTAATTTCAAGCCAATTTTCGCACAAATATACAGATAGCTTGGGAGTTGGGAATAGTTGTGATTGCAGTCCTTTTAAGGACTAGGTTACAGCATTTCCTACGACTTTTATCAGGCAGGTCTGTGCTCTTAAATAGATAGATTGTGGGAGTAAAGACTAATTGTAATTGGAGTCCTTTTCAGGACTAGGTTACATCAGTTCCTATCAGTTTTTGCCAGGCAGGTCTGTGCCAGTGCTGTGCAAGTTTTTTTCACAGCATTTGGCTGAATCTATCAAAGCTAATCCTTTTTGGCCTATTGCAGAGTGTGTTAGTCAGTGGAGTAGCCTATCTGTGTTGCAAGATATACCACCTGTGTATAGAATACCAATTTTTTTACTGCACCTAGTGAAGTAAAATCTTTTGGGCATAGCATCATTCTATTAGTGCATCTATACTGACCTCCATCAGGTTGCAAACTGAATATAATTTTTTTCTGCATCTAGCTCTGAAAAAATATTTGGGCTTCTAGCAGTATGTGGGACTTGGTCTATTAGTCCATCTATACTGACCTCCATCAGGTTGCAAATTAAAAAGAATTTTTTTCTTCATTTAGCTCTGAAAAAATATTTGGGCTTCTAGCAGTGTGTGGGACTTGTTCTATTAGTCCTTCTATACTGACCTCCAGCAGGTTGCAAATTGAATATAATTTTTTTCTGCATCTAGCTCTGAAAAAATATTTGGGCTTCTAGCGGTGTGTGGGACTTGGTCTATTAGTCCATCTATACTGACCTCCATCAGGTTGCAAATTAAAAATAATTTTTTTCTGCATCTAGCTCTGAAAAAATATTTGGGCTTCTAGCAGTGTGTGGGACTTGGTCTATTAGTCCATCTATACTGACCTCCATCAGGTTGCAAATTAAAAAGAATTTTTTTCTGCATCTAGCTCTGAAAAAATATTTGGGCTTCTAGCAGTGTGTGGGACTTGGTCTATTAGTCCATCTATACTGACCTCCATCAGGTTGCAAATTAAAAATAATTTTTTTCTTCATTTAGCTCTGAAAAAATATTTGGGCTTCTAGCAGTGTGTGGGACTTGTTCTATTAGTCCTTCTATACTGACCTCCAGCAGGTTGCAAATTGAATATAATTTTTTTCTGCATCTAGCTCTGAAAAAATATTTGGGCTTCTAGCGGTGTGTGGGACTTGGTCTATTAGTCCATCTATACTGACCTCCATCAGGTTGCAAATTAAAAATAATTTTTTTCTGCATCTAGCTCTGAAAAAATATTTGGGCTTCTAGCAGCGTGTGGGACTTGTTCTATTAGTCCATCTATACTGACCTCCATCAGGTTGCAAATTAAAAATAATTTTTTTCTGCATCTAGCTCTGAAAAAATATTTGGGCTTCTAGCAGTGTGTGGGACTTGGTCTATTAGTCCATCTATACTGACCTCCATCAGGTTGCAAATTAAAAATAATTTTTTTCTTCATTTATCTCTGAAAAAATATTTGGGCTTCTAGCAGCGTGTGGGACTTGTTCTATTAGTCCATCTATACTGACCTCCATCAGGTTGCAAATTAAAAATAATTTTTTTCTGCATCTAGCTCTGAAAAAATATTTGGGCTTCTAGCAGTGTGTGGGACTTGGTCTATTAGTCCATCTATACTGACCTCCATCAGGTTGCAAATTGAATAAAAAAATTTTCTGCATCTAGCTCTGAAAAAATATTTGGGCTTCTAGCGGTGTGTGGGACTTGGTCTATTAGTCCATCTATACTGACCTCCATCAGGTTGCAAATTAAAAATAATTTTTTTCTGCATCTAGCTCTGAAAAAATATTTGGGCTTCTAGCAGTGTGTGGGACTTGGTCTATTAGTCCATCTATACTGACCTCCATCAGGTTGCAAATTAAAAATAATTTTTTTCTTCATTTATCTCTGAAAAAATATTTGGGCTTCTAGCAGCGTGTGGGACTTGTTCTATTAGTCCATCTATACTGACCTCCATCAGGTTGCAAATTAAAAATAATTTTTTTCTGCATCTAGCTCTGAAAAAATATTTGGGCTTCTAGCGGTGTGTGGGACTTGGTCTATTAGTCCATCTATACTGACCTCCATCAGGTTGCAAATTAAAAATAATTTTTTTCTGCATCTAGCTCTGAAAAAATATTTGGGCTTCTAGCAGTGTATGGGACTTGGTCTATTAGTCCATCTATACTGACCTCCATCAGGTTGCAAATTGAATTAAAAAATTTTCTGCATCTAGCTCTGAAAAAATATTTGGGCTTCTAGCGGTGTGTGGGACTTGGTCTATTAGTCCATCTATACTGACCTCCATCAGGTTGCAAATTAAAAATAATTTTTTTCTGCATCTAACCCAGCCAATAGTTTTGGCCTAATACCACAGTCTGGCCACTCAGCTCTGCTCGGTTACCATCCATTGTTTTTTTGTGCAAACAACTCCAGAGTTGTGAATTAGTTAACCACCAAAATGAGTGGAAAAAGGCCTGCTGCTGGTGGAAAGGGGAATAGGCGTGTTGGGAAGGGGAAAAAAGGTTGTGTCCGTGGGGTAGGTGCAGAAGAAAGACCATCTTCCAGCCAAACTAAAATGTCTACTTCTTTTAGCGGACAATGTGATAAGATCCCTTTCTTACGGCCACGCCAATCGCTACAAATTCCAGATGAGGCACAAAAACAGCAGGTGCTTCAACGGATATCAAGTGCTCCTTTAAGTGGGCTCTCCTCCACATCAACTTCAACATCACAAATACTCCAGTCCTCAAAGGTGTCACCCAAATCGCACTTGCTTCCTCACAGCTCCCAAATCTCCAGCTGCCCGTCTGAGTATGAGGTAGAACAGATGGTTGAGTCTGCAGAGCTGTTTACTCATACTATAGCCTGGGAATCAGAGGTCGACTCCAGCGCTTCTGTGAATCCAGACGAGGAAATGATCTGCACTGATGCCCAGAATCTTTATGAGTCGGATCCAGGACCAGACGCAGAAGGTTCTGACCATAATGTAGACCCTCATTCCCAAACTGTAACTCCTGTTGGTGGAGACAATGAGGAAGACGATGATAAGACTCAAATACCTGATTGGAGCGACAACTTTAGTTTTTTGTCAGGGCAGGAACAGGTTGGCTCTGAGGACGACGGGTGTGATAACGCACAGGGTGATGATGATGAGGTCGGAGATCCCACTTACTGTCAACCCACAGTCAGCCAAGAGATGAGGTCAGCAGAGGAGGTGGAGGAAGATGCTAGTGACGACGAGGTCAGGTTGCGCCTTCCTGGACAGAGACGTAGTACTGGAAGCACGTCAACAACTGCATCCTCAAACACAACTCTGCCTCTCACCACAAGTCATGGTGGCTCTTCAGGTCGCATGGGTGCTAAGCCTTGCATAGCTTGGGCATTTTTTCAGATCGATAAAGATGACCCAACTCGTGTTATCTGTAACATTTGTCAGCAAAAGCTAAGTAGAGGCCAAAAAATACATAGTTTGAGTACTTCATGCATGAACCGGCACATGGACATGAAGCATAAGTTGCAATGGGAAGCTCAGTATGCTACAATGCGGTCTAGCCGGCCAGGCCAACCACCATCTGCCATATCTTGTGCATCCGCGGCCTCTTCATCCTCTGTGACTGGGGGGACAGCAGTCTCACCTGTTTTGGGGCGCAGACCTGCCACCTCTTTACCCGCAACAGCCAGCGTGATTGGCAGGTCATCATTTTCTTTGGAGGTGGTAACACCAGCTGGTCTTGAGCGCTGTCCGACATCGATAGCACCACCTTTGGATCAAGGCAACCTAACATGTCCGCCTGCATCTTCCTCACAGACCGGCAGTTTGCCGGGGACACCCTTATCAACCCCGTCTAAGCACAATAGCCAGCCCTCGGTCCCTCAGATGTGGACAAGTGAAAGACCATTTCCTCCTAGCCATGAGAAAGCTAAGAGGTTGAATTTCACCATCTGCAAGCTCTTGGCTACAGAAATGCTGCCTTTCCGCCTGGTGGACACAGAGGATTTTCGAGACCTTATGTCCGTCGCAGTGCCCCAGTACCAGATGCCCAGTCGGCACTACTTCTCAAAGAAAGGTGTGCCTGCGCTCCACCAGCATGTCGCACACAACATCACCGCTTCTTTGAGAAACTCTGTGTGTGACAGGGTGCATTTCACCACAGACACTTGGACGAGTAGGCATGGACAGGGGCGTTACATGTCGCTGACTGGGCACTGGGTAACTATGGTGACAGCAGGACAAGGGGCTGCTGTCCAAGTCTTGCCGTCCCCACGAGTTGTGCGTCAATCCTCTTTATGTCATTTTTCCTCCACTGCTTCTGCCTCCTCAACCTCCTCTCGGTCTTCCACCTGCACCCAAAGCCTGTCTGGTCATGCCACAAGCTTTCTAACTGCGTAGAAGGGATCCTGCACACCTCCTTACTATGCTGGCAGTAGGGCTCAACGTCATCAGGCGGTTTTTACATTGAAATGTCTGGGAAATGTGAGTCACACAGCTGAGGAGTTGTGGTCAGCTCTGGAGAACCAATTTCATGAATGGTTGTCTCCACTGGACCTGAAACCAGGGAAGGCCATGTGCGACAATGCTGCAAACCTGGGTGCGGCCCTTCGCCGGGGCAATGTCACACACGTGCCTTGTATGGCTCACGTGTTGAACCTGGTTGTCCAGCAATTTTTAGCCCACTATCCCAGACTAGATGGCCTTCTGCAGAGGGCACGGTCGCTGTGTGCTCACTTCCGCCATTCGCATCCCGCAGCTCAGCGACTTACATCTCTACAGAAGTCGTTGGGCCTGCCACTTCACCGGCTAAAATGCGATGTGCCTACCCGGTGGAATTCAACTCTGCACATGTTGCAGCGACTGTGGCAGCACCGACAAGCCCTGGTGCAATACGTTCTGACGTATAGCCTGGGCCAACGAGATTCAGAGGTGGGGCAAATCACGCTGGAGGAGTGGTCTCAGATCAGGGACCTATGCACCCTTCTGCACAGTTTTAAAATGGCGACGAAGATGTTTAGTGCTGACGATGCCATTATCAGCATGACTATTCCGGTGATTTACATGCTGGAGCACATGTTAAACAGAATTCGGAGTCAGGTGGTGGCACAAGAGGAGGTGGAGGAAGTAGAGGAGGAGGAGTTGTATGCGGAAGGGCTAACATCTGCAAGGTCCAGACGGTCGGCAGCACCAAGGCGGCAGGCATGTGAGGGTGGGGGAGATGATTTTACCAGGGCGCATGGTAGCAGCCAAACTAGTGAGGAAGGTGCAGGAGCCCAGGAAGAAGTGGAGGACGAACTGATGGAAGACTCATCAGATGAGGGAGACCTTGATCACATTTCTGTTGTGCGAGGTTGGGGGGAGAGGACAGAGGAAGGAAGCATGATTGCTACCTCGCCACCAACACAACAGGGACTTGGTGCTCCTGGATGCGCAACACACATGAGTGCCTTCTTGCTGCACTACCTGCAACATGACCCTCGAATTGTGAGAATTAGAAATAATCCTGACTACTGGGTTGCCACACTGTTAGATCCCCGGTACAAAAGTAAATTTGCAGAAATTATTCCTGCCATAGAAAGGGATGCACGCATGCAGGAGTATCAGCAGAGACTGTTGCAGAATCTTACATGTGCTTTTCCACAAAATACCAGTGGTGCACGTAGTGAATCTCACAGTTCCAACTTGCCAACCGTGGGACCGTCAAGTGTTCAGCACTCAAACCGTAACAGAACCACAGTATCTGCTGGTAACATCAATTTTGCGGAATCATTTCACCACTTTTTTAGCCCATCCTTTGCAAGGCCACAGGAGACAAGAAGTCTGACACATAGTCAACGCCTAGAGACGATGGTACAGGAGTATCTCCAAGTAAACATTGAAGCCACGACTGTGTCACTGGACCCTTGCTCTTTTTGGGCTTCCAATCTGGATAAATGGCCGGAGCTAGCCACTTACGCCTTGGAGATCTTGTCATGCCCCGCAGCCAGCGTTCTGTCTGAACGTGTGTTCAGCGCTGCTGGTGGTGTGCTGACAGATAAGCGCACGCGGCTCTCCACTGATAATGTAGACAGACTCACGTTCATAAAGATGAACAAATCATGGATCCGAAACGACTTTTCTACCCCTGTGTCATCCTGGGGAGAGTAAAAGCTTGATGATTGGTTAAAATCACCCTACCAACCGTTTTAAGCTTTCAAATTACTAATCATGTTTATCTGTATCTTGACTGGAAAATAATTTGGGCTTTGTAGCAGTGTGCAGCACTGATCCTATTAGGCCATCTATAATAAGCTTCACCAGATTTAAAATTAAAAATAATTTTTAGCTGCATCTAGCCCGGAAAATAATTTTGGGGCTCCGAGATGCGCAAGACACATAAGTGCCTTCTTGCTGCACTACCTGCAGCATGACCCTCATATTGTCAGAATTCGAAGTAATCATGACTACTGGGTTGCCACACTCTTAGATCCCCCAAACTTTTCGATCAACCTTTTCATTTTAATAAAGACCAAAAAAATGGTCATTTTTGAAATTATAAGCATTAGCAGGTTGTTAGAAACTGAAATCAAACAGTTTTCAACTCAAAACTTTATTCTAGGTGATGTTACATTTTCACATAGGACCCCTTGTTCGAAAGGAGCTTCTGAACTCTCTCGTCCATTGAATTTGTCAGGTTTTGGATGGTTTCTGCTTCAATTGTTTTGCATGAGGACAGAATACCCTCCCAGAGCTGTTGCTTAGATGTGAACTGCCTCCCGCCATCATAGACACTCCTTTTAATGATGCTCCAAAGGTTCTGAATGGGGTAGAGGTCAGGGGAGCATCGGGGTCACACCATAAGTTTGTCCCCTTTTATGCCCATATCAGCCAGAGATGCAGATGTTTTATGTGCAGCATGAGATGGTGCATTATCATGCAGAAAAATGATCTTGCTGTGAAATACACGGTTCTTCTTCTTGAACCATGGCAGGAAGTGCTGTTTGAGAAAATCCACATACATTATGGAGTTCATCTTTAGCGCCTTCAGGGATCCTAAAGGGGCCGACAATCTCTCTCCCCATGATTCCAGCCCAAAACATTACTCCACCTCCTCCTTGTTGGCGCTGTAGCCGTGTTTGCGTGGGGTGTCCATCAACCAGCCATCCTCCACTCCATTCATCTGGACCATCGAGCTCTGCACGGCACTCATCCGTGAACAAAACAGTTTTGAAATCAGTCTTCATGTAATGTTTGGCCCACTGGAGCCGTTTCTGCTTGTGTGAAGTGGATAGAGGAGGTCGACAGGATGGCATATGCACAGCTGCAAACCTCTGAAGGACCCTGCATCTTGTTGTTCGGGGGACGTTGGAGGCACAAGCAGCTTCAAAAACTTGTCTGCTGCTATGACAAGGCTTTTTTGCCGCTGCTCTTTCAACCTGACGTAATTGCCTGTAGGAAAGAGTCCTCAATTTGCCCTTATCAGCACGCACACGTGTGTACTGTGAATCAGCTACATACTTCTTGATTGCCAAGACACTTCATCCTGATCATCGCACAATGTTGATTGTAGTCATGCCTTGACCTAAACACTCCACAATTTGTTGCTTCTCAGCAGCCGACACATCCTTTTTCTTTCCCATTTTGGCAGAAAATGTAGGCTGCTTAATAATGTGAGAGAGCCTTCTTAAGTAGTCTTGCCTTTCATTGGACACACCTGCCAAACTAATTAGCACAGGTGTCTGCAATTGCTTACAGTGATATAAAGAGCCCTGACACACATCACCATCAATGAGTTTAACTGACAAACAAACAAATTCTTCCCTTATCACTCCTAAACACTTTTTGCATAATAATTTGGAACGCGGTGTACATGTGCTTTTCCACAAAACACCAGTGGTTCACGTAGTGAATCTTACAGTTCTAACTTGCCAACCGTGGTCTGTATGGAATTGTTCAATAAAGGGCCCAAAATTAAGATAACATAGATGGAAGAGGTCTCTATGAATAGGAATTCCTAAGTATTTGATACCCTGTGAGGGCCAGGCAAAGGGAAAGTTGGACTGGTTGGAATCCTATATGGATTTAGGGAGGGAGACATCGAGGGCCTCAGACTTCGCTGCATTGATTTTAAAATTTTACCATGTAACAAAGTGATCTATTTCAGCCATAACAGCAGGGATGGATATATGTGATTGAGTGATATATACTAGGACATCATCAGCAAATAGAGAGCACTTGTACTCGGTGCCTCCCACCTCAATCCACCTAATATTGGGGTTATGGCGAATTGATGAGAGCAGGTGCTCCGTCACTAGGATGTATAAGAGAGGGGACAGAGGACATCCCTGCCTTGTCCCATTGGTGATTGTGAAAGGTGATGAAAATGTTCTGACGCACCCCCTGGGCCTTGGGACACCCGGAGCCGGACCCTTTTTGGTGGATGCTGGTGGTTGTAGTCTTCGTGGCGGCGATCCGGTTCCGTGGCTCAGGGCGGTCAAACCAGTGGCGGAACTATTTATGTGGTTTTGATGTTTAAATGTCTGACTACGCCACCCGTGGATTGCGGTCAGAGTGAACCGCCGCTACAGGGCAGACCGCTAAGGCTGGTGTTGTGGGTGCAGCAGAGCGTAGCATAACTCCCCACGGGAGGAGTATAGCCTCAGGGCAGTGTATGCGGAGGATGGGGGTGATGGTGCAGGGCAGCAGCAGTAACGACACGGAGTCAGTGATGCAGTTCAGGGCCTTTACTCACAGTTCTTATTATCCAGACCACGTCTGCAGGTAACGGCTGCCCACGTCGTACTGTGCTCACCAGGTGAGGGGCTCAGACAACTCCCAGATAACTTTGGAGCGCTTCACAGGACCCCCTTTGTGTGTCCTTTGTCTGGCCTTTCTTACCAACACTTCTGTCCGGCTGCCTCGGGCCTCCTCTTGGTAAACTTGGCGCCAGTTTCCCTGACCCTATGTGGTGCCTTCCTAGCGGGTGGAGCAAGGGGCTGCGCCACATAAAATGTCAGAGCCTCCGGTTTCTAGCTGAGGGTCGTTTCCTGCCTCCACTAGTTCGGGGACCGGTCTCCCCCTTTGGCCTGACCCCTCCACGCAGGTGGATTCGGGCGTGCGGTGGCGACTCGCCCGTCCGCACCCCTGGGATCCCTTCATTCCTCGTTCCTGGAGCCTTCTCCGCTCCTCTTCCTTCCTTCTCCCTCTTGCAGGCCTGGGCCTCTGTTACTAGGCCCGCCTCCGGAGCAGAGCTCATGCAGAGCCCCTGCTCCCTGCCACTTCTGCTCAGACTTCTCTGCACTGAACTAAGATGGTGCCCACCTTTTATACTCCCTTCTCAATGCACCCAGGAACTGCTTCCTCCCTGCTCCTGCACTGCAGGGTTCCCCTTCCTCAGTGTTCCCTCCCCCCACTCCAGCCAGGGACAGGGACTGTCGTGCCCATCTCAGGGGCATATTGGTCGCCCTGCCCCACGGCAATGTGGTGTAATGCATGCAGGTGTCGGGTCCTGATCCACACTCCATCCTTATCTGAGAGTGAGATATCACAACTCTGGGTGAGGTGCAATACGTCTGTAGCAACCGAGCCCTCGGTGCTACAGTTCCATTTATCTTCAGCCTAGGTGACGTATTGTGATACAGGGCCGTGATTTTGGCTATAAAAGGGTCCCCTAGACCCCTACCCCAAGCTTTTTAAGAGAATCATATATGGCGTGCCAGGAGACTCTATGGAATGCTTTCTCAGCATCCAACGAGAGTATCTACTTACAAATTTTTAACTGCATCTAGCCCAGGAAATACTTTGTGCCTAGTAGCAGTGTCTGCTAGTCAGCGGATTATCCCGGCTGTTAAGCAAGCTACATCACCTGTAGTTTGGACACTTAATTTTTTCAAAGGAAATGCTTCGGGACCACGGGATACTTAGTGAAGAGCATCAGGAGGCACCCCAAGGCATAGGGGCTGGGACTGGCACTAGGATGCCTTGCGGTGGACAGCCGAGCTCGATCCTTATAAAAGCTTTTTAACTGCAGCAGCTTTAGTGGACGCTACTGGAGCTGGAATTACGCGGCTGCTGGCATGAGACTTGCCCTCCAATAGATCCTTGTAAATGGATTTAAAGTGTATTCATTTAAATTAGAGGGACAATTTAAATTAAAAAGCTTAGAGCTGCCTCCACCACAGGGGGGCTCTCTCGACCCACCAGCGGACAGGCACCAGTATTGGGAGAGGGGGGCTGGCCGTCAGGGTTCACCGCGGCTCTGGCACAAACCCGGCGACACGGAGGTGGCACGGGCAGGAGCGGACTGGCCGTCTCGGCTTCTCACTTTTTGGATTTTAGAAGGGCATGACATGCCTATATCTGTGTCTCCCCCTCCTTTTACTCCTCCACCTCTTTTCTTTTCGCATGACTATATGTACTTGTCACTTTTCCATGTGTTAGTTGTGTCTTCTGAGCAGTTTGTCAGCTTTTGGACACCTTTGAAGGTGTTTTCTATGTGTTTCTATGTGTTTTTGTTTGCCTGCCATTGGTTTTAACGGTGTTCGAAGGTGTTCGACGAACAGTTCGGCGAACACACGGGTGTTCGACGAACCGAACCGAACTCGAACACTACGGGGGTGGCTCAACACTAATTAGCAGGAAAAAGCAAAAAATTTCAGAATTGCACCTTGCAATGCGGAGATATTACTGTTTGTGCATTTACAATATTCATTGATTTTTGCCATTGAAAAACGTCCAGAAATGTTTGAAGCTACTGACTGAATGAAAGGAGCTGGCATCTCACTCTCTTTGAATCTTCTTTATCATGCTAGGATTAGGAGGAAAAAGCAAAAAATTTCAGAATTGCACCTTGCAATGCGGAGATATTACAGTTTGTGCATTTACAATATTCATTGATTTTTGCCATTGAAAAACGTCCAGAAATGTTTGAAGCTACTAACTGAATGAAAGGAGCTGGCATCTCACTCTCTTTGAATCTTCTTTATCATGCTAGGATTAGCAGGAAAAAGCAAAAAATTTCAGAATTGCACCTTGCAATGCGGAGAAATTACTGTTTGTGCATTTACAATATTCATTGATTTTTGCCATTGAAAAACGTCCAGAAATGTTTGAAGCTACTGACTGAATGAAAGGAGCTGGCATCTCACTCTCTTTGAATCTTCTTTATCATGCTAGGATTAGCAGGAAAAAGCAAAAAATTTCAGAATTGCACCTTGCAATGTGGAGATATTACTGTTTGTGCATTTACAATATTCATTGATTTTTGCCATTGAAAAACATTATGTTATTCATATACCAGAAATGTTTGAAGCTACTGACTGAATGAAAAGAGCTGGCATCTCACTCTCTTTGAATCTTCTTTATCATGCTAAGAGGAGCAGGAAAAAGCAAAAAATTTCAGAATTGCACCTTGCAATGTGGAGATATTACTGTTTGTGCATTTACAATATTCATTGATTTTTGCCATTGAAAAACGTCCAGAAATGTTTGAAGCTACTGACTGAATGAAAGGAGCTGGCATCTCACTCTCTTTGAATCTTCTTTATCATGCTAAGAGGAGCAGGAAAAAGCAAAAAATTTCAGAATTGCACCTTGCAATGTGGAGATATTACTGTTTGTGCATTTACAATATTCATTGATTTTTGCCATTGAAAAACGTCCAGAAATGTTTGAAGCTACTGACTGAATGAAAGGAGCTGGCATCTCACTCTCTTTGAATCTTCTTTATCATGCTAGGATTATCAGGAAAAAGCAAAAAATTTCAGAATTGCACCTTGCAATGTGGAGAAATTTCTGTTTGTGCATTTACAATATTCATTGATTTTTGCCATTGAAAAACATCATGTTATTCATATACCAGAAATGTTTGAAGCTACTGACTGAATGAAAAGAGCTGGCATCTCACTTTCTTTGAATCTTCTTTATCATGCTAAGAGGAGCAGGAAAAAGCAAAAAATTTCAGAATTGCACCTTGCAATGTGGAGATATTACTGTTTGTGCATTTACAATATTCATTGATTTTTGCCATTGAAAAACGTCCAGAAATGTTTGAAGCTACTGACTGAATGAAAGGAGCTGGCATCTCACTCTCTTTGAATCTTCTTTATCATGCTAGGATTAGCAGGAAAAAGCAAAAAATTTCAGAATTGCACCTTGCAATGCGGAGAAATTACTGTTTGTGCATTTACAATATTCATTGATTTTTGCCATTGAAAAACATCATGTTATTCATATACCAGAAATATTTGAAGCTACTGACTGAATGAAAAGAGCTGGCATCTCACTCTCTTTGAATCTTCTTTATCATGCTAAGAGGAGCAGGAAAAAGCAAAAAATTTCAGAATTGCACCTTGCAATGTGGAGATACTACTGTTTGTGCATTTACAATATTCATTGATTTTTGCCATTGAAAAACGTCCAGAAATGTTTGAAGCTACTGACTGAATGAAAGGAGCTGGCATCTCACTCTCTTTGAATCTTCTTTATCATGCTAGGATTAGCAGGAAAAAGCAAAAAATTTCAGAATTGCACCTTGCAATGTGGAGATATTACTGTTTGTGCATTTACAATATTCATTGATTTTTGCCATTGAAAAACGTCCAGAAATGTTTGAAGCTACTGACTGAATGAAAGGAGCTGGCATCTCACTCTCTTTGAATCTTCTTTATCATGCTAGGATTAGCAGGAAAAAGCAAAAAATTTCAGAATTGCACCTTGCAATGTGGAGATATTACTGTTTGTGCATTTACAATATTCATTGATTTTTGCCATTGAAAAACGTCCAGAAATGTTTGAAGCTACTGACTGAATGAAAGGAGCTTGCATCTCACTCTCTTTGAATCTTCTTTATCATGCTAGGATTAGCAGGAAAAAGCAAAAAATTTCAGAATTGCACCTTGCAATGCGGAGAAATTACTGTTTGTGCATTTACAATATTCATTGATTTTTGCCATTGAAAAACATCATGTTATTCATATACCAGAAATGTTTGAAGCTACTGACTGAATGAAAAGAGCTGGCATCTCACTCTCTTTGAATCTTCTTTATCATGCTAAGAGGAGCAGGAAAAAGCAAAAAAGTTCATAATTGCACCTTGCAATGTGGAGATATTACTGTTTGTGCATTTACAATATTCATTGATTTTTGCCATTGAAAAACGTCCAGAAATGTTTGAAGCTACTGACTGAATGAAAGGAGCTGGCATCTCACTCTCTTTGAATCTTCTTTATCATGCTAGGATTAGCAGGAAAAAGCAAAAAATTTCAGAATTGCACCTTGCAATGCGGAGAAATTACTGTTTGTGCATTTACAATATTCATTGATTTTTGCCATTGAAAAACATCATGTTATTCATATACCAGAAATGTTTGAAGCTACTGACTGAATGAAAAGAGCTGGCATCTCACTCTCTTTGAATCTTCTTTATCATGCTAAGAGGAGCAGGAAAAAGCAAAAAATTTCAGAATTGCACCTTGCAATGTGGAGATATTACTGTTTGTGCATTTACAATATTCATTGATTTTTGCCATTGAAAAACGTCCAGAAATGTTTGAAGCTACTGACTGAATGAAAGGAGCTGGCATCTCACTCTCTTTGAATCTTCTTTATCATGCTAGGATTAGCAGGAAAAAGCAAAAAAATTCAGAATTGCACCTTGCAATGTGGAGATATTACTGTTTGTGCATTTACAATATTCATTGATTTTTGCCATTGAAAAACGTCCAGAAATGTTTGAAGCTACTGACTGAATGAAAGGAGCTGGCATCTCACTCTCTTTGAATCTTCTTTATCATGCTAGGATTAGCAGGAAAAAGCAAAAAATTTCAGAATTGCACCTTGCAATGTGGAGATATTACTGTTTGTGCACTTACAATATTCATTGATTTTTGCCATTGAAAAACGTCCAGAAATGTTTGAAGCTACTGACTGAATGAAAGGAGCTGGCATCTCACTCTCTTTGAATCTTCTTTATCATGCTAGGATTAGCAGGAAAAAGCAAAAAATTTCAGAATTGCACCTTGCAATGTGGAGATATTACTGTTTGTGCATTTACAATATTCATTGATTTTGCCATTGAAAAACGTCCAGAAATGTTTGAAGCTACTGACTGAATGAAAGGAGCTGGCATCTCACTCTCTTTGAATCTTCTTTATCATGCTAGGATTAGCAGGAAAAAGCAAAAAATTTCAGAATTGCACCTTGCAATGCGGAGAAATTACTGTTTGTGCATTTACAATATTCATTGATTTTTGCCATTGAAAAACATCATGTTATTCATATACCAGAAATGTTTGAAGCTACTGACTGAATGAAAAGAGCTGGCATCTCACTCTCTTTGAATCTTCTTTATCATGCTAAGAGGAGCAGGAAAAAGCAAAAAATTTCAGAATTGCACCTTGCAATGTGGAGATATTACTGTTTGTGCATTTACAATATTCATTGATTTTTGCCATTGAAAAACGTCCAGAAATGTTTGAAGCTACTGACTGAATGAATGGAGCTGGCATCTCACTCTCTTTGAATCTTCTTTATCATGCTAGGATTAGCAGGAAAAAGCAAAAAATTTCAGAATTGCACCTTGCAATGCGGAGAAATTACTGTTTGTGCATTTACAATATTCATTGATTTTTGCCATTGAAAAACATCATGTTATTCATATACCAGAAATATTTGAAGCTACTGACTGAATGAAAAGAGCTGGCATCTCACTCTCTTTGAATCTTCTTTATCATGCTAAGAGGAGCAGGAAAAAGCAAAAAATTTCAGAATTGCACCTTGCAATGTGGAGATATTACTGTTTGTGCATTTACAATATTCATTGATTTTTGCCATTGAAAAACGTCCAGAAATGTTTGAAGCTACTGACTGAATGAAAGGAGCTGGCATCTCACTCTCTTTGAATCTTCTTTATCATGCTAGGATTAGCAGGAAAAAGCAAAAAATTTCAGAATTGCACCTTGCAATGTGGAGATATTACTGTTTGTGCATTTACAATATTCATTGATTTTTGCCATTGAAAAACGTCCAGAAATGTTTGAAGCTACTGACTGAATGAAAGGAGCTGGCATCTCACTCTCTTTGAATCTTCTTTATCATGCTAGGATTAGCAGGAAAAAGCAAAAAATTTCAGAATTGCACCTTGCAATGTGGAGATATTACTGTTTGTGCATTTACAATATTCATTGATTTTTGCCATTGAAAAACGTCCAGAAATGTTTGAAGCTACTGACTGAATGAAAGGAGCTTGCATCTCACTCTCTTTGAATCTTCTTTATCATGCTAGGATTAGCAGGAAAAAGCAAAAAATTTCAGAATTGCACCTTGCAATGCGGAGAAATTACTGTTTGTGCATTTACAATATTCATTGATTTTTGCCATTGAAAAACATCATGTTATTCATATACCAGAAATGTTTGAAGCTACTGACTGAATGAAAAGAGCTGGCATCTCACTCTCTTTGAATCTTCTTTATCATGCTAAGAGGAGCAGGAAAAAGCAAAAAAGTTCATAATTGCACCTTGCAATGTGGAGATATTACTGTTTGTGCATTTACAATATTCATTGATTTTTGCCATTGAAAAACGTCCAGAAATGTTTGAAGCTACTGACTGAATGAAAGGAGCTGGCATCTCACTCTCTTTGAATCTTCTTTATCATGCTAAGATTAGCAGGAAAAAGCAAAAAATTTCAGAATTGCACCTTGCAATGCGGAGAAATTACTGTTTGTGCATTTACAATATTCATTGATTTTTGCCATTGAAAAACATCATGTTATTCATATACCAGAAATGTTTGAAGCTACTGACTGAATGAAAAGAGCTGGCATCTCACTCTCTTTGAATCTTCTTTATCATGCTAAGAGGAGCAGGAAAAAGCAAAAAATTTCAGAATTGCACCTTGCAATGTGGAGATATTACTGTTTGTGCATTTACAATATTCATTGATTTTTGCCATTGAAAAACGTCCAGAAATGTTTGAAGCTACTGACTGAATGAAAGGAGCTGGCATCTCACTCTCTTTGAATCTTCTTTATCATGCTAGGATTAGCAGGAAAAAGCAAAAAAATTCAGAATTGCACCTTGCAATGTGGAGATATTACTGTTTGTGCATTTACAATATTCATTGATTTTTGCCATTGAAAAACGTCCAGAAATGTTTGAAGCTACTGACTGAATGAAAGGAGCTGGCATCTCACTCTCTTTGAATCTTCTTTATCATGCTAGGATTAGCAGGAAAAAGCAAAAAATTTCAGAATTGCACCTTGCAATGTGGAGATATTACTGTTTGTGCACTTACAATATTCATTGATTTTTGCCATTGAAAAACGTCCAGAAATGTTTGAAGCTACTGACTGAATGAAAGGAGCTGGCATCTCACTCTCTTTGAATCTTCTTTATCATGCTAGGATTAGCAGGAAAAAGCAAAAAATTTCAGAATTGCACCTTGCAATGTGGAGATATTACTGTTTGTGCATTTACAATATTCATTGATTTTTGCCATTGAAAAACGTCCAGAAATGTTTGAAGCTACTGACTGAATGAAAGGAGCTGGCATCTCACTCTCTTTGAATCTTCTTTATCATGCTAGGATTAGCAGGAAAAAGCAAAAAATTTCAGAATTGCACCTTGCAATGCGGAGAAATTACTGTTTGTGCATTTACAATATTCATTGATTTTTGCCATTGAAAAACATCATGTTATTCATATACCAGAAATGTTTGAAGCTACTGACTGAATGAAAAGAGTTGGCATCTCACTCTCTTTGAATCTTCTTTATCATGCTAAGAGGAGCAGGAAAAAGCAAAAAAGTTCAGAATTGCACCTTGCAATGTGGAGATATTACTGTTTGTGCATTTACAATATTCATTGATTTTGCCATTGAAAAACGTCCAGAAATGTTTGAAGCTACTGACTGAATGAAAGGAGCTGGCATCTCACTCTCTTTGAATCTTCTTTATCATGCTAGGATTAGCAGGAAAAAGCAAAAAATTTCAGAATTGCACCTTGCAATGCGGAGAAATTACTGTTTGTGCATTTACAATATTCATTGATTTTTGCCATTGAAAAACATCATGTTATTCATATACCAGAAATGTTTGAAGCTACTGACTGAATGAAAAGAGCTGGCATCTCACTCTCTTTGAATCTTCTTTATCATGCTAAGAGGAGCAGGAAAAAGCAAAAAATTTCAGAATTGCACCTTGCAATGTGGAGATATTACTGTTTGTGCATTTACAATATTCATTGATTTTTGCCATTGAAAAACGTCCAGAAATGTTTGAAGCTACTGACTGAATGAATGGAGCTGGCATCTCACTCTCTTTGAATCTTCTTTATCATGCTAGGATTAGCAGGAAAAAGCAAAAAAATTCAGAATTGCACCTTGCAATGTGGAGATATTACTGTTTGTGCATATACAATATTCATTGATTTTTGCCATTGAAAAACGTCCAGAAATGTTTGAAGCTACTGACTGAATGAAAGGAGCTGGCATCTCACTCTCTTTGAATCTTCTTTATCATGCTAGGATTAGCAGGAAAAAGCAAAAAATTTCAGAATTGCACCTTGCAATGTGGAGATATTACTGTTTGTGCATTTACAATATTCATTGATTTTTGCCATTGAAAAACGTCCAGAAATGTTTGAAGCTACTGACTGAATGAAAGGAGCTGGCATCTCACTCTCTTTGAATCTTCTTTATCATGCTAGGATTAGCAGGAAAAAGCAAAAAATTTCAGAATTGCACCTTGCAATGCGGAGAAATTACTGTTTGTGCATTTACAATATTCATTGATTTTTGCCATTGAAAAACATCATGTTATTCATATATCAGAAATGTTTGAAGCTACTGACTGAATGAAAAGAGCTGGCATCTCACTCTCTTTGAATCTTCTTTATCATGCTAAGAGGAGCAGGAAAAAGCAAAAAATTTCAGAATTGCACCTTGCAATGTGGAGATATTACTGTTTGTGCATTTACAATATTCATTGATTTTGCCATTGAAAAACGTCCAGAAATGTTTGAAGCTACTGACTGAATGAAAGGAGCTGGCATCTCACTCTCTTTGAATCTTCTTTATCATGCTAGGATTAGCAGGAAAAAGCAAAAAATTTCAGACTTGCACCTTGCAATGCGGAGAAATTACTGTTTGTGCATTTACAATATTCATTGATTTTTGCCATTGAAAAACATCATGTTATTCATATACCAGAAATGTTTGAAGCTACTGACTGAATGAAAAGAGCTGGCATCTCACTCTCTTTGAATCTTCTTTATCATGCTAAGAGGAGCAGGAAAAAGCAAAAAATTTCAGAATTGCACCTTGCAATGTGGAGATATTACTGTTTGTGCATTTACAATATTCATTGATTTTTGCCATTGAAAATCGTCCAGAAATGTTTGAAGCTACTGACTGAATGAAAGGAGCTGGCATCTCACTCTCTTTGAATCTTCTTTATCATGCTAGGATTAGCAGGAAAAAGCAAAAAAATTCAGAATTGCACCTTGCAATGTGGAGATATTACTGTTTGTGCATTTACAATATTCATTGATTTTTGCCATTGAAAAACGTCCAGAAATGTTTGAAGCTACTGACTGAATGAAAGGAGCTGGCATCTCACTCTCTTTGAATCTTCTTTATCATGCTAGGATTAGCAGGAAAAAGCAAAAAATTTCAGAATTGCACCTTGCAATGTGGAGATATTACTGTTTGTGCATTTACAATATTCATTGATTTTTGCCATTGAAAAACGTCCAGAAATGTTTGAAGCTACTGACTGAATGAAAGGAGCTGGCATCTCACTCTCTTTGAATCTTCTTTATCATGCTAGGATTAGCAGGAAAAAGCAAAAAATTTCAGAATTGCACCTTGCAATGCGGAGAAATTACTGTTTGTGCATTTACAATATTCATTGATTTTTGCCATTGAAAAACATCATGTTATTCATATACCAGAAATGTTTGAAGCTACTGACTGAATGAAAAGAGCTGGCATCTCACTCTCTTTTTATCTTCTTTATCATGCTAAGAGGAGCAGGAAAAAGCAAAAAATTTCAGAATTGCACCTTGCAATGTGGAGATATTACTGTTTGTGCATTTACAATATTCATTGATTTTTGCCATTGAAAAACGTCCAGAAATGTTTGAAGCTACTGACTGAATGAAAGGAGCTGGCATCTCACTCTCTTTGAAACTTCTTTATCATGCTAGGATTAGCAGGAAAAAGCAAAAAAATTTCAGAATTGCACCTTGCAATGCGGAGAAATTACTGTTTGTGCATTTACAATATTCATTGATTTTTGCCATTGAAAAACATCATGTTATTCATATATCAGAAATGTTTGAAGCTACTGACTGAATGAAAAGAGCTGGCATCTCACTCTCTTTGAATCTTCTTTATCATGCTAAGAGGAGCAGGAAAAAGCAAAAAATTTCAGAATTGCACCTTGCAATGTGGAGATATTACTGTTTGTGCATTTACAATATTCATTGATTTTTGCCATTGAAAAACGTCCAGAAATGTTTGAAGCTACTGACTGAATGAAAGGAGCTGGCATCTCACTCTCTTTAAATCTTCTTTATCATGCTAGGATTAGCAGGAAAAAGCAAAAAATTTCAGAATTGCACCTTGCAATGTGGAGATATTACTGTTTGTGCATTTACAATATTCATTGATTTTTGCCATTGAAAAACATCATGTTATTCATATACCAGAAATGTTTGAAGCTACTGACTGAATGAAAAGAGCTGGCATCTCACTCTCTTTGAATCTTCTTTATCATGCTAAGAGGAGCAGGAAAAAGCAAAAAATTTCAGAATTGCACCTTGCAATGTGTAGATATTACTGTTTGTGCATTTACAATATTCATTGATTTTTGCCATTGAAAAATGTCCAGAAATGTTTGAAGCTACTGACTGAATGAAAGGAGCTGGCATCTCACTCTCTTTGAATCTTCTTTATCATGCTAAGAGGAGCAGGAAAAAGCAAAAAATTTCAGAATTGCACCTTGCAATGTGGAGATATTACTGTTTGTGCATTTACAATATTCATTGATTTTTGCCATTGAAAAACGTCCAGAAATGTTTGAAGCTACTGAGTGAATGAAAGGAGCTGGCATCTCACTCTCTTTGAATCTTCTTTATCATGCTAGGATTAGCAGGAAAAAGCAAAAAAATTTCAGAATTGCACCTTGCAATGTGGAGAAATTTCTGTTTGTGCATTTACAATATTCATTGATTTTTGCCATTGAAAAACATCATGTTATTCATATACCAGAAATATTTGAAGCTACTGACTGAATGAAAGGAGCTGGCATCTCACTCTCTTTGAATCTTCTTTATCATGCTAAGAGGAGCAGGAAAAAGCAAAAAATTTCAGAATTGCACCTTGCAATGTGGAGATATTACTGTTTGTGCATTTACAATATTCATTGATTTTTGCCATTGAAAAACGTCCAGAAATGTTTGAAGCTACTGACTGAATGAAAGGAGCTGGCATCTCACTCTCTTTGAATCTTCTTTATCATGCTAGGATTAGCAGGAAAAAGCAAAAAATTTCAGAATTGCACCTTGCAATGCGGAGAAATTACTGTTTGTGCATTTACAATATTCATTGATTTTTGCCATTGAAAAATATCATGTTATTCATATACCAGAAATGTTTGAAGCTACTGACTGAATGAAAAGAGCTGGCATTTCACTCTCTTTGAATCTTCTTTATCATGCTAAGAGGAGCAGGAAAAAGCAAAAATTTTCAGAATTGCACCTTGCAATGTGGAGATATTACTGTTTGTGCATTTACAATATTCATTGATTTTTGCCATTGGAAAACGTCCAGAAATGTTTGAAGCTACTGACTGAATGAAAGGAGCTGGCATCTCACTCTCTTTGAATCTTCTTTATCATGCTAGGATTAGCAGGAAAAAGCAAAAAATTTCAGAATTGCACCTTGCAATGTGGAGATATTACTGTTTGTACATTTACAATATTCATTGATTTTTGCCATTGAAAAACGTCCAGAAATGTTTGAAGCTACTGACTGCATGAAAGGAGCTGGCATCTCACTCTCTTTGAATCTTCTTTATCATGCTAGGATTAGCAGGAAAAAGTAAAAAATTTCAGAATTGCACCTTGCAATGTGGAGATATTACTGTTTGTGCATTTACAATATTCATTGATTTTTGCCATTGAAAAACGTCCAGAAATGTTTGAAGCTACTGACTGAATGAAAGGAGCTGGCATCTCACTCTCTTTGAATCTTCTTTATCATGCTAGGATTAGCAGGAAAAAGCAAAAAATTTCAGAATTGCACCTTGCAATGCGGAGAAATTACTGTTTGTGCATTTACAATATTCATTGATTTTTGCCATTGAAAAACATCATGTTATTCATATACCAGAAATGTTTGAAGCTACTGACTGAATGAAAAGAGCTGGCATCTCACTCTCTTTTAATCTTCTTTATCATGCTAAGAGGAGCAGGAAAAAGCAAAAAATTTCAGAATTGCACCTTGCAATGTGGAGATATTACTGTTTGTGCATTTACAATATTTATTGATTTTTGCCATTGAAAAACGTGCAGAAATGTTTGAAGCTACTGACTGAATGATAGGAGCTGGCATCTCACTCTCTTTGAATCTTCTTTATCATGCTAGGATTAGCAGGAAAAAGCAAAAAATTTCAGAATTACACCTTGCAATGCGGAGAAATTACTGTTTGTGCATTTACAATATTCATTGATTTTTGCCATTGAAAAACATCATGTTATTCATATACCAGAAATGTTTGAAGCTACTGACTGAATGAAAAGAGCTGGCATCTCACTCTCTTTGAATCTTCTTTATCATGCTAAGAGGAGCAGGAAAAAGCAAAAAATTTCAGAATTGCACCTTGCAATGTGGAGATATTACTGTTTGTGCATTTACAATATTCATTGATTTTTGCCATTGAAAAACATCCAGAAATGTTTGAAGCTACTGACTGAATGAAAGGAGCTGGCATCTCACTCTCTTTGAATCTTCTTTATCATGCTAGGATTAGCAGGAAAAAGCAAAAAAAATCAGAATTGCACCTTGCAATGTGGAGATATTACTGTTTGTGCATTTACAATATTCATTGATTTTTGCCATTGAAAAACGTCCAGAAATGTTTGAAGCTACTGACTGAATGAAAGGAGCTGGCATCTCACTCTCTTTGAATTTTCTTTATCTTGCTAGGATTAGCAGGAAAAAGCAAAAAATTTCAGAATTGCACCTTGCAATGTGGAGATATTACTGTTTGTACATTTACAATATTCATTGATTTTTGCCATTGAAAAACGTCCAGAAATGTTTGAAGCTACTGACTGCATGAAAGGAGCTGGCATCTCACTCTCTTTGAATCTTCTTTATCATGCTAGGATTAGCAGGAAAAAGTAAAAAATTTCAGAATTGCACCTTGCAATGTGGAGATATTACTGTTTGTGCATTTACAATATTCATTGATTTTTGCCATTGAAAAACGTCCAGAAATGTTTGAAGCTACTGACTGAATGAAAGGAGCTGGCATCTCACTCTCTTTGAATCTTCTTTATCATGCTAGGATTAGCAGGAAAAAGCAAAAAATTTCAGAATTGCACCTTGCAATGCGGAGAAATTACTGTTTGTGCATTTACAATATTCATTGTTTTTTGCCATTGAAAAACATCATGTTATTCATATACCAGAAATGTTTGAAGCTACTGACTGAATGAAAAGAGCTGGCATCTCACTCTCTTTGAATCTTCTTTATCATGCTAAGAGGAGCAGGAAAAAGCAAAAAATTTCAGAATTGCACCTTGCAATGTGGAGATATTACTGTTTGTGCATTTACAATATTTATTGATTTTTGCCATTGAAAAACGTCCAGAAATGTTTGAAGCTACTGACTGAATGATAGGAGCTGGCATCTCACTCTCTTTGAATCTTCTTTATCATGCTAGGATTAGCAGGAAAAAGCAAAAAATTTCAGAATTACACCTTGCAATGCGGAGAAATTACTGTTTGTGCATTTACAATATTCATTGATTTTTGCCATTGAAAAACATCATGTTATTCATATACCAGAAATGTTTGAAGCTACTGACTGAATGAAAAGAGCTGGCATCTCACTCTCTTTGAATCTTCTTTATCATGCTAAGAGGAGCAGGAAAAAGCAAAAAATTTCAGAATTGCACCTTGCAATGTGGAGATATTACTGTTTGTGCATTTACAATATTCATTGATTTTTGCCATTGAAAAACATCCAGAAATGTTTGAAGCTACTGACTGAATGAAAGGAGCTGGCATCTCACTCTCTTTGAATCTTCTTTATCATGCTAGGATTAGCAGGAAAAAGCAAAAAAATTCAGAATTGCACCTTGCAATGTGGAGATATTACTGTTTGTGCATTTAAAATATTCATTGATTTTTGCCATTGAAAAACGTCCAGAAATGTTTGAAGCTACTGACTGAATGAAAGGAGCTGGCATCTCACTCTCTTTGAATTTTCTTTATCATGCTAGGATTAGCAGGAAAAAGCAAAAAATTTCAGAATTGCACCTTGCAATGTGGAGATATTACTGTTTGTGCATTTACAATATTCATTGATTTTTGCCATTGAAAAACGTCCAGAAATGTTTGAAGCTACTGACTGAATGAAAGGAGCTGGCATCTCACTCTCTTTGAATCTTCTTTATCATGCTAGGATTAGCAGGAAAAAGCAAAAAATTTCAGAATTGCACCTTGCAATGCGGAGAAATTACTGTGTGTGCATTTACAATATTCATTGATTTTTGCCATTGAAAAACATCAGATTATTCATATACCAGAAATGTTTGAAGCTACTGACTGAATGAAAAGAGCTGGCATCTCACTCTCGTTGAATCTTCTTTATCATGCTAAGAGGAGCAGGAAAAAGCAAAAAATTTCAGAATTGCACCTTGCAATGTGGAGATATTACTGTTTGTGCATTTACAATATTCATTGATTTTTGCCATTGAAAAACGTCCAGAAATGTTTGAAGCTACTGACTGAATGAAAGGAGCTGGCATCTCACTCTCTTTAAATCTTCTTTATCATGCTAGGATTAGCAGGAAAAAGCAAAAAATTTCAGAATTGCACCTTGCAATGTGGAGATATTACTGTTTGTGCATTTACAATATTCATTGATTTTTGCCATTGAAAAACATCATGTTATTCATATACCAGAAATGTTTGAAGCTACTGACTGAATGAAAAGAGCTGGCATCTCACTCTCTTTGAATCTTCTTTATCATGCTAGGATTAGCAGGAAAAAGCAAAAAATTTCAGAATTGCACCTTGCAATGTGGAGATATTACTGTTTGTGCATTTACAATATTCATTGATTTTTGCCATTGAAAAACGTCCAGAAATGTTTGAAGCTACTGACTGAATGAAAGGAGCTGGCATCTCACTCTCTTTGAATCTTCTTTATCATGCTAGGATTAGCAGGAAAAAGCAAAAAATTTCAGAATTGCACCTTGCAATGTGGAGATATTACTGTTTGTGCATTTACAATATTCATTGATTTTTGCCATTGAAAAACGTTCAGAAATGTTTGAAGCTACTGACTGAATGAAAGGAGCTGGCATCTCACTCTCTTTGAATCTTCTTTATCATGCTAAGAGGAGCAGGAAAAAGCAAAAAATTTCAGAATTGCACCTTGCAATGTGGAGATATTACTGTTTGTGCATTTACAATATTCATTGATTTTTGCCATTGAAAAACATCATGTTATTCATATACCAGAAATGTTTGAAGCTACTGACTGAATGAAAAGAGCTGGCATCTCACTCTCTTTGAATCTTCTTTATCATGATAGGATTAGCAGGAAAAAGCAAAAAATTTCAGAATTGCACCTTGCAATGCGGAGATATTACTGTTTGTGCATTTACAATATTCATTGATTTTTGCCATTGAAAAACGTCCAGAAATGTTTGAAGCTACTGACTGAATGAAAGGATCTGGCATCTCACTCTCTTTGAATCTTCTTTATCATGCTAGGATTAGGAGGAAAAAGCAAAAAATTTCAGAATTGCACCTTGCAATGCGGAGATATTACTGTTTGTGCATTTACAATATTCATTGATTTTTGCCATTGAAAAACATCATGTTATTCATATACCAGAAATGTTTGAAGCTACTGACTGAATGAAAAGAGCTGGCATCTCACTCTCTTTGAATCTTCTTTATCATGCTAAGAGGAGCAGGAAAAAGCAAAAAATTTCAGAATTGCACCTTGCAATGTGGAGATATTACTGTTTGTGCATTTACAATATTCATTGATTTTTGCCATTGAAAAACGTCCAGAAATGTTTGAAGCTACTGACTGAATGAAAGGAGCTGGCATCTCACTCTCTTTGAATCTTCTTTATCATGCTAAGAGGAGCAGGAAAAAGCAAAAAATTTCAGAATTGCACCTTGCAATGTGGAGATATTACTGTTTGTGCATTTACAATATTCATTGATTTTTGCCATTGAAAAACGTCCAGAAATGTTTGAAGCTACTGACTGAATGAAAGGAGCTGGCATCTCACTCTCTTTGAATCTTCTTTATCATGCTAGGATTAGCAGGAAAAAGCAAAAAATTTCAGAATTGCACCTTGCAATGTGGAGATATTACTGTTTGTGCATTTACAATATTCATTGATTTTTGCCATTGAAAAACGTCCAGAAATGTTTGAAGCTACTGACTGAATGAAAGGAGCTGGCATCTCACTCTCTTTGAATCTTCTTTATCATGCTAGGATTAGCAGGAAAAAGCAAAAAATTTCAGAATTGCACCTTGCAATGTGGAGATATTACTGTTTGTGCATTTACAATATTCATTGATTTTTGCCATTGAAAAACGTCCAGAAATGTTTGAAGCTACTGACTGAATGAAAGGAGCTGGCATCTCACTCTCTTTGAATCTTCTTTATCATGCTAGGATTAGCAGGAAAAAGCAAAAAATTTCAGAATTGCACCTTGCAATGCGGAGAAATTACTGTTTGTGCATTTACAATATTCATTGATTTTTGCCATTGAAAAACATCATGTTATTCATATACCAGAAATGTTTGAAGCTACTGACTGAATGAAAAGAGCTGGCATCTCACTCTCTTTGAATCTTTATCATGCTAAGAGTAGCAGGAAAAAGCAAAAAATTTCAGAATTGCACCTTGCAATGTGGAGATATTACTGTTTGTGCATTTACAATATTCATTGATTTTTGCCATTGAAAAACGTCCAGAAATGTTTGAAGCTACTGACTGAATGAAAGGAGCTGGCATCTCACTCTCTTTGAATCTTCTTTATCATGCTAGGATTAGCAGGAAAAAGCAAAAAATTTCAGAATTGCACCTTGCAATGCGGAGAAATTACTGTTTGTGCATTTACAATATTCATTGATTTTTGCCATTGAAAAACATCATGTTATTCATATACCAGAAATGTTTGAAGCTACTGACTGAATGAAAAGAGCTGGCATCTCACTCTCTTTGAATCTTCTTTATCATGCTAAGAGGAGCAGGAAAAAGCAAAAAATTTCAGAATTGCACCTTGCAATGTGGAGATATTACTGTTTGTGCATTTACAATATTCATTGATTTTTGCCATTGAAAAACGTCCAGAAATGTTTGAAGCTACTGACTGAATGAAAGGAGCTGGCATCTCACTCTCTTTAAATCTTCTTTATCATGCTAGGATTAGCAGGAAAAAGCAAAAAATTTCAGAATTGCACCTTGCAATGTGGAGATATTACTGTTTGTGCATTTACAATATTCATTGATTTTTGCCATTGAAAAACATCATGTTATTCATATACCAGAAATGTTTGAAGCTACTGACTGAATGAAAAGAGCTGGCATCTCACTCTCTTTGAATCTTCTTTATCATGCTAGGATTAGCAGGAAAAAGCAAAAAATTTCAGAATTGCACCTTGCAATGCGGAGATATTACTGTTTGTGCATTTACAATATTCATTGATTTTTGCCATTGAAAAACGTCCAGAAATGTTTGAAGCTACTGACTGAATGAAAGGAGCTGGCATCTCACTCTCTTTGAATCTTCTTTATCATGCTAGGATTAGCGGGAAAAAGCAAAAAATTTCAGAATTGCACCTTGCAATGTGGAGATATTACTGTTTGTGCATTTACAATATTCATTGATTTTTGCCATTGAAAAACGTCCAGAAATGTTTGAAGCTACTGACTGAATGAAAGGAGCTGGCATCTCACTCTCTTTGAATTTTCTTTATCATGCTAGGATTAGCAGGAAAAAGCAAAAAATTTCAGAATTGCACCTTGCAATGTGGAGATATTACTGTTTGTGCATTTACAATATTCATTGATTTTTGCCATTGAAAAACATCATGTTATTCATATATCAGAAATGTTTGAAGCTACTGACTGAATGAAAAGAGCTGGCATCTCACTCTCTTTGAATCTTCTTTATCATGCTAAGAGGAGCAGGAAAAAGCAAAAAATTTCAGAATTGCACCTTGCAATGTGGAGATATTACTGTTTGTGCATTTACAATATTCATTGATTTTTGCCATTGAAAAACGTCCAGAAATGTTTGAAGCTACTGACTGAATGAAAGGAGCTGGCATCTCACTCTCTTTAAATCTTCTTTATCATGCTAGGATTAGCAGGAAAAAGCAAAAAATTTCAGAATTGCACCCTGCAATGTGGAGATATTACTGTTTGTGCATTTACAATATTCATTGATTTTTGCCATTGAAAAACATCATGTTATTCATATACCAGAAATGTTTGAAGCTACTGACTGAATGAAAAGAGCTGGCATCTCACTCTCTTTGAATCTTCTTTATCATGCTAAGAGGAGCAGGAAAAAGCAAAAAATTTCAGAATTGCACCTTGCAATGTGTAGATATTACTGTTTGTGCATTTACAATATTCATTGATTTTTGCCATTGAAAAATGTCCAGAAATGTTTGAAGCTACTGACTGAATGAAAGGAGCTGGCATCTCACTCTCTTTGAATCTTCTTTATCATGCTAAGAGGAGCAGGAAAAAGCAAAAAATTTCAGAATTGCACCTTGCAATGTGGAGATATTACTGTTTGTGCATTTACAATATTCATTGATTTTTGCCATTGAAAAACGTCCAGAAATGTTTGAAGCTACTGACTGAATGAAAGGAGCTGGCATCTCACTCTCTTTGAATCTTCTTTATCATGCTAAGAGGAGCAGGAAAAAGCAAAAAATTTCAGAATTGCACCTTGCAATGTGGAGATATTACTGTTTGTGCATTTACAATATTCATTGATTTTTGCCATTGAAAAACGTCCAGAAATGTTTGAAGCTACTGACTGAATGAAAGGAGCTGGCATCTCACTCTCTTTGAATCTTCTTTATCATGCTAGGATTAGCAGGAAAAAGCAAAAAATTTCAGAATTGCACCTTGCAATGTGGAGATATTACTGTTTGTGCATTTACAATATTCATTGATTTTTGCCATTGAAAAACGTCCAGAAATGTTTGAAGCTACTGACTGAATGAAAGGAGCTGGCATCTCACTCTCTTTGAATCTTCTTTATCATGCTAGGATTAGCAGGAAAAAGCAAAAAATTTCAGAATTGCACCTTGCAATGTGGAGATATTACTGTTTGTGCATTTACAATATTCATTGATTTTTGCCATTGAAAAACGTCCAGAAATGTTTGAAGCTACTGACTGAATGAAAGGAGCTGGCATCTCACTCTCTTTGAATCTTCTTTATCATGCTAGGATTAGCAGGAAAAAGCAAAAAATTTCAGAATTGCACCTTGCAATGCGGAGAAATTACTGTTTGTGCATTTACAATATTCATTGATTTTTGCCATTGAAAAACATCATGTTATTCATATACCAGAAATGTTTGAAGCTACTGACTGAATGAAAAGAGCTGGCATCTCACTCTCTTTGAATCTTTATCATGCTAAGAGTAGCAGGAAAAAGCAAAAAATTTCAGAATTGCACCTTGCAATGTGGAGATATTACTGTTTGTGCATTTACAATATTCATTGATTTTTGCCATTGAAAAACGTCCAGAAATGTTTGAAGCTACTGACTGAATGAAAGGAGCTGGCATCTCACTCTCTTTGAATCTTCTTTATCATGCTAGGATTAGCAGGAAAAAGCAAAAAATTTCAGAATTGCACCTTGCAATGCGGAGAAATTACTGTTTGTGCATTTACAATATTCATTGATTTTTGCCATTGAAAAACATCATGTTATTCATATACCAGAAATGTTTGAAGCTACTGACTGAATGAAAAGAGCTGGCATCTCACTCTCTTTGAATCTTCTTTATCATGCTAAGAGGAGCAGGAAAAAGCAAAAAATTTCAGAATTGCACCTTGCAATGTGGAGATATTACTGTTTGTGCATTTACAATATTCATTGATTTTTGCCATTGAAAAACGTCCAGAAATGTTTGAAGCTACTGACTGAATGAAAGGAGCTGGCATCTCACTCTCTTTAAATCTTCTTTATCATGCTAGGATTAGCAGGAAAAAGCAAAAAATTTCAGAATTGCACCTTGCAATGTGGAGATATTACTGTTTGTGCATTTACAATATTCATTGATTTTTGCCATTGAAAAACATCATGTTATTCATATACCAGAAATGTTTGAAGCTACTGACTGAATGAAAAGAGCTGGCATCTCACTCTCTTTGAATCTTCTTTATCATGCTAGGATTAGCAGGAAAAAGCAAAAAATTTCAGAATTGCACCTTGCAATGCGGAGATATTACTGTTTGTGCATTTACAATATTCATTGATTTTTGCCATTGAAAAACGTCCAGAAATGTTTGAAGCTACTGACTGAATGAAAGGAGCTGGCATCTCACTCTCTTTGAATCTTCTTTATCATGCTAGGATTAGCGGGAAAAAGCAAAAAATTTCAGAATTGCACCTTGCAATGTGGAGATATTACTGTTTGTGCATTTACAATATTCATTGATTTTTGCCATTGAAAAACGTCCAGAAATGTTTGAAGCTACTGACTGAATGAAAGGAGCTGGCATCTCACTCTCTTTGAATTTTCTTTATCATGCTAGGATTAGCAGGAAAAAGCAAAAAATTTCAGAATTGCACCTTGCAATGTGGAGATATTACTGTTTGTGCATTTACAATATTCATTGATTTTTGCCATTGAAAAACATCATGTTATTCATATATCAGAAATGTTTGAAGCTACTGACTGAATGAAAAGAGCTGGCATCTCACTCTCTTTGAATCTTCTTTATCATGCTAAGAGGAGCAGGAAAAAGCAAAAAATTTCAGAATTGCACCTTGCAATGTGGAGATATTACTGTTTGTGCATTTACAATATTCATTGATTTTTGCCATTGAAAAACGTCCAGAAATGTTTGAAGCTACTGACTGAATGAAAGGAGCTGGCATCTCACTCTCTTTAAATCTTCTTTATCATGCTAGGATTAGCAGGAAAAAGCAAAAAATTTCAGAATTGCACCTTGCAATGTGGAGATATTACTGTTTGTGCATTTACAATATTCATTGATTTTTGCCATTGAAAAACATCATGTTATTCATATACCAGAAATGTTTGAAGCTACTGACTGAATGAAAAGAGCTGGCATCTCACTCTCTTTGAATCTTCTTTATCATGCTAAGAGGAGCAGGAAAAAGCAAAAAATTTCAGAATTGCACCTTGCAATGTGTAGATATTACTGTTTGTGCATTTACAATATTCATTGATTTTTGCCATTGAAAAATGTCCAGAAATGTTTGAAGCTACTGACTGAATGAAAGGAGCTGGCATCTCACTCTCTTTGAATCTTCTTTATCATGCTAAGAGGAGCAGGAAAAAGCAAAAAATTTCAGAATTGCACCTTGCAATGTGGAGATATTACTGTTTGTGCATTTACAATATTCATTGATTTTTGCCATTGAAAAACGTCCAGAAATGTTTGAAGCTACTGAGTGAATGAAAGGAGCTGGCATCTCACTCTCTTTGAATCTTCTTTATCATGCTAGGATTAGCAGGAAAAAGCAAAAAAATTTCAGAATTGCACCTTGCAATGTGGAGAAATTTCTGTTTGTGCATTTACAATATTCATTGATTTTTGCCATTGAAAAACATCATGTTATTCATATACCAGAAATATTTGAAGCTACTGACTGAATGAAAAGAGCTGGCATCTCACTCTCTTTGAATCTTCTTTATCATGCTAAGAGGAGCAGGAAAAAGCAAAAAATTTCAGAATTGCACCTTGCAATGTGGAGATATTACTGTTTGTGCATTTACAATATTCATTGATTTTTGCCATTGAAAAACGTCCAGAAATGTTTGAAGCTACTGACTGAATGAAAGGAGCTGGCATCTCACTCTCTTTGAATCTTCTTTATCATGCTAGGATTAGCAGGAAAAAGCAAAAAATTTCAGAATTGCACCTTGCAATGCGGAGAAATTACTGTTTGTGCATTTACAATATTCATTGATTTTTGCCATTGAAAAATATCATGTTATTCATATACCAGAAATGTTTGAAGCTACTGACTGAATGAAAAGAGCTGGCATTTCACTCTCTTTGAATCTTCTTTATCATGCTAAGAGGAGCAGGAAAAAGCAAAAATTTTCAGAATTGCACCTTGCAATGTGGAGATATTACTGTTTGTGCATTTACAATATTCATTGATTTTTGCCATTGGAAAACGTCCAGAAATGTTTGAAGCTACTGACTGAATGAAAGGAGCTGGCATCTCACTCTCTTTCAATCTTCTTTATCATGCTAGGATTAGCAGGAAAAAGCAAAAAATTTCAGAATTGCACCTTGCAATGTGGAGATATTACTGTTTGTACATTTACAATATTCATTGATTTTTGCCATTGAAAAACGTCCAGAAATGTTTGAAGCTACTGACTGCATGAAAGGAGCTGGCATCTCACTCTCTTTGAATCTTCTTTATCATGCTAGGATTAGCAGGAAAAAGTAAAAAATTTCAGAATTGCACCTTGCAATGTGGAGATATTACTGTTTGTGCATTTACAATATTCATTGATTTTTGCCATTGAAAAACGTCCAGAAATGTTTGAAGCTACTGACTGAATGAAAGGAGCTGGCATCTCACTCTCTTTGAATCTTCTTTATCATGCTAGGATTAGCAGGAAAAAGCAAAAAATTTCAGAATTGCACCTTGCAATGCGGAGAAATTACTGTTTGTGCATTTACAATATTCATTGATTTTTGCCATTGAAAAACATCATGTTATTCATATACCAGAAATGTTTGAAGCTACTGACTGAATGAAAAGAGCTGGCATCTCACTCTCTTTGAATCTTCTTTATCATGCTAAGAGGAGCAGGAAAAAGCAAAAAATTTCAGAATTGCACCTTGCAATGTGGAGATATTACTGTTTGTGCATTTACAATATTTATTGATTTTTGCCATTGAAAAACGTGCAGAAATGTTTGAAGCTTCTGACTGAATGATAGGAGCTGGCATCTCACTCTCTTTGAATCTTCTTTATCATGCTAGGATTAGCAGGAAAAAGCAAAAAATTTCAGAATTACACCTTGCAATGCGGAGAAATTACTGTTTGTGCATTTACAATATTCATTGATTTTTGCCATTGAAAAACATCATGTTATTCATATACCAGAAATGTTTGAAGCTACTGACTGAATGAAAAGAGCTGGCATCTCACTCTCTTTGAATCTTCTTTATCATGCTAAGAGGAGCAGGAAAAAGCAAAAAATTTCAGAATTGCACCTTGCAATGTGGAGATATTACTGTTTGTGCATTTACAATATTCATTGATTTTTGCCATTGAAAAACATCCAGAAATGTTTGAAGCTACTGACTGAATGAAAGGAGCTGGCATCTCACTCTCTTTGAATCTTCTTTATCATGCTAGGATTAGCAGGAAAAAGCAAAAAAAATCAGAATTGCACCTTGCAATGTGGAGATATTACTGTTTGTGCATTTACAATATTCATTGATTTTTGCCATTGAAAAACGTCCAGAAATGTTTGAAGCTACTGACTGAATGAAAGGAGCTGGCATCTCACTCTCTTTGAATTTTCTTTATCTTGCTAGGATTAGCAGGAAAAAGCAAAAAATTTCAGAATTGCACCTTGCAATGTGGAGATATTACTGTTTGTACATTTACAATATTCATTGATTTTTGCCATTGAAAAACGTCCAGAAATGTTTGAAGCTACTGACTGCATGAAAGGAGCTGGCATCTCACTCTCTTTGAATCTTCTTTATCATGCTAGGATTAGCAGGAAAAAGTAAAAAATTTCAGAATTGCACCTTGCAATGTGGAGATATTACTGTTTGTGCATTTACAATATTCATTGATTTTTGCCATTGAAAAACGTCCAGAAATGTTTGAAGCTACTGACTGAATGAAAGGAGCTGGCATCTCACTCTCTTTGAATCTTCTTTATCATGCTAGGATTAGCAAGAAAAAGCAAAAAATTTCAGAATTGCACCTTGCAATGCGGAGAAATTACTGTTTGTGCATTTACAATATTCATTGTTTTTTGCCATTGAAAAACATCATGTTATTCATATACCAGAAATGTTTGAAGCTACTGACTGAATGAAAAGAGCTGGCATCTCACTCTCTTTGAATCTTCTTTATCATGCTAAGAGGAGCAGGAAAAAGCAAAAAATTTCAGAATTGCACCTTGCAATGTGGAGATATTACTGTTTGTGCATTTACAATATTTATTGATTTTTGCCATTGAAAAACGTCCAGAAATGTTTGAAGCTACTGACTGAATGATAGGAGCTGGCATCTCACTCTCTTTGAATCTTCTTTATCATGCTAGGATTAGCAGGAAAAAGCAAAAAATTTCAGAATTACACCTTGCAATGCGGAGAAATTACTGTTTGTGCATTTACAATATTCATTGATTTTTGCCATTGAAAAACATCATGTTATTCATATACCAGAAATGTTTGAAGCTACTGACTGAATGAAAAGAGCTGGCATCTCACTCTCTTTGAATCTTCTTTATCATGCTAAGAGGAGCAGGAAAAAGCAAAAAATTTCAGAATTGCACCTTGCAATGTGGAGATATTACTGTTTGTGCATTTACAATATTCATTGATTTTTGCCATTGAAAAACATCCAGAAATGTTTGAAGCTACTGACTGAATGAAAGGAGCTGGCATCTCACTCTCTTTGAATCTTCTTTATCATGCTAGGATTAGCAGGAAAAAGCAAAAAAATTCAGAATTGCACCTTGCAATGTGGAGATATTACTGTTTGTGCATTTAAAATATTCATTGATTTTTGCCATTGAAAAACGTCCAGAAATGTTTGAAGCTACTGACTGAATGAAAGGAGCTGGCATCTCACTCTCTTTGAATTTTCTTTATCATGCTAGGATTAGCAGGAAAAAGCAAAAAATTTCAGAATTGCACCTTGCAATGTGGAGATATTACTGTTTGTGCATTTACAATATTCATTGATTTTTGCCATTGAAAAACGTCCAGAAATGTTTGAAGCTACTGACTGAATGAAAGGAGCTGGCATCTCACTCTCTTTGAATCTTCTTTATCATGCTAGGATTAGCAGGAAAAAGCAAAAAATTTCAGAATTGCACCTTGCAATGCGGAGAAATTACTGTTTGTGCATTTACAATATTCATTGATTTTTGCCATTGAAAAACATCAGATTATTCATATACCAGAAATGTTTGAAGCTACTGACTGAATGAAAAGAGCTGGCATCTCACTCTCGTTGAATCTTCTTTATCATGCTAAGAGGAGCAGGAAAAAGCAAAAAATTTCAGAATTGCACCTTGCAATGTGGAGATATTACTGTTTGTGCATTTACAATATTCATTGATTTTTGCCATTGAAAAACGTCCAGAAATGTTTGAAGCTACTGACTGAATGAAAGGAGCTGGCATCTCACTCTCTTTAAATCTTCTTTATCATGCTAGGATTAGCAGGAAAAAGCAAAAAATTTCAGAATTGCACCTTGCAATGTGGAGATATTACTGTTTGTGCATTTACAATATTCATTGATTTTTGCCATTGAAAAACATCATGTTATTCATATACCAGAAATGTTTGAAGCTACTGACTGAATGAAAAGAGCTGGCATCTCACTCTCTTTGAATCTTCTTTATCATGCAAGGATTAGCAGGAAAAAGCAAAAAATTTCAGAATTGCACCTTGCAATGTGGAGATATTACTGTTTGTGCATTTACAATATTCATTGATTTTTGCCATTGAAAAACGTCCAGAAATGTTTGAAGCTACTGACTGAATGAAAGGAGCTGGCATCTCACTCTCTTTGAATCTTCTTTATCATGCTAGGATTAGCAGGAAAAAGCAAAAAATTTCAGAATTGCACCTTGCAATGTGGAGATATTACTGTTTGTGCATTTACAATATTCATTGATTTTTGCCATTGAAAAACGTTCAGAAATGTTTGAAGCTACTGACTGAATGAAAGGAGCTGGCATCTCACTCTCTTTGAATCTTCTTTATCATGCTAAGAGGAGCAGGAAAAAGCAAAAAATTTCAGAATTGCACCTTGCAATGTGGAGATATTACTGTTTGTGCATTTACAATATTCATTGATTTTTGCCATTGAAAAACATCATGTTCTTCATATACCAGAAATGTTTGAAGCTACTGACTGAATGAAAAGAGCTGGCATCTCACTCTCTTTGAATCTTCTTTATCATGATAGGATTAGCAGGAAAAAGCAAAAAATTTCAGAATTGCACCTTGCAATGCGGAGATATTACTGTTTGTGCATTTACAATATTCATTGATTTTTGCCATTGAAAAACGTCCAGAAATGTTTGAAGCTACTGACTGAATGAAAGGATCTGGCATCTCACTCTCTTTGAATCTTCTTTATCATGCTAGGATTAGGAGGAAAAAGCAAAAAATTTCAGAATTGCACCTTGCAATGCGGAGATATTACTGTTTGTGCATTTACAATATTCATTGATTTTTGCCATTGAAAAACATCATGTTATTCATATACCAGAAATGTTTGAAGCTACTGACTGAATGAAAAGAGCTGGCATCTCACTCTCTTTGAATCTTCTTTATCATGCTAAGAGGAGCAGGAAAAAGCAAAAAATTTCAGAATTGCACCTTGCAATGTGGAGATATTACTGTTTGTGCATTTACAATATTCATTGATTTTTGCCATTGAAAAACGTCCAGAAATGTTTGAAGCTACTGACTGAATGAAAGGAGCTGGCATCTCACTCTCTTTGAATCTTCTTTATCATGCTAAGAGGAGCAGGAAAAAGCAAAAAATTTCAGAATTGCACCTTGCAATGTGGAGATATTACTGTTTGTGCATTTACAATATTCATTGATTTTTGCCATTGAAAAACGTCCAGAAATGTTTGAAGCTACTGACTGAATGAAAGGAGCTGGCATCTCACTCTCTTTGAATCTTCTTTATCATGCTAGGATTAGCAGGAAAAAGCAAAAAATTTCAGAATTGCACCTTGCAATGTGGAGATATTACTGTTTGTGCATTTACAATATTCATTGATTTTTGCCATTGAAAAACGTCCAGAAATGTTTGAAGCTACTGACTGAATGAAAGGAGCTGGCATCTCACTCTCTTTGAATCTTCTTTATCATGCTAGGATTAGCAGGAAAAAGCAAAAAATTTCAGAATTGCACCTTGCAATGTGGAGATATTACTGTTTGTGCATTTACAATATTCATTGATTTTTGCCATTGAAAAACGTCCAGAAATGTTTGAAGCTACTGACTGAATGAAAGGAGCTGGCATCTCACTCTCTTTGAATCTTCTTTATCATGCTAGGATTAGCAGGAAAAAGCAAAAAATTTCAGAATTGCACCTTGCAATGCGGAGAAATTACTGTTTGTGCATTTACAATATTCATTGATTTTTGCCATTGAAAAACATCATGTTATTCATATACCAGAAATGTTTGAAGCTACTGACTGAATGAAAAGAGCTGGCATCTCACTCTCTTTGAATCTTTATCATGCTAAGAGTAGCAGGAAAAAGCAAAAAATTTCAGAATTGCACCTTGCAATGTGGAGATATTACTGTTTGTGCATTTACAATATTCATTGATTTTTGCCATTGAAAAACGTCCAGAAATGTTTGAAGCTACTGACTGAATGAAAGGAGCTGGCATCTCACTCTCTTTGAATCTTCTTTATCATGCTAGGATTAGCAGGAAAAAGCAAAAAATTTCAGAATTGCACCTTGCAATGCGGAGAAATTACTGTTTGTGCATTTACAATATTCATTGATTTTTGCCATTGAAAAACATCATGTTATTCATATACCAGAAATGTTTGAAGCTACTGACTGAATGAAAAGAGCTGGCATCTCACTCTCTTTGAATCTTCTTTATCATGCTAAGAGGAGCAGGAAAAAGCAAAAAATTTCAGAATTGCACCTTGCAATGTGGAGATATTACTGTTTGTGCATTTACAATATTCATTGATTTTTGCCATTGAAAAACGTCCAGAAATGTTTGAAGCTACTGACTGAATGAAAGGAGCTGGCATCTCACTCTCTTTAAATCTTCTTTATCATGCTAGGATTAGCAGGAAAAAGCAAAAAATTTCAGAATTGCACCTTGCAATGTGGAGATATTACTGTTTGTGCATTTACAATATTCATTGATTTTTGCCATTGAAAAACATCATGTTATTCATATACCAGAAATGTTTGAAGCTACTGACTGAATGAAAAGAGCTGGCATCTCACTCTCTTTGAATCTTCTTTATCATGCTAGGATTAGCAGGAAAAAGCAAAAAATTTCAGAATTGCACCTTGCAATGTGGAGATATTACTGTTTGTGCATTTACAATATTCATTGATTTTTGCCATTGAAAAACGTCCAGAAATGTTTGAAGCTACTGACTGAATGAAAGGAGCTGGCATCTCACTCTCTTTGAATCTTCTTTATCATGCTAGGATTAGCGGGAAAAAGCAAAAAATTTCAGAATTGCACCTTGCAATGTGGAGATATTACTGTTTGTGCATTTACAATATTCATTGATTTTTGCCATTGAAAAACGTCCAGAAATGTTTGAAGCTACTGACTGAATGAAAGGAGCTGGCATCTCACTCTCTTTGAATTTTCTTTATCATGCTAGGATTAGCAGGAAAAAGCAAAAAATTTCAGAATTGCACCTTGCAATGTGGAGATATTACTGTTTGTGCATTTACAATATTCATTGATTTTTGCCATTGAAAAACGTCCAGAAATGTTTGAAGCTACTGACTGAATGAAAGGAGCTGGCATCTCACTCTCTTTGAATCTTCTTTATCATGCTAGGATTAGCAGGAAAAAGCAAAAAATTTCAGAATTGCACCTTGCAATGCGGAGAAATTACTGTTTGTGCATTTACAATATTCATTGATTTTTGCCATTGAAAAACATCAGATTATTCATATACCAGAAATGTTTGAAGCTACTGACTGAATGAAAAGAGCTGGCATCTCACTCTCGTTGAATCTTCTTTATCATGCTAAGAGGAGCAGGAAAAAGCAAAAAATTTCAGAATTGCACCTTGCAATGTGGAGATATTACTGTTTGTGCATTTACAATATTCATTGATTTTTGCCATTGAAAAACGTCCAGAAATGTTTGAAGCTACTGACTGAATGAAAGGAGCTGGCATCTCACTCTCTTTAAATCTTCTTTATCATGCTAGGATTAGCAGGAAAAAGCAAAAAATTTCAGAATTGCACCTTGCAATGTGGAGATATTACTGTTTGTGCATTTACAATATTCATTGATTTTTGCCATTGAAAAACATCATGTTATTCATATACCAGAAATGTTTGAAGCTACTGACTGAATGAAAAGAGCTGGCATCTCACTCTCTTTGAATCTTCTTTATCATGCTAGGATTAGCAGGAAAAAGCAAAAAATTTCAGAATTGCACCTTGCAATGTGGAGATATTACTGTTTGTGCATTTACAATATTCATTGATTTTTGCCATTGAAAAACGTCCAGAAATGTTTGAAGCTACTGACTGAATGAAAGGAGCTGGCATCTCACTCTCTTTGAATCTTCTTTATCATGCTAGGATTAGCAGGAAAAAGCAAAAAATTTCAGAATTGCACCTTGCAATGTGGAGATATTACTGTTTGTGCATTTACAATATTCATTGATTTTTGCCATTGAAAAACGTTCAGAAATGTTTGAAGCTACTGACTGAATGAAAGGAGCTGGCATCTCACTCTCTTTGAATCTTCTTTATCATGCTAAGAGGAGAAGGAAAAAGCAAAAAATTTCAGAATTGCACCTTGCAATGTGGAGATATTACTGTTTGTGCATTTACAATATTCATTGATTTTTGCCATTGAAAAACATCATGTTATTCATATACCAGAAATGTTTGAAGCTACTGACTGAATGAAAAGAGCTGGCATCTCACTCTCTTTGAATCTTCTTTATCATGCTAGGATTAGCAGGAAAAAGCAAAAAATTTCAGAATTGCACCTTGCAATGCGGAGATATTACTGTTTGTGCATTTACAATATTCATTGATTTTTGCCATTGAAAAACGTCCAGAAATGTTTGAAGCTACTGACTGAATGAAAGGAGCTGGCATCTCACTCTCTTTGAATCTTCTTTATCATGCTAGGATTAGGAGGAAAAAGCAAAAAATTTCAGAATTGCACCTTGCAATGCGGAGATATTACTGTTTGTGCATTTACAATATTCATTGATTTTTGCCATTGAAAAACATCATGTTATTCATATACCAGAAATGTTTGAAGCTACTGACTGAATGAAAAGAGCTGGCATCTCACTCTCTTTGAATCTTCTTTATAATGCTAAGAGGAGCAGGAAAAAGCAAAAAATTTCAGAATTGCACCTTGCAATGTGGAGATATTACTGTTTGTGCATTTACAATATTCATTGATTTTTGCCATTGAAAAACGTCCAGAAATGTTTGAAGCTACTGACTGAATGAAAGGAGCTGGCATCTCACTCTCTTTGAATCTTCTTTATCATGCTAAGAGGAGCAGGAAAAAGCAAAAAATTTCAGAATTGCACCTTGCAGTGTGGAGATATTACTGTTTGTGCATTTACAATATTCATTGATTTTTGCCATTGAAAAACGTCCAGAAATGTTTGAAGCTACTGACTGAATGAAAGGAGCTGGCATCTCACTCTCTTTGAATCTTCTTTATCATGCTAGGATTAGCAGGAAAAAGCAAAAAATTTCAGAATTGCACCTTGCAATGTGGAGATATTACTGTTTGTGCATTTACAATATTCATTGATTTTTGCCATTGAAAAACGTCCAGAAATGTTTGAAGCTACTGACTGAATGAAAGGAGCTGGCACCTCACTCTCTTTGAATCTTCTTTATCATGCTAGGATTAGCAGGAAAAAGCAAAAAATTTCAGAATTGCACCTTGCAATGTGGAGATATTACTGTTTGTGCATTTACAATATTCATTGATTTAGGCCATTGAAAAACGTCCAGAAATGTTTGAAGCTACTGACTGAATGAAAGGAGCTGGCATCTCACTCTCTTTGAATCTTCTTTATCATGCTAGGATTAGCAGGAAAAAGCAAAAAATTTCAGAATTGCACCTTGCAATGCGGAGAAATTAATGTTTGTGCATTTACAATATTCATTGATTTTTGCCATTGAAAAACATCATGTTATTCATATACCAGAAATGTTTGAAGCTACTGACTGAATGAAAAGAGCTGGCATCTCACTCTCTTTGAATCTTTATCATGCTAAGAGTAGCAGGAAAAAGCAAAAAATTTCAGAATTGTACCTTGCAATGTGGAGATATTACTGTTTGTGCATTTACAATATTCATTGATTTTTGCCATTGAAAAACGTCCAGAAATGTTTGAAGCTACTGACTGAATGAAAGGAGCTGGCATCTCACTCTCTTTGAATCTTCTTTATCATGCTAGGATTAGCAGGAAAAAGCAAAAAATTTCAGAATTGCACCTTGCAATGCGGAGAAATTACTGTTTGTGCATTTACAATATTCATTGATTTTTGCCATTGAAAAACATCATGTTATTCATATACCAGAAATGTTTGAAGCTACTGACTGAATGAAAAGAGCTGGCATCTCACTCTCTTTGAATCTTCTTTATCATGCTAAGAGGAGCAGGAAAAAGCAAAAAATTTCAGAATTGCACCTTGCAATGTGGAGATATTACTGTTTGTGCATTTACAATATTCATTGATTTTTGCCATTGAAAAACGTCCAGAAATGTTTGAAGCTACTGACTGAATGAAAGGAGCTGGCATCTCACTCTCTTTAAATCTTCTTTATCATGCTAGGATTAGCAGGAAAAAGCAAAAAATTTCAGAATTGCACCTTGCAATGTGGAGATATTACTGTTTGTGCATTTACAATATTCATTGATTTTTGCCATTGAAAAACATCATGTTATTCATATACCAGAAATGTTTGAAGCTACTGACTGAATGAAAAGAGCTGGCATCTCACTCTCTTTGAATCTTCTTTATCATGCTAGGATTAGCAGGAAAAAGCAAAAAATTTCAGAATTGCACCTTGCAATGTGGAGATATTACTGTTTGTGCATTTACAATATTCATTGATTTTTGCCATTGAAAAACGTCCAGAAATGTTTGAAGCTACTGACTGAATGAAAGGAGCTGGCATCTCACTCTCTTTGAATCTTCTTTATCATGCTAGGATTAGCGGGAAAAAGCAAAAAATTTCAGAATTGCACCTTGCAATGTGGAGATATTACTGTTTGTGCATTTACAATATTCATTGATTTTTGCCATTGAAAAACGTCCAGAAATGTTTGAAGCTACTGACTGAATGAAAGGAGCTGGAATCTCACTCTCTTTGAATCTTCTTTATCATGCTAAGAGGAGCAGGAAAAAGCAAAAAATTTCACAATTGCACCTTGCAATGTGGAGATATTACTGTTTGTGCATTTACAATATTCATTGATTTTTGCCATTGAAAAACATCATGTTATTCATATACCAGAAATGTTTGAAGCTACTGACTGAATGAAAAGAGCTGGCATCTCACTCTCTTTGAATCTTCTTTATCATGCTAGGATTAGCAGGAAAAAGCAAAAAATTTCAGAATTGCACCTTGCAATGTGGAGATATTACTGTTTGTGCATTTACAATATTCATTGATTTTTGCCATTGAAAAACGTCCAGAAATGTTTGAAGCTACTGACTAAATGAAAGGAGCTGGCATCTCACTCTCTTTGAATCTTCTTTATCATGCTAGGATTAGCAGGAAAAAGCAAAAAATTTCAGAATTGCACCTTGCAATGTGGAGAAATTACTGTTTGTGCATTTACAATATTCATTGATTTTTGCCATTGAAAAACATCATGTTATTCATATACCAGAAATGTTTGAAGCTACTGACTGAATGAAAAGAGCTGGCATCTCACTCTCTTTGAATCTTCTTTATCATGCTAGGATTAGCAGGAAAAAGCAAAAAATTTCAGAATTGCACCTTGCAATGCGGAGATATTACTGTTTGTGCATTTACAATATTCATTGATTTTTGCCATTGAAAAACGTCCAGAAATGTTTGAAGCTACTGACTGAATGAAAGGAGCTGGCATCTCACTCTCTTTGAATCTTCTTTATCATGCTAGGATTAGGAGGAAAAAGCAAAAAATTTCAGAATTGCACCTTGCAATGCGGAGATATTACTGTTTGTGCATTTACAATATTCATTGATTTTTGCCATTGAAAAACATCATGATATTCATATACCAGAAATGTTTGAAGCTACTGACTGAATGAAAAGAGCTGGCATCTCACTCTCTTTGAATCTTCTTTATCATGCTAAGAGGAGCAGGAAAAAGCAAAAAATTTCAGAATTGCACCTTGCAATGTGGAGATATTACTGTTTGTGCATTTACAATATTCATTGATTTTTGCCATTGAAAAACGTCCAGAAATGTTTGAAGCTACTGACTGAATGAAAGGAGCTGGCATCTCACTCTCTTTGAATCTTCTTTATCATGCTAGGATTAGCAGGAAAAAGCAAAAAATTTCAGAATTGCACCTTGCAATGTGGAGATATTACTGTTTGTGCATTTACAATATTCATTGATTTTTGCCATTGAAAAACATCATGTTATTCATATACCAGAAATGTTTGAAGCTACTGACTGAATGAAAAGAGCTGGCATCTCACTCTCTTTGAATCTTCTTTATCATGCAAGGATTAGCAGGAAAAAGCAAAAAATTTCAGAATTGCACCTTGCAATGTGGATATATTACTGTTTGTGCATTTACAATATTCATTGATTTTTGCCATTGAAAAACGTCCAGAAATGTTTGAAGCTACTGACTGAATGAAAGGAGCTGGCATCTCACTCTCTTTGAATCTTCTTTATCATGCTAGGATTAGCGGGAAAAAGCAAAAAATTTCAGAATTGCACCTTGCAATGTGGAGATATTACTGTTTGTGCATTTACAATATTCATTGATTTTTGCCATTGAAAAATGTCCAGAAATGTTTGAAGCTACTGACTGAATGAAAGGAGCTGGCATCTCACTCTCTTTGAATCTTCTTTATCATGCTAAGAGGAGCAGGAAAAAGCAAAAAATTTCAGAATTGCACCTTGCAATGTGGAGATATTACTGTTTGTGCATTTACAATATTCATTGATTTTTGCCATTGAAAAACATCATGTTATTCATATACCGGAAATGTTTGAAGCTACTGACTGAATGAAAAGAGCTGGCATCTCACTCTCTTTGAATCTTCTTTATCATGCTAGGATTAGCAGGAAAAAGCAAAAAATTTCAGAATTGCACCTTGCAATGTGGAGATATTACTGTTTGTGCATTTACAATATTCATTGATTTTTGCCATTGAAAAACGTCCAGAAATGTTTGAAGCTACTGACTAAATGAAAGGAGCTGGCATCTCACTCTCTTTGAATCTTCTTTATCATGCTAGGATTAGCAGGAAAAAGCAAAAAATTTCAGAATTGCACCTTGCAATGTGGAGAAATTACTGTTTGTGCATTTACAATATTCATTGATTTTTGCCATTGAAAAACATCATGTTATTCATATACCAGAAATGTTTGAAGCTACTGACTGAATGAAAAGAGCTGGCATCTCACTCTCTTTGAATCTTCTTTATCATGCTAGGATTAGCAGGAAAAAGCAAAAAATTTCAGAATTGCACCTTGCAATGCGGAGATATTACTGTTTGTGCATTTACAATATTCATTGATTTTTGCCATTGAAAAACGTCCAGAAATGTTTGAAGCTACTGACTGAATGAAAGGAGCTGGCATCTCACTCTCTTTGAATCTTCTTTATCATGCTAGGATTAGGAGGAAAAAGCAAAAAATTTCAGAATTGCACCTTGCAATGCGGAGATATTACTGTTTGTGCATTTACAATATTCATTGATTTTTGCCATTGAAAAACATCATGATATTCATATACCAGAAATGTTTGAAGCTACTGACTGAATGAAAAGAGCTGGCATCTCACTCTCTTTGAATCTTCTTTATCATGCTAAGAGGAGCAGGAAAAAGCAAAAAATTTCAGAATTGCACCTTGCAATGTGGAGATATTACTGTTTGTGCATTTACAATATTCATTGATTTTTGCCATTGAAAAACGTCCAGAAATGTTTGAAGCTACTGACTGAATGAAAGGAGCTGGCATCTCACTCTCTTTGAATCTTCTTTATCATGCTAGGATTAGCAGGAAAAAGCAAAAAATTTCAGAATTGCACCTTGCAATGTGGAGATATTACTGTTTGTGCATTTACAATATTCATTGATTTTTGCCATTGAAAAACATCATGTTATTCATATACCAGAAATGTTTGAAGCTACTGACTGAATGAAAAGAGCTGGCATCTCACTCTCTTTGAATCTTCTTTATCATGCAAGGATTAGCAGGAAAAAGCAAAAAATTTCAGAATTGCACCTTGCAATGTGGATATATTACTGTTTGTGCATTTACAATATTCATTGATTTTTACCATTGAAAAACGTCCAGAAATGTTTGAAGCTACTGACTGAATGAAAGGAGCTGGCATCTCACTCTCTTTGAATCTTCTTTATCATGCTAGGATTAGCGGGAAAAAGCAAAAAAATTCAGAATTGCACCTTGCAATGTGGAGATATTACTGTTTGTGCATTTACAATATTCATTGATTTTTGCCATTGAAAAACGTCCAGAAATGTTTGAAGCTACTGACTGAATGAAAGGAGCTGGCATCTCACTCTCTTTGAATCTTCTTTATCATGCTAAGAGGAGCAGGAAAAAGCAAAAAATTTCAGAATTGCACCTTGCAATGTGGAGATATTACTGTTTGTGCATTTACAATATTCATTGATTTTTGCCATTGAAAAACATCATGTTATTCATATACCAGAAATGTTTGAAGCTACTGACTGAATGAAAAGAGCTGGCATCTCACTCTCTTTGAATCTTCTTTATCATGCTAGGATTAGCAGGAAAAAGCAAAAAATTTCAGAATTGCACCTTGCAATGTGGAGATATTACTGTTTGTGCATTTACAATATTCATTGATTTTTGCCATTGAAAAACGTCCAGAAATGTTTGAAGCTACTGACTAAATGAAAGGAGCTGGCATCTCACTCTCTTTGAATCTTCTTTATCATGCTAGGATTAGCAGGAAAAAGCAAAAAATTTCAGAATTGCACCTTGCAATGCGGAGAAATTACTGTTTGTGCATTTACAATATTCATTGATTTTTGCCATTGAAAAACATCATGTTATTCATATACCAGAAATGTTTGAAGCTACTGACTGAATGAAAAGAGCTGGCATCTCACTCTCTTTGAATCTTCTTTATCATGCTAGGATTAGCAGGAAAAAGCAAAAAATTTCAGAATTGCACCTTGCAATGTGGATATATTACTGTTTGTGCATTTACAATATTCATTGATTTTTGCCATTGAAAAACGTCCAGAAATGTTTGAAGCTACTGACTGAATGAAAGGAGCTGGCATCTCACTCTCTTTGAATCTTCTTTATCATGCTAGGATTAGCTGGAAAAAGCAAAAAATTTCAGAATTGCACCTTGCAATGTGGAGATATTACTGTTTGTGCATTTACAATATTCATTGATTTTTGCCATTGAAAAACGTCCAGAAATGTTTGAAGCTACTGAATGAATGAAAGGAGCTGGCATCTCACTCTCTTTGAATCTTCTTTATCATGCTAAGAGGAGCAGGAAAAAGCAAAAAATTTCAGAATTGCACCTTGCAATGTGGAGATATTACTGTTTGTGCATTTACAATATTCATTGATTTTTGCCATTGAAAAACGTCCAGAAATGTTTGAAGCTACTGACTGAATGAAAGGAGCTGGCATCTCACTCTCTTTAAATCTTCTTTATCATGCTAGGATTAGCAGGAAAAAGCAAAAAATTTCAGAATTGCACCTTGCAATGTGGAGATATTACTGTTTGTGCATTTACAATATTCATTGATTTTTGCCATTGAAAAACATCATGTTATTCATATACCAGAAATGTTTGAAGCTACTGACTGAATGAAAAGAGCTGGCATCTCACTCTCTTTGAATCTTCTTTATCATGCAAGGATTAGCAGGAAAAAGCAAAAAATTTCAGAATTGCACCTTGCAATGTGGATATATTACTGTTTGTGCATTTACAATATTCATTGATTTTTGCCATTGAAAAACGTCCAGAAATGTTTGAAGCTACTGACTGAATGAAAGGAGCTGGCATCTCACTCTCTTTGAATCTTCTTTATCATGCTAGGATTAGCGGGAAAAAGCAAAAAATTTCAGAATTGCACCTTGCAATGTGGAGATATTACTGTTTGTGCATTTACAATATTCATTGATTTTTGCCATTGAAAAACGTCCAGAAATGTTTGAAGCTACTGACTGAATGAAAGGAGCTGGCATCTCACTCTCTTTGAATCTTCTTTATCATGCTAAGAGGAGCAGGAAAAAGCAAAAAATTTCTTAATTGCACCTTGCAATGTGGAGATATTACTGTTTGTGCATTTACAATATTCATTGATTTTTGCCATTGAAAAACATCATGTTATTCATATACCAGAAATGTTTGAAGCTACTGACTGAATGAAAAGAGCTGGAATCTCACTCTCTTTGAATCTTCTTTATCATGCTAGGATTAGCAGGAAAAAGCAAAAAATTTCAGAATTGCACCTTGCAATGTGGAGATATTACTGTTTGTGCATTTACAATATTCATTGATTTTTGCCATTGAAAAACGTCCAGAAATGTTTGAAGCTACTGACTAAATGAAAGGAGCTGGCATCTCACTCTCTTTGAATCTTCTTTATCATGCTAGGATTAGCAGGAAAAAGCAAAAAATTTCAGAATTGCACCTTGTAATGCGGAGAAATTACTGTTTGTGCATTTACAATATTCATTGATTTTTGCCATTGAAAAACATCATGTTATTCATATACCAGAAATGTTTGAAGCTACTGACTGAATGAAAAGAGCTGGCATCTCACTCTCTTTGAATCTTCTTTATCATGCTAGGATTAGCAGGAAAAAGCAAAAAATTTCAGAATTGCACCTTGCAATGCGGAGATATTACTGTTTGTGCATTTACAATATTCATTGATTTTTGCCATTGAAAAACGTCCAGAAATGTTTGAAGCTACTGACTGAATGAAAGGAGCTGGCATCTCACTCTCTTTGAATCTTCTTTATCATGCTAGGATTAGGAGGAAAAAGCAAAAAATTTCAGAATTGCACCTTGCAATGCGGAGATATTACTGTTTGTGCATTTACAATATTCATTGATTTTTGCCATTGAAAAACATCATGTTATTCATATACCAGAAATGTTTGAAGCTACTGACTGAATGAAAAGAGCTGGCATCTCACTCTCTTTGAATCTTCTTTATCATGCTAAGAGGAGCAGGAAAAAGCAAAAAATTTCAGAATTGCACCTTGCAATGTGGAGATATTACTGTTTGTGCATTTACAATATTCATTGATTTTTGCCATTGAAAAACGTCCAGAAATGTTTGAAGCTACTGACTGAATGAAAGGAGCTGGCATCTCACTCTCTTTGAATCTTCTTTATCATGCTAGGATTAGCAGGAAAAAGCAAAAAATTTCAGAATTGCACCTTGCAATGTGGAGATATTACTGTTTGTGCATTTACAATATTCATTGATTTTTGCCATTGAAAAACATCATGTTATTCATATACCAGAAATGTTTGAAGCTACTGACTGAATGAAAAGAGCTGGCATCTCACTCTCTTTGAATCTTCTTTATCATGCAAGGATTAGCAGGAAAAAGCAAAAAATTTCAGAATTGCACCTTGCAATGTGGATATATTACTGTTTGTGCATTTACAATATTCATTGATTTTTGCCATTGAAAAACGTCCATAAATGTTTGAAGCTACTGACTGAATGAAAGGAGCTGGCATCTCACTCTCTTTGAATCTTCTTTATCATTCTAGGATTAGCTGGAAAAAGCAAAAAATTTCAGAATTGCACCTTGCAATTTGGAGATATTACTGTTTGTGCATTTACAATATTCATTGATTTTTGCCATTGAAAAACGTCCAGAAATGTTTGAAGCTACTGACTGAATGAAAGGAGCTGGCATCTCACTCTCTTTGAATCTTCTTTATCATGCTAAGAGGAGCAGGAAAAAGCAAAAAATTTCAGAATTGCACCTTGCAATGTGGAGATATTACTGTTTGTGCATTTACAATATTCATTGATTTTTGCCATTGAAAAACATCATGTTATTCATATACCAGAAATGTTTGAAGCTACTGACTGAATGAAAAGAGCTGGCATCTCACTCTCTTTGAATCTTCTTTATCATGCTAGGATTAGCAGGAAAAAGCAAAAAATTTCAGAATTGCACCTTGCAATGTGGAGATATTACTGTTTGTGCATTTACAATATTCATTGATTTTTGCCATTGAAAAACGTCCAGAAATGTTTGAAGCTACTGACTGAATGAAAGGAGCTGGCATCTCACTCTCTTTGAATCTTCTTTATCATGCTAGGATTAGCAGGAAAAAGCAAAAAATTTCAGAATTGCACCTTGCAATGCGGAGAAATTACTGTTTGTGCATTTACAATATTCATTGATTTTTGCCATTGAAAAACATCATGTTATTCATATACCAGAAATGTTTGAAGCTACTGACTGAATGAAAAGAGCTGGCATCTCACTCTCTTTGAATATTCTTTATCATGCTAAGAGGAGCAGGAAAAAAGCAAAAAATTTCAGAATTGCACCTTGCAATGTGGAGATATTACTGTTTGTGCATTTACAATATTCATTGATTTTTGCAATTGAAAAACGTCCAGAAATGTTTGAAGCTACTGACTGAATGAAAGGAGCTGGCATCTCACTCTCTTTGAATCTTATTATCATGCTAGGATTAGCAGGAAAAAGCAAAAAATTTCAGAATTGCACCTTGCAATGCGGAGAAATTACTGTTTGTGCATTTACAATATTCATTGATTTTTGCCATTGAAAAACATCATGTTATTCATATACCAGAAATGTTTGAAGCTACTGACTGAATGAAAAGAGCTGGCATCTCACTCTCTTTGAATCTTCTTTATCATGCTAAGAGGAGCAGGAAAAAGCAAAAAATTTCAGAATTGCACCTTGCAATGTGGAGATATTACTGTTTGTGCATTTACAATATTCATTGATTTTTGCCATTGAAAAACGTCCAGAAATGTTTGAAGCTACTGACTGAATGAAAGGAGCTGGCATCTCACTCTCTTTGAATCTTCTTTATCATGCTAGGATTAGCAGGAAAAAGCAAAAAAATTCAGAATTGCACCTTGCAATGTGGAGATATTACTGTTTGTGCATTTACAATATTCATTGATTTTTGCCAATGAAAAACGTCCAGAAATGTTTGAAGCTACTGACTGAATGAAAGGAGCTGGCATCTCACTCTCTTTGAATCTTCTTTATCATGCTAGGGTTAGCAGGAAAAAGCAAAAAATTTCAGAATTGCACCTTGCAATGCGGAGAAATTACTGTTTGTGCATTTACAATATTCATTGATTTTTGCCATTGAAAAACATCATGTTATTCATATACCAGAAATGTTTGAAGCTACTGACTGAATGAAAAGAGCTGGCATCTCACTCTCTTTGAATCTTCTTTATCATGCTAAGAGGAGCAGGAAAAAGCAAAAAATTTCAGAATTGCACCTTGCAATGTGGAGATATTACTGTTTGTGCATTTACAATATTCATTGATTTTTGCCATTTAAAAACGTCCAGAAATGTTTGAAGCTACTGACTGAATGAAAGGAGCTGGCATCTCACTCTCTTTGAATCTTCTTTTTCATGCTAGCATTAGCAGGAAAAAGCAAAAAAATTCAGAATTGAACCTTGCAATGTGGAGATATTACTGTTTGTGCATTTACAATATTTATTGATTTTTGCCATTGAAAAACGTCCAGAAATGTTTGAAGCTACTGACTGAATGAAAGGAGCTGGCATCTCACTCTCTTTGAATCTTCTTTATCATGCTAGGATTAGCAGGAAAAAGCAAAAAATTTCAGAATTGCACCTTGCAATGCGGAGAAATTACTGTTTGTGCATTTACAATATTCATTGATTTTTGCCATTGAAAAACATCATGTTATTCATATACCAGAAATGTTTGAAGCTACTGACTGAATGAAAAGAGCTGGCATCTCACTCTCTTTGAATCTTCTTTATCATGCTAAGAGGAGCAGGAAAAAAGCAAAAAATTTCAGAATTGCACCTTGCAATGTGGAGATATTACTGTTTGTGCATTTACAATATTCATTGATTTTTGCCATTGAAAAACGTCCAGAAATGTTTGAAGCTACTGACTGAATGAAAGGAGCTGGCATGTCACTCTCTTTAAATCTTCTTTATCATGCTAGGATTAGCAGGAAAAAGCAAAAAATTTCAGAATTGCACCTTGCAATGTGGAGATATTACTGTTTGTGCATTTACAATATTCATTGATTTTTGCCATTGAAAAACATCATGTTATTCATATACCAGAAATGTTTGAAGCTACTGACTGAGTGAAAAGAGCTGGCATCTCACTCTCTTTGAATCTTCTTTATCATGCTAGGATTAGCAGGAAAAAGCAAAAAATTTCAGAATTGCACCTTGCAATGCGGAGAAATTAATGTTTGTGCATTTACAATATTCATTGATTTTTGCCATTGAAAAATATCATGTTATTCATATACCAGAAATGTTTGAAGCTACTGACTGAATGAAAAGAGCTGGCATCTCACTCTCTTTGAATCTTCTTTATCATGCTAGGATTAGCAGGAAAAAGCAAAAAATTTCAGAATTGCACCTTGCAATGTGGAGATATTACTGTTTGTGCATTTACAATATTCATTGATTTTTGCCATTGAAAAACGTCCAGAAATGTTTGAAGCTACTGACTGAATGAAAGGAGCTGGCATCTCACTCTCTTTGAATCTTCTTTATCATGCTAGGATTAGCAGGAAAAAGCAAAAAATTTCAGAATTGCACCTTGCAATGCGGAGAAATTACTGTTTGTGCATTTACAATATTCATTGATTTTTGCCATTGAAAAACATCATGTTATTCATATACCAGAAATGTTTGAAGCTACTGACTGAATGAAAAGAGCTGGCATCTCACTCTCTTTGAATCTTCTTTATCATGCTAAGAGGAGCAGGAAAAAAGCAAAAAATTTCAGAATTGCACCTTGCAATGTGGAGATATTACTGTTTGTGCATTTACAATATTCATTGATTTTTGCCATTGAAAAACGTCCAGAAATGTTTGAAGCTACTGACTGAATGAAAGGAGCTGGCATCTCACTCTCTTTAAATCTTCTTTATCATGCTAGGATTAGCAGGAAAAAGCAAAAAATTTCAGAATTGCACCTTGCAATGTGGAGATATTACTGTTTGTGCATTTACAATATTCATTGATTTTTGCCATTGAAAAACATCATGTTATTCATATACCAGAAATGTTTGAAGCTACTGACTGAATGAAAAGAGCTGGCATCTCACTCTCTTTGAATCTTCTTTATCATGCTAGGATTAGCAGGAAAAAGCAAAAAATTTCAGAATTGCACCTTGCAATGCGGAGAAATTACTGTTTGTGCATTTACAATATTCATTGATTTTTGCCATTGAAAAACATCATGTTATTCATATACCAGAAATGTTTGAAGCTACTGACTGAATGAAAAGAGCTGGCATCTCACTCTCTTTGAATCTTCTTTATCATGCTAAGAGGAGCAGGAAAAAGCAAAAAATTTCAGAATTGCACCTTGCAATGTGGAGATATTACTGTTTGTGCATTTACAATATTCATTGATTTTTGCAATTGAAAAACGTCCAGAAATGTTTGAAGCTACTGACTGAATGAAAGGAGCTGGCATCTCACTCTCTTTGAATCTTATTATCATGCTAGGATTAGCAGGAAAAAGCAAAAAATTTCAGAATTGCACCTTGCAATGCGGAGAAATTACTGTTTGTGCATTTACAATATTCATTGATTTTTGCCATTGAAAAACATCATGTTATTCATATACCAGAAATGTTTGAAGCTACTGACTGAATGAAAAGAGCTGGCATCTCACTCTCTTTGAATCTTCTTTATCATGCTAAGAGGAGCAGGAAAAAGCAAAAAATTTCAGAATTGCACCTTGCAATGTGGAGATATTAGTTTGTGCATTTACAATATTCATTGATTTTTGCCATTGAAAAACGTCCAGAAATGTTTGAAGCTACTGACTGAATGAAAGGAGCTGGCATCTCACTCTCTTTGAATCTTCTTTATCATGCTAGGATTAGCAGGAAAAAGCAAAAAAATTCAGAATTGCACCTTGCAATGTGGAGATATTACTGTTTGTGCATTTACAATATTCATTGATTTTTGCCAATGAAAAACGTCCAGAAATGTTTGAAGCTACTGACTGAATGAAAGGAGCTGGCATCTCACTCTCTTTGAATCTTCTTTATCATGCTAGGGTTAGCAGGAAAAAGCAAAAAATTTCAGAATTGCACCTTGCAATGCGGAGAAATTACTGTTTGTGCATTTACAATATTCATTGATTTTTGCCATTGAAAAACGTCCAGAAATGTTTGAAGCTACTGACTGAATGAAAGGAGCTGGCATCTCACTCTCTTTGAATCTTCTTTTTCATGCTAGCATTAGCAGGAAAAAGCAAAAAAATTCAGAATTGAACCTTGCAATGTGGAGATATTACTGTTTGTGCATTTACAATATTTATTGATTTTTGCCATTGAAAAACATCCAGAAATGTTTGAAGCTACTGACTGAATGAAAGGAGCTGGCATCTCACTCTCTTTGAATCTTCTTTATCATGCTAGGATTAGCAGGAAAAAGCAAAAAATTTCAGAATTGCACCTTGCAATGCGGAGAAATTACTGTTTGTGCATTTACAATATTCATTGATTTTTGCCATTGAAAAACATCATGTTATTCATATACCAGAAATGTTTGAAGCTACTGACTGAATGAAAAGAGCTGGCATCTCACTCTCTTTGAATCTTCTTTATCATGCTAAGAGGAGCAGGAAAAAAGCAAAAAATTTCAGAATTGCACCTTGCAATGTGGAGATATTACTGTTTGTGCATTTACAATATTCATTGATTTTTGCCATTGAAAAACGTCCAGAAATGTTTGAAGCTACTGACTGAATGAAAGGAGCTGGCATCTCACTCTCTTTAAATCTTCTTTATCATGCTAGGATTAGCAGGAAAAAGCAAAAAATTTCAGAATTGCACCTTGCAATGTGGAGATATTACTGTTTGTGCATTTACAATATTCATTGATTTTTGCCATTGAAAAACATCATGTTATTCATATACCAGAAATGTTTGAAGCTACTGACTGAATGAAAAGAGCTGGCATCTCACTCTCTTTGAATCTTCTTTATCATGCTAGGATTAGCAGGAAAAAGCAAAAAATTTCAGAATTGCACCTTGCAATGCGGAGAAATTACTGTTTGTGCATTTACAATATTCATTGATTTTTGCCATTGAAAAACATCATGTTATTCATATACCAGAAATGTTTGAAGCTACTGACTGAATGAAAAGAGCTGGCATCTCACTCTCTTTGAATCTTCTTTATCATGCTAAGAGGAGCAGGAAAAAGCAAAAAATTTCAGAATTGCACCTTGCAATGTGGAGATATTACTGTTTGTGCATTTACAATATTCATTGATTTTTGCAATTGAAAAACGTCCAGAAATGTTTGAAGCTACTGACTGAATGAAAGGAGCTGGCATCTCACTCTCTTTGAATCTTATTATCATGCTAGGATTAGCAGGAAAAAGCAAAAAATTTCAGAATTGCACCTTGCAATGCGGAGAAATTACTGTTTGTGCATTTACAATATTCATTGATTTTTGCCATTGAAAAACATCATGTTATTCATATACCAGAAATGTTTGAAGCTACTGACTGAATGAAAAGAGCTGGCATCTCACTCTCTTTGAATCTTCTTTATCATGCTAAGAGGAGCAGGAAAAAGCAAAAAATTTCAGAATTGCACCTTGCAATGTGGAGATATTAGTTTGTGCATTTACAATATTCATTGATTTTTGCCATTGAAAAACGTCCAGAAATGTTTGAAGCTACTGACTGAATGAAAGGAGCTGGCATCTCACTCTCTTTGAATCTTCTTTATCATGCTAGGATTAGCAGGAAAAAGCAAAAAAATTCAGAATTGCACCTTGCAATGTGGAGATATTACTGTTTGTGCATTTACAATATTCATTGATTTTTGCCAATGAAAAACGTCCAGAAATGTTTGAAGCTACTGACTGAATGAAAGGAGCTGGCATCTCACTCTCTTTGAATCTTCTTTATCATGCTAGGGTTAGCAGGAAAAAGCAAAAAATTTCAGAATTGCACCTTGCAATGCGGAGAAATTACTGTTTGTGCATTTACAATATTCATTGATTTTTGCCATTGAAAAACGTCCAGAAATGTTTGAAGCTACTGACTGAATGAAAGGAGCTGGCATCTCACTCTCTTTGAATCTTCTTTTTCATGCTAGCATTAGCAGGAAAAAGCAAAAAAATTCAGAATTGAACCTTGCAATGTGGAGATATTACTGTTTGTGCATTTACAATATTTATTGATTTTTGCCATTGAAAAACATCCAGAAATGTTTGAAGCTACTGACTGAATGAAAGGAGCTGGCATCTCACTCTCTTTGAATCTTCTTTATCATGCTAGGATTAGCAGGAAAAAGCAAAAAATTTCAGAATTGCACCTTGCAATGCGGAGAAATTACTGTTTGTGCATTTACAATATTCATTGATTTTTGCCATTGAAAAACATCATGTTATTCATATACCAGAAATGTTTGAAGCTACTGACTGAATGAAAAGAGCTGGCATCTCACTCTCTTTGAATCTTCTTTATCATGCTAAGAGGAGCAGGAAAAAAGCAAAAAATTTCAGAATTGCACCTTGCAATGTGGAGATATTACTGTTTGTGCATTTACAATATTCATTGATTTTTGCCATTGAAAAACGTCCAGAAATGTTTGAAGCTACTGACTGAATGAAAGGAGCTGGCATCTCACTCTCTTTAAATCTTCTTTATCATGCTAGGATTAGCAGGAAAAAGCAAAAAATTTCAGAATTGCACCTTTTAATGTGGAGATATTACTGTTTGTGCATTTACAATATTCATTGATTTTTGCCATTGAAAAACATCATGTTATTCATATACCAGAAATGTTTGAAGCTACTGACTGAATGAAAAGAGCTGGCATCTCACTCTCTTTGAATCTTCTTTATCATGCTAGGATTAGCAGGAAAAAGCAAAAAATTTCAGAATTGCACCTTGCAATGCGGAGAAATTAATGTTTGTGCATTTACAATATTCATTGATTTTTGCCATTGAAAAACATCATGTTATTCATATACCAGAAATGTTTGAAGCTACTGACTGAATGAAAAGAGCTGGCATCTCACTCTCTTTGAATCTTCTTTATCATGCTAGGATTAGCAGGAAAAAGCAAAAAATTTCAGAATTGCACCTTGCAATGTGGAGATATTACTGTTTGTGCATTTACAATATTCATTGATTTTTGCCATTGAAAAACGTCCAGAAATGTTTGAAGCTACTGACTGAATGAAAGGAGCTGGCATCTCACTCTCTTTGAATCTTCTTTATCATGCTAGGATTAGCAGGAAAAAGCAAAAAATTTCAGAATTGCACCTTGCAATGCGGAGAAATTACTGTTTGTGCATTTACAATATTCATTGATTTTTGCCATTGAAAAACATCATGTTATTCATATACCAGAAATGTTTGAAGCTACTGACTGAATGAAAAGAGCTGGCATCTCACTCTCTTTGAATCTTCTTTATCATGCTAAGAGGAGCAGGAAAAAAGCAAAAAATTTCAGAATTGCACCTTGCAATGTGGAGATATTACTGTTTGTGCATTTACAATATTCATTGATTTTTGCCATTGAAAAACGTCCAGAAATGTTTGAAGCTACTGACTGAATGAAAGGAGCTGGCATCTCACTCTCTTTAAATCTTCTTTATCATGCTAGGATTAGCAGGAAAAAGCAAAAAATTTCAGAATTGCACCTTGCAATGTGGAGATATTACTGTTTGTGCATTTACAATATTCATTGATTTTTGCCATTGAAAAACATCATGTTATTCATATACCAGAAATGTTTGAAGCTACTGACTGAATGAAAAGAGCTGGCATCTCACTCTCTTTGAATCTTCTTTATCATGCTAGGATTAGCAGGAAAAAGCAAAAAATTTCAGAATTGCACCTTGCAATGCGGAGAAATTACTGTTTGTGCATTTACAATATTCATTGATTTTTGCCATTGAAAAACATCATGTTATTCATATACCAGAAATGTTTGAAGCTACTGACTGAATGAAAAGAGCTGGCATCTCACTCTCTTTGAATCTTCTTTATCATGCTAAGAGGAGCAGGAAAAAGCAAAAAATTTCAGAATTGCACCTTGCAATGTGGAGATATTACTGTTTGTGCATTTACAATATTCATTGATTTTTGCAATTGAAAAACGTCCAGAAATGTTTGAAGCTACTGACTGAATGAAAGGAGCTGGCATCTCACTCTCTTTGAATCTTATTATCATGCTAGGATTAGCAGGAAAAAGCAAAAAATTTCAGAATTGCACCTTGCAATGCGGAGAAATTACTGTTTGTGCATTTACAATATTCATTGATTTTTGCCATTGAAAAACATCATGTTATTCATATACCAGAAATGTTTGAAGCTACTGACTGAATGAAAAGAGCTGGCATCTCACTCTCTTTGAATCTTCTTTATCATGCTAAGAGGAGCAGGAAAAAGCAAAAAATTTCAGAATTGCACCTTGCAATGTGGAGATATTAGTTTGTGCATTTACAATATTCATTGATTTTTGCCATTGAAAAACGTCCAGAAATGTTTGAAGCTACTGACTGAATGAAAGGAGCTGGCATCTCACTCTCTTTGAATCTTCTTTATCATGCTAGGATTAGCAGGAAAAAGCAAAAAAATTCAGAATTGCACCTTGCAATGAGGAGATATTACTGTTTGTGCATTTACAATATTCATTGATTTTTGCCAATGAAAAACGTCCAGAAATGTTTGAAGCTACTGACTGAATGAAAGGAGCTGGCATCTCACTCTCTTTGAATCTTCTTTATCATGCTAGGGTTAGCAGGAAAAAGCAAAAAATTTCAGAATTGCACCTTGCAATGCGGAGAAATTACTGTTTGTGCATTTACAATATTCATTGATTTTTGCCATTGAAAAACATCATGTTATTCATATACCAGAAATGTTTGAAGCTACTGACTGAATGAAAAGAGCTGGCATCTCACTCTCTTTGAATCTTCTTTATCATGCTAAGAGGAGCAGGAAAAAGCAAAAAATTTCAGAATTGCACCATGCAATGTGGAGATATTACTGTTTGTGCATTTACAATATTCATTGATTTTTGCCATTGAAAAACGTCCAGAAATGTTTGAAGCTACTGACTGAATGAAAGGAGCTGGCATCTCACTCTCTTTGAATCTTCTTTATCATGCTAGGATTAGCAGGAAAAAGCAAAAAAATTCAGAATTGCACCTTGCAATGTGGAGATATTACTGTTTGTGCATTTACAATATTCATTGATTTTTGCCATTGAAAAACGTCCAGAAATGTTTGAAGCTACTGACTGAATGAAAGGAGCTGGCATCTCACTCTCTTTAAATCTTCTTTATCATGCTAGGATTAGCAGGAAAAAGCAAAAAATTTCAGAATTGCACCTTGCAATGTGGAGATATTACTGTTTGTGCATTTACAATATTCATTGATTTTTGCCATTGAAAAACATCATGTTATTCATATACCAGAAATGTTTGAAGCTACTGACTGAATGAAAAGAGCTGGCATCTCACTCTCTTTGAATCTTCTTTATCATGCTAGGATCAGCAGGAAAAAGCAAAAAATTTCAGAATTGCACCTTGCAATGCGGAGAAATTACTGTTTGTGCATTTACAATATTCATTGATTTTTGCCATTGAAAAACATCATGTTATTCATATACCAGAAATGTTTGAAGCTACTGACTGAATGAAAAGAGCTGGCATCTCACTCTCTTTGAATCTTCTTTATCATGCTAAGAGGAGCAGGAAAAAGCAAAAAATTTCAGAATTGCACCTTGCAATGTGGAGATATTACTGTTTGTGCATTTACAATATTCATTGATTTTTGCAATTGAAAAACGTCCAGAAATGTTTGGAGCTACTGACTGAATGAAAGGAGCTGGCATCTCACTCTCTTTGAATCTTATTATCATGCTAGGATTAGCAGGAAAAAGCAAAAAATTTCAGAATTGCACCTTGCAATGCGGAGAAATTACTGTTTGTGCATTTACAATATTCATTGATTTTTGCCATTGAAAAACATCATGTTATTCATATACCAGAAATGTTTGAAGCTACTGACTGAATGAAAAGAGCTGGCATCTCACTCTCTTTGAATCTTCTTTATCATGCTAAGAGGAGCAGGAAAAAGCAAAAAATTTCAGAATTGCACCTTGCAATGTGGAGATATTAGTATGTGCATTTACAATATTCATTGATTTTTGCCATTGAAAAACGTCCAGAAATGTTTGAAGCTACTGACTGAATGAAAGGAGCTGGCATCTCACTCTCTTTGAATCTTCTTTATCATGCTAGGATTAGCAGGAAAAAGCAAAAAAATTCAGAATTGCACCTTGCAATGTGGAGATATTACTGTTTGTGCATTTACAATATTCATTGATTTTTGCCAATGAAAAACGTCCAGAAATGTTTGAAGCTACTGACTGAATGAAAGGAGCTGGCATCTCACTCTCTTTGAATCTTCTTTATCATGCTAGGGTTAGCAGGAAAAAGCAAAAAATTTCAGAATTGCACCTTGCAATGCGGAGAAATTACTGTTTGTGCATTTACAATATTCATTGATTTTTGCCATTGAAAAACATCATGTTATTCATATACCAGAAATGTTTGAAGCTACTGACTGAATGAAAAGAGCTGGCATCTCACTCTCTTTGAATCTTCTTTATCATGCTAAGAGGAGCAGGAAAAAGCAAAAAATTTCAGAATTGCACCTTGCAATGTGGAGATATTACTGTTTGTGCATTTACAATATTCATTGATTTTTGCCATTGAAAAACGTCCAGAAATGTTTGAAGCTACTGACTGAATGAAAGGAGCTGGCATCTCACTCTCTTTGAATCTTCTTTATCATGCTAGGATTAGCAGGAAAAAGCAAAAAAATTCAGAATTGCACCTTGCAATGTGGAGATATTACTGTTTGTGCATTTACAATATTCATTGATTTTTGCCATTGAAAAACGTCCAGAAATGTTTGAAGCTACTGACTGAATGAAAGGAGCTGGCATCTCACTCTCTTTCAATCTTCTTTATCATGCTAGGATTAGCAGGAAAAAGCAAAAAAATTCAGAATTGCACCTTGCAATGTGGAGATATTACTGTTTGTGCATTTACAATATTCATTGATTTTTGCCATTGAAAAACGTCCAGAAATGTTTGAAGCTACTGACTGAATGAAAAGAGCTGGCATCTCACTCTCTTTGAATCTTCTTTATCATGCTAAGAGGAGCAGGAAAAAGCAAAAAATTTCAGAATTGCACCTTGCAATGTGGAGATATTACTCTTTGTGCATTTACAATATTCATTGATTTTTGCCATTGAAAAACGTCCAGAAATGTTTGAAGCTACTGACTGAATGAAAGGAGCTGGCATCTCACTCTCTTTGAATCTTCTTTATCATGCTAGGATTAGCAGGAAAAAGCAAAAAATTTCAGAATTGCACCTTGCAATGCGGAGAAATTACTGTTTGTGCATTTACAATATTCATTGATTTTTGCCATTGAAAAACATCATGTTATTCATATACCAGAAATGTTTGAAGCTACTGACTGAATGAAAAGAGCTGGCATCTCACTCTCTTTGAATCTTCTTTATCATGCTAGGATTAGCAGGAAAAAGCAAAAAATTTCAGAATTGCACCTTGCAATGCGGAGAAATTACTGTCTGTGCATTTACAATATTCATTGATTTTTGCCATTGAAAAACATCATGTTATTCATATACCAGAAATGTTTGAAGCTACTGACTGAATGAAAAGAGCTGGCATCTCACTCTCTTTGAATCTTCTTTATCATGCTAAGAGGAGCAGGAAAAAGCAAAAAATTTCAGAATTGCACCTTGCAATGTGGAGATATTACTGTTTGTGCATTTACAATATTCATTGATTTTTGCCATTGAAAAACGTCCAGAAATGTTTGAAGCTACTGACTGAATGAAAGGAGCTGGCATCTCACTCTCTTTGAATCTTCTTTATTATGCTAGGATTAGCAGGAAAAAGCAAAAAATTTCAGAATTGCACCTTGCAATGCGGAGAAATTACTGTTTGTGCATTTACAATATTCATTGATTTTTGCCATTGAAAAACATCATGTTATTCATATACCAGAAATGTTTGAAGCTACTGACTGAATGAAAAGAGCTGGCATCTCACTCTCTTTGAATCTTCTTTATCATGCTAAGAGGAGCAGGAAAAAGCAAAAAATTTCAGAATTGCACCTTGCAATGTGGAGAAATTACTGTTTGTGCATTTACAATATTCATTGATTTTTGCAATTGAAAAACGTCCAGAAATGTTTGAAGCTACTGACTGAATGAAAGGAGCTGGCATCTCACTCTCTTTGAATCTTCTTTATCATGCTAGGACTAGCAGGAAAAAGCAAAAAAATTCAGAATTGCACCTTGCAATGTGGAGATATTACTGTTTGTGCATTTACAATATTCATTGATTTTTGCCATTGAAAAACGTCCAGAAATGTTTGAAGCTACTGACTGAATGAAAGGAGCTGGCATCTCACTCTCTTTGAATCTTCTTTATCATGCTAGGATTAGCAGGAAAAAGCAAAAAATTTCAGAATTGCACCTTGCAATGCGGAGAAATTACTGTTTGTGCATTTACAATATTCATTGATTTTTGCCATTGAAAAATATCATGTTATTCATATACCAGAAATGTTTGAAGCTACTGACTGAATGAAAAGAGCTGGCATCTCACTCTCTTTGAATCTTCTTTATCATGCTAAGAGGAGCAGGAAAAAGCAAAAAATTTCAGAATTGCACCTTGCAATGTGGAGATATTACTGTTTGTGCATTTACAATATTCATTGATTTTTCCCATTGAAAAACGTCCAGAAATGTTTGAAGCTACTGACTGAATGAAAGGAGCTGGCATCTCACTCTCTTTGAATCTTCTTTATCATGCTAGGATTAGCAGGAAAAAGCAAAAAAATTCAGAATTGCACCTTGCAATGTGGAGATATTACTGTTTGTGCATTTACAATATTCATTGATTTTTGCCATTGAAAAACATCATGTTATTCATATACCAGAAATATTTGAAGCTACTGACTGAATGAAAAGAGCTGGCATCTCACTCTCTTTGAATCTTCTTTATCATGCTAAGAGGAGCAGGAAAAAAGCAAAAAATTTCAGAATTGCACCTTGCAATGTGGAGATATTACTGTTTGTGCATTTACAATATTCATTGATTTTTGCCATTGAAAAACGTCCAGAAATGTTTGAAGCTACTGACTGAATGAAAGGAGCTGGCATCTCACTCTCTTTGAATCTTCTTTATCATGCTAGGATTAGCAGGAAAAAGCAAAAAATTTCAGAATTGCACCTTGCAATGCGGAGAAATTACTGTTTGTGCATTTACAATATTCATTGATTTTTGCCATTGAAAAACATCATGTTATTCATATACCAGAAATGTTTGAAGCTACTGACTGAATGAAAAGAGCTGGCATCTCACTCTCTTTGAATCTTCTTTATCATGCTAAGAGGAGCAGGAAAAAAGCAAAAAATTTCAGAATTGCACCTTGCAATGTGGAGATATTACTGTTTGTGCATTTACAATATTCATTGATTTTTGCCATTGAAAAACGTCCAGAAATGTTTGAAGCTACTGACTGAATGAAAGGAGCTGGCATCTCACTCTCTTTAAATCTTCTTTATCATGCTAGGATTAGCAGGAAAAAGCAAAAAATTTCAGAATTGCACCTTGCAATGTGGAGATATTACTGTTTGTGCATTTACAATATTCATTGATTTTTGCCATTGAAAAACATCATGTTATTCATATACCAGAAATGTTTGAAGCTACTGACTGAATGAAAAGAGCTGGCATCTCACTCTCTTTGAATCTTCTTTATCATGCTAGGATTAGCAGGAAAAAGCAAAAAATTTCAGAATTGCACCTTGCAATGTGGAGAAATTACTGTTTGTGCATTTACAATATTCATTGATTTTTGCCATTGAAAAACATCATGTTATTCATATACCAGAAATGTTTGAAGCTACTGACTGAATGAAAAGAGCTGGCATCTCACTCTCTTTGAATCTTCTTTATCATGCTAAGAGGAGCAAGAAAAAGCAAAAAATTTCAGAATTGCACCTTGCAATGTGGAGATATTACTGTTTGTGCAATTACAATATTCATTGATTTTTGCCATTGAAAAACGTCCAGAAATGTTTGAAGCTACTGACTGAATGAAAGGAGCTGGCATCTCACTCTCTTTGAATCTTCTTTATCATGCTAGGATTAGCAGGAAAAAGCAAAAAATTTCAGGATTGCACCTTGCAATGCGGAGAAATTACTGTTTGTGCATTTACAATATTCATTGATTTTTGCCATTGAAAAACATCATGTTATTCATATACCAGAAATGTTTGAAGCTACTGACTGAATGAAAAGAGCTGGCATCTCACTCTCTTTGAATCTTCTTTATCATGCTAAGAGGAGCAGGAAAAAAGCAAAAAATTTCAGAATTGCACCTTGCAATGTGGAGATATTACTGTTTGTGCATTTACAATATTCATTGATTTTTGCCATTGAAAAACATCATGTTATTCATATACCAGAAATGTTTGAAGCTACTGACTGAATGAAAAGAGCTGGCATCTCACTCTCTTTGAATCTTCTTTATCATGCTAGGATTAGCAGGAAAAAGCAAAAAATTTCAGAATTGCACCTTGCAATGCGGAGAAATTACTGTTTGTGCATTTACAATATTCATTGATTTTTGCCATTGAAAAACATCATGTTATTCATATACCAGAAATGTTTGAAGCTACTGACTGAATGAAAAGAGCTGGCATCTCACTCTCTTTGAATCTTCTTTATCATGCTAAGAGGAGCAGGAAAAAGCAAAAAAATTCAGAATTGCACCTTGCAATGTGGAGATATTACTGTTTGTGCATTTACAATATTCATTGATTTTTGCCATTGAAAAACGTCCAGAAATGTTTGAAGCTACTGACTGAATGAAAGAAGCTGGCATCTCACTCTCTTTGAATCTTCTTTATCATGCTAGGATTAGCAGTAAAAAGCAAAAAATTTCAGAATTGCACCTTGCAATGCGGAGAAATTACTGTTTGTGCATTTACAATATTCATTGATTTTTGGCATTGAAAAACATCATGTTATTCATATACCAGAAATGTTTGAAGCTACTGACTGAATGAAAAGAGCTGGCATCTCACTCTCTTTGAATCTTCTTTATCATGCTAAGAGGAGCAGGAAAAAAGCAAAAAATTTCAGAATTGCACCTTGCAATGTGGAGATATTACTGTTTGTGCATTTACAATATTCATTGATTTTTGCCATTGAAAAACGTCCAGAAATGTTTGAAGCTACTGACTGAATGAAAGGAGCTGGCATCTCACTCTCTTTAAATCTTCTTTATCATGCTAGGATTAGCAGGAAAAAGCAAAAAATTTCAGAATTGCACCTTGCAATGTGGAGATATTACTGTTTGTGCATTTACAATATTCATTGATTTTTGCCATTGAAAAACGTCCAGAAATGTTTGAAGCTACTGACTGAATGAAAGGAGCTGGCATCTCACTCTCTTTGAATCTTCTTTATCATGCTAGGATTAGCAGGAAAAAGCAAAAAATTTCAGAATTGCACCTTGCAATGCGGAGAAATTACTGTTTGTGCATTTACAATATTCATTGATTTTTGCCATTGAAAAACATCATGTTATTCATATACCAGAAATTTTTGAAGCTACTGACTGAATGAAAAGAGCTGGCATCTCACTCTCTTTGAATCTTCTTTATCATGCTAGGATTAGCAGGAAAAAGCAAAAAATTTCAGAATTGCACCTTGCAATGCGGAGAAATTACTGTTTGTGCATTTACAATATTCATTGATTTTTGCCATTGAAAAACGTCCAGAAATGTTCGAAGCTACTGACTGAATGAAAGGAGCTGGCATCTCACTCTCTTTTAATCTTCTTTATCATGCTAGGATTAGCAGGAAAAAGCAAAAAATTTCAGAATTGCACCTTGCAATGCGGAGAAATTACTGTTTGTGCATTTACAATATTCATTGATTTTTGCCATTGAAAAACATCATGTTATTCATATACCAGAAATGTTTGAAGCTACTGACTGAATGAAAAGAGCTGGCATCTCACTCTCTTTGAATCTTCTTTCTCATGCTAAGAGGAGCAGGAAAAAAGCAAAAAATTTCAGAATTGCACCTTGCAATGTGGAGATATTACTGTTTGTGCATTTACAATATTCATTGATTTTTGCCATTGAAAAACGTCCAGAAATGTTTGAAGCTACTGACTGAATGAAAGGAGCTGGCATCTCACTCTTTTTAAATCTTCTTTATCATGCTAGGATTAGCAGGAAAAAGCAAAAAATTTCAGAATTGCACCTTGCAATGTGGATATATTACTGTTTGTGCATTTACAATATTCATTGATTTTTACCATTGAAAAACGTCCAGAAATGTTTGAAGCTACTGACTGAATGAAAGGAGCTGGCATCTCACTCTCTTTGAATCTTCTTTATCATGCTAGGATTAGCAGGAAAAAGCAAAAAATTTCAGAATTGCACCTTGCAATGCGGAGAAATTACTGTTTGTGCATTTACAATATTTATTGATTTTTGCCATTGAAAAACATCATGTTATTCATATACCAGAAATGTTTGAAGCTACTGACTGAATGAAAAGAGCTGGCATCTCACTCTCTTTGAATCTTCTTTATCATGCTAAGAGGAGCAGGAAAAAGCAAACAATTTCAGAATTGCACCTTGCAATGTGGAGATATTACTGTTTGTGCATTTACAATATTCATTGATTTTTGCAATTGAAAAACGTCCAGAAATGTTTGAAGCTACTGACTGAAAGAAAGGAGCTGGCATCTCACTCTCTTTGAATCTTCTTTATCATGCTAGGATTAGCAGGAAAAAGCAAAAAAATTCAGAATTGCACCTTGCAATGTGGAGATATTACTGTTTGTGCATTTACAATATTCATTGATTTTTGCCAATGAAAAACGTCCAGAAATGTTTGAAGCTACTGACTGAATGAAAGGAGCTGGCATCTCACTCTCTTTGAATCTTCTTTATCATGCTAGGGTTAGCAGGAAAAAGCAAAAAATTTCAGAATTGCACCTTGCAATGCGGAGAAATTACTGTTTGTGCATTTACAATATTCATTGATTTTTGCCATTGAAAAACGTCCAGAAATGTTTGAAGCTACTGACTGAATGAAAGGAGCTGGCATCTCACTCTCTTTCAATCTTCTTTATCATGCTAGGATTAGCAGGAAAAAGCAAAAAAATTCAGAATTGCACCTTGCAATGTGGAGATATTACTGTTTGTGCATTTACAATATTCATTGATTTTTGCCATTGAAAAACGTCCAGAAATGTTTGAAGCTACTGACTGAATGAAAGGAGCTGGCATCTCACTCTCTTTGAATCTTCTTTATCATGCTAGGATTAGCAGGAAAAAGCAAAAAATTTCAGAATTGCACCTTGCAATGCGGAGAAATTACTGTTTGTGCATTTACAATATTCATTGATTTTTGCCATTGAAAAACATCATGTTATTCATATACCAGAAATGTTTGAAGCTACTGACTGAATGAAAAGAGCTGGCATCTCACTCTCTTTGAATCTTCTTTATCATGCTAAGAGGAGCAGGAAAAAGCAAAAAATTTCAGAATTGCACCTTGCAATGTGGAGATATTACTCTTTGTGCATTTACAATATTCATTGATTTTTGCCATTGAAAAACGTCCAGAAATGTTTGAAGCTACTGACTGAATGAAAGGAGCTGGCATCTCACTCTCTTTGAATCTTCTTTTTCATGCTAGGATTAGCAGGAAAAAGCAAAAAAATTCAGAATTGCACCTTGCAATGTGGAGATATTACTGTTTGTGCATTTACAATATTCATTGATTTTTGCCATTGAAAAACGTCCAGAAATGTTTGAAGCTACTGACTGAATGAAAGGAGCTGGCATCTCACTCTCTTTGAATCTTCTTTATCATGCTAGGATTAGCAGGAAAAAGCAAAAAATTTCAGAATTGCACCTTGCAATGCGGAGAAATTACTGTTTGTGCATTTACAATATTCATTGATTTTTGCCATTGAAAAACATCATGTTATTCATATACCAGAAATGTTTGAAGCTACTGACTGAATGAAAAGAGCTGGCATCTCACTCTCTTTGAATCTTCTTTATCATGCTAAGAGGAGCAGGAAAAAAGCAAAAAATTTCAGAATTGCACCTTGCAATGTGGAGATATTACTGTTTGTGCATTTACAATATTCATTGATTTTTGCCATTGAAAAACGTCCAGAAATGTTTGAAGCTACTGACTGAATGAAAGGAGCTGGCATCTCACTCTCTTTAAATCTTCTTTATCATGCTAGGATTAGCAGGAAAAAGCAAAAAATTTCAGAATTGCACCTTGCAATGTGGAGATATTACTGTTTGTGCATTTACAATATTCATTGATTTTTGCCATTGAAAAACATCATGTTATTCATATACCAGAAATGTTTGAAGCTACTGACTGAATGAAAAGAGCTGGCATCTCACTCTCTTTGAATCTTCTTTATCATGCTAGGATTAGCAGGAAAAAGCAAAAAATTTCAGAATTGCACCTTGCAATGCGGAGAAATTACTGTCTGTGCATTTACAATATTCATTGATTTTTGCCATTGAAAAACATCATGTTATTCATATACCAGAAATGTTTGAAGCTACTGACTGAATGAAAAGAGCTGGCATCTCACTCTCTTTGAATCTTCTTTATCATGCTAAGAGGAGCAGGAAAAAGCAAAAAATTTCAGAATTGCACCTTGCAATGTGGAGATATTACTGTTTGTGCATTTACAATATTCATTGATTTTTGCCATTGAAAAACGTCCAGAAATGTTTGAAGCTACTGACTGAATGAAAGGAGCTGGCATCTCACTCTCTTTGAATCTTCTTTATTATGCTAGGATTAGCAGGAAAAAGCAAAAAATTTCAGAATTGCACCTTGCAATGCGGAGAAATTACTGTTTGTGCATTTACAATATTCATTGATTTTTGCCATTGAAAAACATCATGTTATTCATATACCAGAAATGTTTGAAGCTACTGACTGAATGAAAAGAGCTGGCATCTCACTCTCTTTGAATCTTCTTTATCATGCTAAGAGGAGCAGGAAAAAGCAAAAAATTTCAGAATTGCACCTTGCAATGTGGAGAAATTACTGTTTGTGCATTTACAATATTCATTGATTTTTGCAATTGAAAAACGTCCAGAAATGTTTGAAGCTACTGACTGAATGAAAGGAGCTGGCATCTCACTCTCTTTGAATCTTCTTTATCATGCTAGGATTAGCAGGAAAAAGCAAAAAAATTCAGAATTGCACCTTGCAATGTGGAGATATTACTGTTTGTGCATTTACAATATTCATTGATTTTTGCCATTGAAAAACGTCCAGAAATGTTTGAAGCTACTGACTGAATGAAAGGAGCTGGCATCTCACTCTCTTTGAATCTTCTTTATCATGCTAGGATTAGCAGGAAAAAGCAAAAAATTTCAGAATTGCACCTTGCAATGCGGAGAAATTACTGTTTGTGCATTTACAATATTCATTGATTTTTGCCATTGAAAAATATCATGTTATTCATATACCAGAAATGTTTGAAGCTGCTGACTGAATGAAAAGAGCTGGCATCTCACTCTCTTTGAATCTTCTTTATCATGCTAAGAGGAGCAGGAAAAAGCAAAAAATTTCAGAATTGCACCTTGCAATGTGGAGATATTACTGTTTGTGCATTTACAATATTCATTGATTTTTCCCATTGAAAAACGTCCAGAAATGTTTGAAGCTACTGACTGAATGAAAGGAGCTGGCATCTCACTCTCTTTGAATCTTCTTTATCATGCTAGGATTAGCAGGAAAAAGCAAAAAAATTCAGAATTGCACCTTGCAATGTGGAGATATTACTGTTTGTGCATTTACAATATTCATTGATTTTTGCCATTGAAAAACATCATGTTATTCATATACCAGAAATATTTGAAGCTACTGACTGAATGAAAAGAGCTGGCATCTCACTCTCTTTGAATCTTCTTTATCATGCTAAGAGGAGCAGGAAAAAAGCAAAAAATTTCAGAATTGCACCTTGCAATGTGGAGATATTACTGTTTGTGCATTTACAATATTCATTGATTTTTGCCATTGAAAAACGTCCAGAAATGTTTGAAGCTACTGACTGAATGAAAGGAGCTGGCATCTCACTCTCTTTGAATCTTCTTTATCATGCTAGGATTAGCAGGAAAAAGCAAAAAATTTCAGAATTGCACCTTGCAATGCGGAGAAATTACTGTTTGTGCATTTACAATATTCATTGATTTTTGCCATTGAAAAACATCATGTTATTCATATACCAGAAATGTTTGAAGCTACTGACTGAATGAAAAGAGCTGGCATCTCACTCTCTTTGAATCTTCTTTATCATGCTAAGAGGAGCAGGAAAAAAGCAAAAAATTTCAGAATTGCACCTTGCAATGTGGATATATTACTGTTTGTGCATTTACAATATTCATTGATTTTTGCCATTGAAAAACGTCCAGAAATGTTTGAAGCTACTGACTGAATGAAAGGAGCTGGCATCTCACTCTCTTTAAATCTTCTTTATCATGCTAGGATTAGCAGGAAAAAGCAAAAAATTTCAGAATTGCACCTTGCAATGTGGAGATATTACTGTTTGTGCATTTACAATATTCATTGATTTTTGCCATTGAAAAACATCATGTTATTCATATACCAGAAATGTTTGAAGCTACTGACTGAATGAAAAGAGCTGGCATCTCACTCTCTTTGAATCTTCTTTATCATGTTAGGATTAGCAGGAAAAAGCAAAAAATTTCAGAATTGCACCTTGCAATGTGGAGAAATTACTGTTTGTGCATTTACAATATTCATTGATTTTTGCCATTGAAAAACATCATGTTATTCATATACCAGAAATGTTTGAAGCTACTGACTGAATGAAAAGAGCTGGCATCTCACTCTCTTTGAATCTTCTTTATCATGCTAAGAGGAGCAAGAAAAAGCAAAAAATTTCAGAATTGCACCTTGCAATGTGGAGATATTACTGTTTGTGCATTTACAATATTCATTGATTTTTGCCATTGAAAAACGTCCAGAAATGTTTGAAGCTACTGACTGAATGAAAGGAGCTGGCATCTCACTCTCTTTGAATCTTCTTTATCATGCTAGGATTAGCAGGAAAAAGCAAAAAATTTCAGGATTGCACCTTGCAATGCGGAGAAATTACTGTTTGTGCATTTACAATATTCATTGATTTTTGCCATTGAAAAACATCATGTTATTCATATACCAGAAATGTTTGAAGCTACTGACTGAATGAAAAGAGCTGGCATCTCACTCTCTTTGAATCTTCTTTATCATGCTAAGAGGAGCAGGAAAAAAGCAAAAAATTTCAGAATTGCACCTTGCAATGTGGAGATATTACTGTTTGTGCATTTACAATATTCATTGATTTTTGCCATTGAAAAATATCATGTTATTCATATACCAGAAATGTTTGAAGCTACTGACTGAATGAAAAGAGCTGGCATCTCACTCTCTTTGAATCTTCTTTATCATGCTAGGATTAGCAGGAAAAAGCAAAAAATTTCAGAATTGCACCTTGCAATGCGGAGAAATTACTGTTTGTGCATTTACAATATTCATTGATTTTTGCCATTGAAAAACATCATGTTATTCATATACCAGAAATGTTTGAAGCTACTGACTGAATGAAAAGAGCTGGCATCTCACTCTCTTTGAATCTTCTTTATCATGCTAAGAGGAGCAGGAAAAAGCAAAAAAATTCAGAATTGCACCTTGCAATGTGGAGATATTACTGTTTGTGCATTTACAATATTCATTGATTTTTGCCATTGAAAAACGTCCAGAAATGTTTGAAGCTACTGACTGAATGAAAGAAGCTGGCATCTCACTCTCTTTGAATCTTCTTTATCATGCTAGGATTAGCAGTAAAAAGCAAAAAATTTCAGAATTGCACCTTGCAATGCGGAGAAATTACTGTTTGTGCATTTACAATATTCATTGATTTTTGGCATTGAAAAACATCATGTTATTCATATACCAGAAATGTTTTAAGCTACTGACTGAATGAAAAGAGCTGGCATCTCGCTCTCTTTGAATCTTCTTTATCATGCTAAGAGGAGCAGGAAAAAAGCAAAAAATTTCAGAATTGCACCTTGCAATGTGGAGATATTACTGTTTGTGCATTTACAATATTCATTGATTTTTGCCATTGAAAAACGTCCAGAAATGTTTGAAGCTACTGACTGAATGAAAGGAGCTGGCATCTCACTCTCTTTAAATCTTCTTTATCATGCTAGGATTAGCAGGAAAAAGCAAAAAATTTCAGAATTGCACCTTGCAATGTGGAGATATTACTGTTTGTGCATTTACAATATTCATTGATTTTTGCCATTGAAAAACGTCCAGAAATGTTTGAAGCTACTGACTGAATGAAAGGAGCTGGCATCTCACTCTCTTTGAATCTTCTTTATCATGCTAGGATTAGCAGGAAAAAGCAAAAAATTTCAGAATTGCACCTTGCAATGCGGAGAAATTACTGTTTGTGCATTTACAATATTCATTGATTTTTGCCATTGAAAAACATCATGTTATTCATATACCACAAATGTTTGAAGCTACTGACTGAATGAAAAGAGCTGGCATCTCACTCTCTTTGAATCTTCTTTATCATGCTAGGATTAGCAGGAAAAAGCAAAAAATTTCAGAATTGCACCTTGCAATGCGGAGAAATTACTGTTTGTGCATTTACAATATTCATTGATTTTTGCCATTGAAAAACGTCCAGAAATGTTCGAAGCTACTGACTGAATGAAAGGAGCTGGCATCTCACTCTCTTTGAATCTTCTTTATCATGCTAGGATTAGCAGGAAAAAGCAAAAAATTTCAGAATTGCACCTTGCAATGCGGAGAAATTACTGTTTGTGCATTTACAATATTTATTGATTTTTGCCATTGAAAAACATCATGTTATTCATATACCAGAAATGTTTGAAGCTACTGACTGAATGAAAAGAGCTGGCATCTCACTCTCTTTGAATCTTCTTTATCATGCTAAGAGGAGCAGGAAAAAGCAAACAATTTCAGAATTGCACCTTGCAATGTGGAGATATTACTGTTTGTGCATTTACAATATTCATTGATTTTTGCAATTGAAAAACGTCCAGAAATGTTTGAAGCTACTGACTGAAAGAAAGGAGCTGGCATCTCACTCTCTTTGAATCTTCTTTATCATGCTAGGATTAGCAGGAAAAAGCAAAAAAATTCAGAATTGCACCTTGCAATGTGGAGATATTACTGTTTGTGCATTTACAATATTCATTGATTTTTGCCATTGAAAAACGTCCAGAAATGTTTGAAGCTACTGACTGAATGAAAGGAGCTGGCATCTCACTCTCTTTGAATCTTCTTTATCTTGCTAGGATTAGCAGGAAAAAGCAAAAAATTTCAGAATTGCACCTTGCAACGTGGAGATATTACTGTTTGTGCATTTACAATATTCATTGATTTTTGCCATTGAAAAACGTCCAGAAATGTTTGAAGCTACTGACTGAATGAAAGGAGCTGGCATCTCACTCTCTTTGAATCTTCTTTATCATGCTAGGATTAGCAGGAAAAAGCAAAAATTTCAGAATTGCACCTTGCAATGTGGAGATATTACTGTTTGTGCATTTCCAATATTCATTGATTTTTGCCATTGAAAAACGTCCAGAAATGTTTGAAGCTACTAACTGAATGAAAGGAGCTGTCATCTCACTCTCTTTGAATCTTCTTTATCATGCTAAGAGGAGCAGGAAAAAGCAAAAAATTTCAGAATTGCACCTTGCAATGTGGAGATATTACTGTTTGTGCATTTACAATATTCATTGATTTTTGCCATTGAAAAACATCATGTTATTCATATACCAGAAATGTTTGAAGCTACTGACTGAATGAAAAGAGCTGGCATCTCTCTCTTTGAATCTTCTTTATCATGCTAGGATTAGCAGGAAAAAGCAAAAAATTTCAGAATTGCACCTTGCAATGCGGAGATATTACTGTTTGTGCATTTACAATATTCATTGATTTTTGCCATTGAAAAACGTCCAGAAATGTTTGAAGCTACTGACTGAATGAAAGGAGCTGGCATCTCACTCTCTTTGAATCTTCTTTATCATGCTAGGATTAGGAGGAAAAAGCAAAAAATTTCAGAATTGCACCTTGCAATGCGGAGATATTACTGTTTGTGCATTTACAATATTCATTGATTTTTGCCATTGAAAAACGTCCAGAAATGTTTGAAGCTACTGACTGAATGAAAGGAGCTGGCATCTCACTCTCTTTGAATCTTCTTTATCATGCTAGGATTAGCAGGAAAAAGCAAAAAAATTCAGAATTGCACCTTGCAATGCGGAGAAATTACTGTTTGTGCATTTACAATATTCATTGATTTTTGCCATTGAAAAACGTCCAGAAATGTTTGAAGCTACTGACTGAATGAAAGGAGCTGGCATCTCACTCTCTTTGAATCTTCTTTATCATGCTAGGATTAGCAGGAAAAAGCAAAAAATTTCAGAATTGCACCTTGCAATGCGGAGAAATTACTGTTTGTGCATTTACAATATTCATTGATTTTTGCCATTGAAAAACGTCCAGAAATGTTTGAAGCTACTGACTGAATGAAAGGAGCTGGCATCTCACTCTCTTTGAATCTTCTTTATCATGCTAGGATTAGCAGGAAAAAGCAAAAAATTTCAGAATTGCACCTTGCAATGTGGAGATATTACTGTTTGTGCATTTACAATATTCATTGATTTTTGCCATTGAAAAACATCATGTTATTCATATACCAGAAATGTTTGAAGCTACTGACTGAATGAAAAGAGCTGGCATCTCACTCTCTTTGAATCTTCTTTATCATGCTAAGAGGAGCAGGAAAAAGCAAAAAATTTCAGAATTGCAACTTGCAATGTGGAGATATTACTGTTTGTGCATTTACAATATTCATTGATTTTTGCCATTGAAAAACGTCCAGAAATGTTTGAAGCTACTGACTGAATGAAAGGAGCTGGCATCTCACTCTCTTTGAATCTTCTTTATCATGCTAGGATTAGGAGGAAAAAGCAAAAAATTTCAGAATTTCACCTTGCAATGCGGAGATATTACTGTTTGTGCATTTACAATATTCATTGATTTTTGCCATTGAAAAACATCATGTTATTCATATACCAGAAATGTTTGAAGCTACTGACTGAATGAAAAGAGCTGACATCTCACTCTCTTTGAATCTTCTTTATCATGCTAAGAGGAGCAGGAAAAAGCAAAAAATTTCAGAATTGCACCTTGCAATGTGGAGATATTACTGTTTGTGCATTTACAATATTCATTGATTTTTGCCATTGAAAAACGTCCAGAAATGTTTGAAGCTACTGACTGAATGAAAGGAGCTGGCATCTCACTCTCTTTGAATCTTCTTTATCATGCTAGGATTAGCAGGAAAAAGCAAAAAATTTCAGAATTGCACCTTGCAATGCGGAGAAATTACTGTTTGTGCATTTACAATATTCATTGATTTTTGACATTGAAAAACATCATGTTATTCATATACCAGAAATGTTTGAAGCTACTGACTGAATGAAAAGAGCTGGCATCTCACTCTCTTTGAATCTTCTTTATCATGCTAAGAGGAGCAGGAAAAAGCAAAAAATTTCAGAATTGCACCTTGCAATGTGGAGATATTACTGTTTGTGCATTTACAATATTCATTGATTTTTGCCTTTGAAAAACGTCCAGAAATGTTTGAAGCTACTGACTGAATGAAAGGAGCTGGCATCTCACTCTCTTTGAATCTTCTTTATCATGCTAGGATTAGCAGGAAAAAGCAAAAAAATTCAAAATTGCACCTTGCAATGTGGAGATATTACTGTTTGTGCATTTACAATATTCATTGATTTTTGCCATTGAAAAACGTCCAGAAATGTTTGAAGCTACTGACCGAATGAAAGGAGCTGGCATCTCACTCTCTTTGAATCTTCTTTATCATGCTAGGATTAGCAGGAAAAAGCAAAAAATTTCAGAATTGCACCTTGCAATGTGGAGATATTACTGTTTGTGCATTTACAATATTCATTGATTTTTGCCATTGAAAAACGTCCAGAAATGTTTGAAGCTACTGACTGAATGAAAGGAGCTGGCATCTCACTCTCTTTGAATCTTCTTTATCATGCTAGGATTAGCAGGAAAAAGCAAAAAATTTCAGAATTGCACCTTGCAATGTGGAGATATTACTGTTTGTGCATTTACAATATTCATTGATTTTTGCCATTGAAAAACGTCCAGAAATGTTTGAAGCTACTGACTGAATGAAAGGAGCTGGCATCTCACTCTCTTTGAATCTTCTTTATCATGCTAAGAGGAGCAGGAAAAAGCAAAAAATTTCAGAATTGCACCTTGCAATGTGGAGATATTACTGTTTGTGCATTTACAATATTCATTGATTTTTGCCATTGAAAAACATCATGTTATTCATATACCAGAAATGTTTGAAGCTACTGACTGAATGAAAAGAGCTGGCATCTCACTCTCTTTGAATCTTCTTTATCATGCTAGGATTAGCAGGAAAAAGCAAAAAATTTCAGAATTGCACCTTGCAATGCGGAGATATTACTGTTTGTGCATTTACAATATTCATTGATTTTTGCCATTGAAAAACGTCCAGAAATGTTTGAAGCTACTGACTGAATGAAAGGAGCTGGCATCTCACTCTCTTTGAATCTTCTTTATCATGCTAGGATTAGGAGGAAAAAGCAAAAAATTTCAGAATTGCACCTTGCAATGCGGAGATATTACTGTTTGTGCATTTACAATATTCATTGATTTTTGCCATTGAAAAACGTCCAGAAACGTTTGAAGCTACTGACTGAATGAAAGGAGCTGGCATCTCACTCTCTTTGAATCTTCTTTATCATGCTAGGATTAGCAGGAAAAAGCAAAAAAATTCAGAATTGCACCTTGCAATGCGGAGAAATTACTGTTTGTGCATTTACAATATTCATTGATTTTTGCCATTGAAAAACGTCCAGAAATGTTTGAAGCTACTGACTGAATGAAAGGAGCTGGCATCTCACTCTCTTTGAATCTTCTTTATCATGCTAGGATTAGCAGGAAAAAGCAAAAAATTTCAGAATTGCACCTTGCAATGCGGAGAAATTACTGTTTGTGCATTTACAATATTCATTGATTTTTGCCATTGAAAAACGTCCAGAAATGTTTGAAGCTACTGACTGAATGAAAGGAGCTGGCATCTCACTCTCTTTGAATCTTCTTTATCATGCTAGGATTAGCAGGAAAAAGCAAAAAATTTCAGAATTGCACCTTGCAATGTGGAGATATTACTGTTTGTGCATTTACAATATTCATTGATTTTTGCCATTGAAAAACATCATGTTATTCATATACCAGAAATGTTTGAAGCTACTGACTGAATGAAAAGAGCTGGCATCTCACTCTCTTTGAATCTTCTTTATCATGCTAAGAGGAGCAGGAAAAAGCAAAAAATTTCAGAATTGCACCTTGCAATGTGGAGATATTACTGTTTGTGCATTTACAATATTCATTGATTTTTGCCATTGAAAAACGTCCAGAAATGTTTGAAGCTACTGACTGAATGAAAGGAGCTGGCACCTCACTCTCTTTGAATCTTCTTTATCATGCTAAGAGGAGCAGGAAAAAGCAAAAAATTTCAGAATTGCACCTTGCAATGCGGAGAAATTACTGCTTGTGCATTTACAATATTCATTGATTTTTGCCATTGAAAAACATCATGTTATTCATATACCAGAAATGTTTGAAGCTACTGACTGAATGAAAAGAGCTGGCATCTCACTCTCTTTGAATCTTCTTTATCATGCTAAGAGGAGCAGGAAAAAGCAAAAAATTTCAGAATTGCACCTTGCAATGTGGAGATATTACTGTTTGTGCATTTACAATATTCATTGATTTTTGCCATTGAAAAACGTCCAGAAATGTTTGAAGCTACTGACTGAATGAAAGGAGCTGGCATCTCACTCTCTTTGAATCTTCTTTATCATGCTAGGATTAGCAGGAAAAAGCAAAAAATTTCAGAATTGCACCTTGCAATGTGGAGATATTACTGTTTGTGCATTTACAATATTCATTGATTTTTGCCATTGAAAAACGTCCAGAAATGTTTGAAGCTACTGACTGAATGAAAGGAGCTGGCATCTCACTCTCTTTGAATCTTCTTTATCATGCTAGGATTAGCAGGAAAAAGCAAAAAATTTCAGAATTGCACCTTGCAATGTGGAGAAATTACTGTTTGTGCATTTACAATATTCATTGATTTTTGCCATTGAAAAACGTCCAGAAATGTTTGAAGCTACTGACTGAATGAAAGGAGCTGGCATCTCACTCTCTTTGAATCTTCTTTATCATGCTAGGATTAGGAGGAAAAAGCAAAAAATTTCAGAATTGCACCTTGCAATGCGGAGATATTACTGTTTGTGCATTTACAATATTCATTGATTTTTGCCATTGAAAAACGTCCAGAAATGTTTGAAGCTACTGACTGAATGAAAGGAGCTGGCATCTCACTCTCTTTGAATCTTCTTTATCATGCTAGGATTAGCAGGAAAAAGCAAAAAAATTCAGAATTGCACCTTGCAATGCGGAGAAATTACTGTTTGTGCATTTACAATATTCATTGATTTTTGCCATTGAAAAACGTCCAGAAATGTTTGAAGCTACTGACTGAATGAAAGGAGCTGGCATCTCACTCTCTTTGAATCTTCTTTATCATGCTAGGATTAGCAGGAAAAAGCAAAAAATTTCAGAATTGCACCTTGCAATGTGGAGATATTACTGTTTGTGCATTTACAATATTCATTGATTTTTGCCATTGAAAAACATCATGTTATTCATATACCAGAAATGTTTGAAGCTACTGACTGAATGAAAAGAGCTGGCATCTCACTCTCTTTGAATCTTCTTTATCATGCTAAGAGGAGCAGGAAAAAGCAAAAAATTTCAGAATTGCACCTTGCAATGTGGAGATATTACTGTTTGTGCATTTACAATATTCATTGATTTTTGCCATTGAAAAACGTCCAGAAATGTTTGAAGCTACTGACTGAATGAAAGGAGCTGGCATCTCACTCTCTTTGAATCTTCTTTATCATGCTAGGATTAGCAGGAAAAAGCAAAAAATTTCAGAATTGCACCTTGCAATGCGGAGAAATTACTGTTTGTGCATTTACAATATTCATTGATTTTTGCCATTGAAAAACATCATGTTATTCATATACCAGAAATGTTTGAAGCTACTGACTGAATGAAAAGAGCTGGCATCTCACTCTCTTTGAATCTTCTTTATCATGCTAGGATTAGCAGGAAAAAGCAAAAAATTTCAGAATTGCACCTTGCAATGCGGAGAAATTACTGTTTGTGCATTTACAATATTCATTGATTTTTGCCATTGAAAAACATCATGTTATTCATATACCAGAAATGTTTGAAGCTACTGACTGAATGAAAAGAGCTGGCATCTCACTCTCTTTGAATCTTCTTTATCATGCTAAGAGGAGCAGGAAAAAGCAAACAATTTCAGAATTGCACCTTGCAATGTGGAGATATTACTGTTTGTGCATTTACAATATTCATTGATTTTTGCAATTGAAAAACGTCCAGAAATGTTTGAAGCTACTGACTGAAAGAAAGGAGCTGGCATCTCACTCTCTTTGAATCTTCTTTATCATGCTAGGATTAGCAGGAAAAAGCAAAAAAATTCAGAATTGCACCTTGCAATGTGGAGATATTACTGTTTGTGCATTTACAATATTCATTGATTTTTGCCATTGAAAAACGTCCAGAAATGTTTGAAGCTACTGACTGAATGAAAGGAGCTGGCATCTCACTCTCTTTGAATCTTCTTTATCTTGCTAGGATTAGCAGGAAAAAGCAAAAAATTTCAGAATTGCACCTTGCAACGTGGAAATATTACTGTTTGTGCATTTACAATATTCATTGATTTTTGCCATTGAAAAACGTCCAGAAATGTTTGAAGCTACTGACTGAATGAAAGGAGCTGGCATCTCACTCTCTTTGAATCTTCTTTATCATGCTAGGATTAGCAGGAAAAAGCAAAAAATTTCAGAATTGCACCTTGCAATGTGGAGATATTACTGTTTGTGCATTTACAATATTCATTGATTTTTGCCTTTGAAAAACGTCCAGAAATGTTTGAAGCTACTGACTGAATGAAAGGAGCTGTCATCTCACTCTCTTTGAATCTTCTTTATCATGCTAAGAGAAGCAGGAAAAAGCAAAAAATTTCAGAATTGCACCTTGCAATGTGGAGATATTACTGTTTGTGCATTTACAATATTCATTGATTTTTGCCATTGAAAAACATCATGTTATTCATATACCAGAAATGTTTGAAGCTACTGACTGAATGAAAAGAGCTGGCATCTCACTCTCTTTGAATCTTCTTTATCATGCTAGGATTAGCAGGAAAAAGCAAAAAATTTCAGAATTGCACCTTGCAATGCGGAGAAATTACTGTTTGTGCATTTACAATATTTATTGATTTTTGCCATTGAAAAACATCATGTTATTCATATACCAGAAATGTTTGAAGCTACTGACTGAATGAAAAGAGCTGGCATCTCACTCTCTTTGAATCTTCTTTATCATGCTAAGAGGAGCAGGAAAAAGCAAACAATTTCAGAATTGCACCTTGCAATGTGGAGATATTACTGTTTGTGCATTTACAATATTCATTGATTTTTGCAATTGAAAAACGTCCAGAAATGTTTGAAGCTACTGACTGAAAGAAAGGAGCTGGCATCTCACTCTCTTTGAATCTTCTTTATCATGCTAGGATTAGCAGGAAAAAGCAAAAAAATTCAGAATTGCACCTTGCAATGTGGAGATATTACTGTTTGTGCATTTACAATATTCATTGATTTTTGCCATTGAAAAACGTCCAGAAATGTTTGAAGCTACTGACTGAATGAAAGGAGCTGGCATCTCACTCTCTTTGAATCTTCTTTATCTTGCTAGGATTAGCAGGAAAAAGCAAAAAATTTCAGAATTGCACCTTGCAACGTGGAAATATTACTGTTTGTGCATTTACAATATTCATTGATTTTTGCCATTGAAAAACGTCCAGAAATGTTTGAAGCTACTGACTGAATGAAAGGAGCTGGCATCTCACTCTCTTTGAATCTTCTTTATCATGCTAGGATTAGCAGGAAAAAGCAAAAAATTTCAGAATTGCACCTTGCAATGTGGAGATATTACTGTTTGTGCATTTACAATATTCATTGATTTTTGCCATTGAAAAACGTCCAGAAATGTTTGAAGCTACTGACTGAATGAAAGGAGCTGTCATCTCACTCTCTTTGAATCTTCTTTATCATGCTAAGAGAAGCAGGAAAAAGCAAAAAATTTCAGAATTGCACCTTGCAATGTGGAGATATTACTGTTTGTGCATTTACAATATTCATTGATTTTTGCCATTGAAAAACATCATGTTATTCATATACCAGAAATGTTTGAAGCTACTGACTGAATGAAAAGAGCTGGCATCTCACTCTCTTTGAATCTTCTTTATCATGCTAGGATTAGCAGGAAAAAGCAAAAAATTTCAGAATTGCACCTTGCAATGCGGAGATATTACTGTTTGTGCATTTACAATATTCATTGATTTTTGCCATTGAAAAACGTCCAGAAATGTTTGAAGCTACTGACTGAATGAAAGGAGCTGGCATCTCACTCTCTTTGAATCTTCTTTATCATGCTAGGATTAGGAGGAAAAAGCAAAAAATTTCAGAATTGCACCTTGCAATGCGGAGATATTACTGTTTGTGCATTTACAATATTCATTGATTTTTGCCATTGAAAAACGTCCAGAAATGTTTGAAGCTACTGACTGAATGAAAGGAGCTGGCATCTCACTCTCTTTGAATCTTCTTTATCATGCTAGGATTAGCAGGAAAAAGCAAAAAAATTCAGAATTGCACCTTGCAATGCGGAGAAATTACTGTTTGTGCATTTACAATATTCATTGATTTTTGCCATTGAAAAACGTCCAGAAATGTTTGAAGCTACTGACTGAATGAAAGGAGCTGGCATCTCACTCTCTTTGAATCTTCTTTATCATGCTAGGATTAGCAGGAAAAAGCAAAAAATTTCAGAATTGCACCTTGCAATGCGGAGAAATTACTGTTTGTGCATTTACAATATTCATTGATTTTTGCCATTGAAAAACGTCCAGAAATGTTTGAAGCTACTGACTGAATGAAAGGAGCTGGCATCTCACTCTCTTTGAATCTTCTTTATCATGCTAGGATTAGCAGGAAAAAGCAAAAAATTTCAGAATTGCACCTTGCAATGTGGAGATATTACTGTTTGTGCATTTACAATATTCATTGATTTTTGCCATTGAAAAACATCATGTTATTCATATACCAGAAATGTTTGAAGCTACTGACTGAATGAAAAGAGCTGGCATCTCACTCTCTTTGAATCTTCTTTATCATGCTAAGAGGAGCAGGAAAAAGCAAAAAATTTCAGAATTGCAACTTGCAATGTGGAGATATTACTGTTTGTGCATTTACAATATTCATTGATTTTTGCCATTGAAAAACGTCCAGAAATGTTTGAAGCTACTGACTGAATGAAAGGAGCTGGCATCTCACTCTCTTTGAATCTTCTTTATCATGCTAGGATTAGGAGGAAAAAGCAAAAAATTTCAGAATTTCACCTTGCAATGCGGAGATATTACTGTTTGTGCATTTACAATATTCATTGATTTTTGCCATTGAAAAACATCATGTTATTCATATACCAGAAATGTTTGAAGCTACTGACTGAATGAAAAGAGCTGACATCTCACTCTCTTTGAATCTTCTTTATCATGCTAAGAGGAGCAGGAAAAAGCAAAAAATTTCAGAATTGCACCTTGCAATGTGGAGATATTACTGTTTGTGCATTTACAATATTCATTGATTTTTGCCATTGAAAAACGTCCAGAAATGTTTGAAGCTACTGACTGAATGAAAGGAGCTGGCATCTCACTCTCTTTGAATCTTCTTTATCATGCTAGGATTAGCAGGAAAAAGCAAAAAATTTCAGAATTGCACCTTGCAATGCGGAGAAATTACTGTTTGTGCATTTACAATATTCATTGATTTTTGACATTGAAAAACATCATGTTATTCATATACCAGAAATGTTTGAAGCTACTGACTGAATGAAAAGAGCTGGCATCTCACTCTCTTTGAATCTTCTTTATCATGCTAAGAGGAGCAGGAAAAAGCAAAAAATTTCAGAATTGCACCTTGCAATGTGGAGATATTACTGTTTGTGCATTTACAATATTCATTGATTTTTGCCTTTGAAAAACGTCCAGAAATGTTTGAAGCTACTGACTGAATGAAAGGAGCTGGCATCTCACTCTCTTTGAATCTTCTTTATCATGCTAGGATTAGCAGGAAAAAGCAAAAAAATTCAAAATTGCACCTTGCAATGTGGAGATATTACTGTTTGTGCATTTACAATATTCATTGATTTTTGCCATTGAAAAACGTCCAGAAATGTTTGAAGCTACTGACTGAATGAAAGGAGCTGGCATCTCACTCTCTTTGAATCTTCTTTATCATGCTAGGATTAGCAGGAAAAAGCAAAAAATTTCAGAATTGCACCTTGCAATGTGGAGATATTACTGTTTGTGCATTTACAATATTCATTGATTTTTGCCATTGAAAAACGTTCAGAAATGTTTGAAGCTACTGACTGAATGAAAGGAGCTGGCATCTCACTCTCTTTGAATCTTCTTTATCATGCTAGGATTAGCAGGAAAAAGCAAAAAATTTCAGAATTGCACCTTGCAATGTGGAGATATTACTGTTTGTGCATTTACAATATTCATTGATTTTTGCCATTGAAAAACGTCCAGAAATGTTTGAAGCTACTGACTGAATGAAAGGAGCTGGCATCTCACTCTCTTTGAATCTTCTTTATCATGCTAAGAGGAGCAGGAAAAAGCAAAAAATTTCAGAATTGCACCTTGCAATGTGGAGATATTACTGTTTGTGCATTTACAATATTCATTGATTTTTGCCATTGAAAAACATCATGTTATTCATATACCAGAAATGTTTGAAGCTACTGACTGAATGAAAAGAGCTGGCATCTCACTCTCTTTGAATCTTCTTTATCATGCTAGGATTAGCAGGAAAAAGCAAAAAATTTCAGAATTGCACCTTGCAATGCGGAGATATTACTGTTTGTGCATTTACAATATTCATTGATTTTTGCCATTGAAAAACGTCCAGAAATGTTTGAAGCTACTGACTGAATGAAAGGAGCTGGCATCTCACTCTCTTTGAATCTTCTTTATCATGCTAGGATTAGGAGGAAAAAGCAAAAAATTTCAGAATTGCACCTTGCAATGCGGAGATATTACTGTTTGTGCATTTACAATATTCATTGATTTTTGCCATTGAAAAACGTCCAGAAATGTTTGAAGCTACTGACTGAATGAAAGGAGCTGGCATCTCACTCTCTTTGAATCTTCTTTATCATGCTAGGATTAGCAGGAAAAAGCAAAAAAATTCAGAATTGAACCTTGCAATGCGGAGAAATTACTGTTTGTGCATTTACAATATTCATTGATTTTTGCCATTGAAAAACGTCCAGAAATGTTTGAAGCTACTGACTGAATGAAAGGAGCTGGCATCTCACTCTCTTTGAATCTTCTTTATCATGCTAGGATTAGCAGGAAAAAGCAAAAAATTTCAGAATTGCACCTTGCAATGCGGAGAAATTACTGTTTGTGCATTTACAATATTCATTGATTTTTGCCATTGAAAAACGTCCAGAAATGTTTGAAGCTACTGACTGAATGAAAGGAGCTGGCATCTCACTCTCTTTGAATCTTCTTTATCATGCTAGGATTAGCAGGAAAAAGCAAAAAATTTCAGAATTGCACCTTGCAATGTGGAGATATTACTGTTTGTGCATTTACAATATTCATTGATTTTTGCCATTGAAAAACATCATGTTATTCATATACCAGAAATGTTTGAAGCTACTGACTGAATGAAAAGAGCTGGCATCTCACTCTCTTTGAATCTTCTTTATCATGCTAAGAGGAGCAGGAAAAAGCAAAAAATTTCAGAATTGCACCTTGCAATGTGGAGATATTACTGTTTGTGCATTTACAATATTCATTGATTTTTGCCATTGAAAAACGTCCAGAAATGTTTGAAGCTACTGACTGAATGAAAGGAGCTGGCACCTCACTCTCTTTGAATCTTCTTTATCATGCTAAGAGGAGCAGGAAAAAGCAAAAAATTTCAGAATTGCACCTTGCAATGCGGAGAAATTACTGTTTGTGCATTTACAATATTCATTGATTTTTGCCATTGAAAAACATCATGTTATTCATATACCAGAAATGTTTGAAGCTACTGACTGAATGAAAAGAGCTGGCATCTCACTCTCTTTGAATCTTCTTTATCATGCTAAGAGGAGCAGGAAAAAGCAAAAAATTTCAGAATTGCACCTTGCAATGTGGAGATATTACTGTTTGTGCATTTACAATATTCATTGATTTTTGCCATTGAAAAACGTCCAGAAATGTTTGAAGCTACTGACTGAATGAAAGGAGCTGGCATCTCACTCTCTTTGAATCTTCTTTATCATGCTAGGATTAGCAGGAAAAAGCAAAAAATTTCAGAATTGCACCTTGCAATGTGGAGATATTACTGTTTGTGCATTTACAATATTCATTGATTTTTGCCATTGAAAAACGTCCAGAAATGTTTGAAGCTACTGACTGAATGAAAGGAGCTGGCATCTCACTCTCTTTGAATCTTCTTTATCATGCTAGGATTAGCAGGAAAAAGCAAAAAATTTCAGAATTGCACCTTGCAATGTGGAGAAATTACTGTTTGTGCATTTACAATATTCATTGATTTTTGCCATTGAAAAACGTCCAGAAATGTTTGAAGCTACTGACTGAAGGAAAGGAGCTGGCATCTCACTCTCTTTGAATCTTCTTTATCATGCTAGGATTAGGAGGAAAAAGCAAAAAATTTCAGAATTGCACCTTGCAATGCGGAGATATTACTGTTTGTGCATTTACAATATTCATTGATTTTTGCCATTGAAAAACGTCCAGAAATGTTTGAAGCTACTGACTGAATGAAAGGAGCTGGCATCTCACTCTCTTTGAATCTTCTTTATCATGCTAGGATTAGCAGGAAAAAGCAAAAAAATTCAGAATTGCACCTTGCAATGCGGAGAAATTACTGTTTGTGCATTTACAATATTCATTGATTTTTGCCATTGAAAAACGTCCAGAAATGTTTGAAGCTACTGACTGAATGAAAGGAGCTGGCATCTCACTCTCTTTGAATCTTCTTTATCATGCTATGATTAGCAGGAAAAAGCAAAAAATTTCAGAATTGCACCTTGCAATGTGGAGATATTACTGTTTGTGCATTTACAATATTCATTGATTTTTGCCATTGAAAAACATCATGTTATTCATATACCAGAAATGTTTGAAGCTACTGACTGAATGAAAAGAGCTGGCATCTCACTCTCTTTGAATCTTCTTTATCATGCTAAGAGGAGCAGGAAAAAGCAAAAAATTTCAGAATTGCACCTTGCAATGTGGAGATATTACTGTTTGTGCATTTACAATATACATTGATTTTTGCCATTGAAAAACGTCCAGAAATGTTTGAAGCTACTGACTGAATGAAAGGAGCTGGCATCTCACTCTCTTTGAATCTTCTTTATCATGCTAAGAGGAGCAGGAAAAAGCAAAAAATTTCAGAATTGCACCTTGCAACGCGGAGAAATTACTGTTTGTGCATTTACAATATTCATTGATTTTTGCCATTGAAAAACATCATGTTATTCATATACCAGAAATGTTTGAAGCTACTGACTGAATGAAAAGAGCTGGCATCTCACTCTCTTTGAATCTTCTTTATCATGCTAAGAGGAGCAGGAAAAAGCAAAAAATTTCAGAATTGCACCTTGCAATGTGGAGATATTACTGTTTGTGCATTTACAATATTCATTGATTTTTGCCATTGAAAAACGTCCAGAAATGTTTGAAGCTACTGACTGAATGAAAGGAGCTGGCATCTCACTCTCTTTGAATCTTCTTTATCATGCTAGGATTAGCAGGAAAAAGCAAAAAATTTCAGAATTGCACCTTGCAATGTGGAGATATTACTGTTTGTGCATTTACAATATTCATTGATTTTTGCCATTGAAAAACGTCCAGAAATGTTTGAAGCTACTGACTGAATGAAAGGAGCTGGCATCTCACTCTCTTTGAATCTTCTTTATCATGCTAGGATTAGCAGGAAAAAGCAAAAAATTTCAGAATTGCACCTTGCAATGCGGAGAAATTACTGTTTGTGCATTTACAATATTCATTGATTTTTGCCATTGAAAAACATCATGTTATTCATATACCAGAAATGTTTGAAGCTACTGACTGAATGAAAAGAGCTGGCATCTCACTCTCTTTGAATCTTCTTTATCATGCTAAGAATAGCAGGAAAAAGCAAAAAATTACAGAATTGCACCTTGCAATGTGGAGATATTACTGTTTGTGCATTTACAATATTCATTGATTTTTGCCATTGAAAAACGTCCAGAAATGTTTGAAGCTACTGACTGAATGAAAGGAGCTGGCATCTCACTCTCTTTGAATCTTCTTTATCATGCTAGGATTAGCAGGAAAAAGCAAAAAATTTCAGAATTGCACCTTGCAATGTGGAGATATTACTGTTTGTGGATTTACAATATTCATTGATTTTTGCCATTGAAAAACGTCCAGAAATGTTTGAAGCTACTGACTGAATGAAAGGAGCTGGCATCTCACTCTCTTTGAATCTTCTTTATCATGCTAGGATTAGCAGGAAAAAGAAAAAAATTTCACAATTGAACCTTGCAATGCGGAGAAATTACTGTTTGTGCATTTACAATATTCATTGATTTTTGCCATTGAAAAACATCATGTTATTCATATACCAGAAATGTTTAAAGCTACTGACTGAATGAAAAGAGCTGGCATCTCACTCTCTTTGAATCTTCTTTATCATGCTAAGAGGAGCAGGAAAAAGCAAAAAATTTCAGAATTGCACCTTGCAATGTGGAGATATTACTGTTTGTGCATTTACAATATTCATTGATTTCTGCCATTGAAAAACGTCCAGAAATGTTTGAAGCTACTGACTGAATGAAAGGAGCTGGCATCTCACTCTCTTTGAATCTTCTTTATCATGCTAGGATTAGCAGGAAAAAGCAAAAAATTTCAGAATTGCACCTTGCAATGCGGAGAAATTACTGTTTGTGCATTTACAATATTCATTGATTTTTGCCATTGAAAAACATCATGTTATTCATATACCAGAAATGTTTGAAGCTACTGACTGAATGAAAAGAGCTGGCATCTCACTCTCTTTGAATCTTCTTTATCATGCTAAGAGGAGCAGGAAAAAGCAAAAAATTTCAGAATTGCACCTTGCAATGTGGAGATATTACTGTTTGTGCATTTACAATATTCATTGATTTTTGCCATTGAAAAACGTCCAGAAATGTTTGAAGGTACTGACTGAATGAAAGGAGCTGGCATCTCACTCTCTTTGAATCTTTTTTATCATGCTAGGATTAGCAGGAAAAAGCAAAAAATTTCAGAATTGCACCTTGCAATGCGGAGAAATTACTGTTTGTGTATTTACAATATTCATTGATTTTTGCCATTGAAAAACATCATGTTATTCATATACCAGAAATGTTTGAAGCTACTGACTGAATGAAAAGAGCTGGCATCTCACTCTCTTTGAATCTTCTTTATCATGCTAAGAGGAGCAGGAAAAAGAAAAAAATTTCAGAATTGCACCTTGCAATGTGGAGATATTACTGTTTGTGCATTTACAATATTCATTGATTTTTGCCATTGAAAAACGTCCAGAAATGTTTGAAGCTACTGACTGAATGAAAGGAGCTGGCATCTCACTCTCTTTGAATCTTCTTTATCATGCTAGGATTAGCAGGAAAAAGCAAAAAATTTCAGAATTGCACCTTGCAATGTGGAAATATTACTGTTTGTGCATTTACAATATTCATTGATTTTTGCCATTGAAAAACGTCCAGAAATGTTTGAAGCTACTGACTGAATGAAAGGAGCTGGCATCTCACTCTCTTTGAATCTTCTTTATCATGCTTGGATTAGCAGGAAAAAGCAAAAAATTTCAGAATTGCACCTTGCAATGTGGAGATATTACTGTTTGTGCATTTACAATATTCATTGATTTTTGCCATTGAAAAACGTCCAGAAATGTTTGAAGCTACTGACTGAATGAAAGGAGCTGGCATCTCACTCTCTTTGAATCTTCTTTATCATGCTAGGATTAGCAGGAAAAAGAAAAAATTTCAGAATTGCACCTTGCAATGTGGAGATATTACTGTTTGTGCATTTACAATATTCATTGATTTTTGCCATTGAAAAACGTCCAGAAATGTTTGAAGCTACTGACTGAATGAAAGGAGCTGGCATCTCACTCTCTTTGAATCTTCTTTATCATGCTAGGATTAGCAGGAAAAAGCAAAAAATTTTAGAATTGCACCTTGCAATGCGGAGAAATTACTGTTTGTGCATTTACAATATTCATTGATTTTTGCCTTTGAAAAACATCATGTTATTCATATACCAGAAATGTTTGAAGCTACTCACTGAATGAAAAGAGCTGGCATCTCACTCTCTTTGAATCTTCTTTATCATGCTAAGAGGAGCAGGAAAAAGCAAAAAATTTCAGAATTGCACCTTGCAATGTGGAGATATTACTGTTTGTGCATTTACAATATTCATTGATTTTTGCCATTGAAAAACGTCCAGAAATGTTTGAAGCTACTGACTGAATGAAAGGAGCTGGCATCTCACTCTCTTTGAATCTTCTTTATCATGCTAGGATTAGCAGGAAAAAGCAAAAAATTTCAGAATTGCACCTTGCAATGTGGAGATATTACTGTTTGTGCATTTACAATATTCATTGATTTTTGCCATTGAAAAACGTCCAGAAATGTTTGAAGCTACTGACTGAATGAAAGGAGCTGGCATCTCACTCTCTTTGAATCTTCTTTATCATGCTAGGATTAGCAGGAAAAAGCAAAAAAATTCAGAATTGCACCTTGCAATGTGGAGATATTACTGTTTGTGCATTTACAATATTCATTGATTTTTGCCATTGAAAAACGTCCAGAAATGTTTGAAGCTACTGACTGAATGAAAGGAGCTGGCATCTCACTCTCTTTGAATCTTCTTTATCATGCTAGGATTATCAGGAAAAAGCAAAAAATTTCAGAACTGCACCTTGCAATGTGGAGATATTACTGTTTGTGCATTTACAATATTCATTGATTTTTGCCATTGAAAAACGTCCAGAAATGTTTGAAGCTACTGACTGAATGAAAGGAGCTGGCATCTCACGCTCTTTGAATCTTCTTTATCATGCTAGGATTAGCAGGAAAAAGCAAAAAATTTCAGAATTGCACCTTGCAATGCAGAGAAATTACTGTTTGTGCATTTACAATATTCATTGATTTTTGCCTTTGAAAAACATCATGTTATTCATATACCAGAAATGTTTGAAGCTACTGACTGAATGAAAAGAGCTGGCATCTCACTCTCTTTGAATCTTCTTTATCATGCTAAGAGGAGCAGGAAAAAGCAAAAAATTTCAGAATTGCACCTTGCAATATGGAGATATTACTGTTTGTGCATTTACAATATTCATTGATTTTTGCCATTGAAAAACGTCCAGAAATGTTTGAAGGTACTGACTGAATGAAAGGAGTTGGCATCTCACTCTCTTTGAATCTTCTTTATCATGCTAGGATTAGCAGGAAAAAGCAAAAAATTTCAGAATTGCACCTTGCAATGTGGAGATATTACTGTTTGTGCATTTACAATATTCATTGATTTTTGCCATTGAAAAACGTCCAGAAATGTTTGAAGCTACTGACTGAATGAAAGGAGCTGGCATCTCACTCTCTTTGAATCTTCTTTATCATGCTAGGATTAGCAGGAAAAAGCAAAAAATTTCAGAATTGCACCTTGCAATGTGGAGATATTACTGTTTGTGCATTTACAATATTCATTGATTTTTGCCATTGAAAAACGTCCAGAAATGTTTGAAGCTACTGACTGAATGAAAGGAGCTGGCATCTCACTCTCTTTGAATCTTCTTTATCATGCTAGGATTAGCAGGAAAAAGCAAAAAATTTCAGAATTGCACCTTGCAATGTGGAGATATTACTGTTTGTGCATTTACAATATTCATTGATTTTTGCCATTGAAAAACGTCCAGAAATGTTTGAAGCTACTGACTGAATGAAAGGAGCTGGCATCTCACTCTCTTTGAATCTTCTTTATCATGCTAGGATTAGCAGGAAAAAGCAAAAAATTTCAGAATTGCACCTTGCAATGCGGAGAAATTACTGTTTGTGCATTTACAATATTCATTGATTTTTGCCATTGAAAAACAACATGTTATTCATATACCAGAAATGTTTGAAGCTACTCACTGAATGAAAAGAGCTGGCATCTCACTCTCTTTGAATCTTCTTTATCATGCTAAGAGGAGCAGGAAAAAGCAAAAAATTTCAGAATTGCACCTTGCAATGTGGAGATATTACTGTTTGTGCATTTACAATATTCATTGATTTTTGCCATTGAAAAACGTCCAGAAATGTTTGAAGCTACTGACTGAATGAAAGGAGCTGACATCTCACTCTCTTTGAATCTTCTTTATCATGCTAGGATTAGCAGGAAAAAGCAAAAAATTTCAGAATTGCACCTTGCAATGCGGAGAAATTACTGTTTGTGCATTTACAATATTCATTGATTTTTGCCATTGAAAAACATCATGTTATTCATATACCAGAAATGTTTGAAGCTACTGACTGAATGAAAGGAGCTGGCATCTCACTCTCTTTGAATCTTCTTTATCATGATAGGATTAGCAGGAAAAAGCAAAAAAATTCAGAATTGCACTTTGCAATGTGGAGATATTACTGTTTGTGCATTTACAATATTCATTGATTTTTGCCATTGAAAAATGTTCAGAAATGTTTGAAGCTACTGACTGAATGAAAGGAGCTGGCATCTCACTCTCTTTGAATCTTCTTTATCATGCTAGGATTAGCAGGAAAAAGCAAAAAATTTCAGAATTGCACCTTGCAATGTGGAGATATTACTGTTTGTGCATTTACAATATTCATTGACTTTTGCCATTGAAAAACGTCCAGAAATGTTTGAAGCTACTGACTGAATGAAAGGAGCTGGCATCTCACTCTCTTTGAATCTTCTTTATCATGCTAGGATTAGCAGGAAAAAGCAAAAAATTTCAGAATTGCACCTTGCAATGCGGAGAAATTACTGTTTGTGCATTTACAATATTCATTGATTTTTGCCATTGAAAAACATCATGTTATTCATATACCAGAAATGTTTGAAGCTACTGACTGAATGAAAAGAGCTGGCATCTCACTCTCTTTGAATCTTCTTTATCATGCTAAGAGGAGCAGGAAAAAGCAAAAAATTTCAGAATTGCACCTTGCAATGTGGAGATATTACTGTTTGTGCATTTGCAATATTCATTGATTTTTGCCATTGAAAAACGTCCAGAAATGTTTGAAGCTACTGACTGAATGAAAGGAGCTGGCATCTCACTCTCTTTGAATCTTCTTTATCATGCTAGGATTAGCAGGAAAAAGCAAAAAATTTCAGAATTGCACCTTGCAATGTGGAGATATTACTGTTTGTGCATTTACAATATTCATTGATTTTTGCCATTGAAAAACGTCCAGAAATGTTTGAAGCTACTGACTGAATGAAAGGAGCTGGCATCTCACTCTCTTTGAATCTTCTTTATCATGCTAGGATTAGCAGGAAAAAGCAAAAAATTTCAGAATTGCACCTTGCAATGTGGAAATATTACTGTTTGTGCATTTACAATATTCATTGATTTTTGCCATTGAAAAACGTCCAGAAATGTTTGAAGCTACTGACTGAATGAAAGGAGCTGGCATCTCACTCTCTTTGAATCTTCTTTATCATGCTAGGATTAGCAGGAAAAAGCAAAACATTTCAGAATTGCACCTTGCAATGTGGAGATATTACTGTTTGTGCATTTACAATATTCATTGATTTTTGCCATTGAAAAACGTCCAGAAATGTTTGAAGCTACTGACTGAATGAAAGGAGCTGGCATCTCACTCTCTTTGAATCTTCTTTATCATGCTATGATTAGCAGGAAAAAGCAAAAAATTTCAGAATTGCACCTTGCAATGCGGAGAAATTACTGTTTGTGCATTTACAATATTCATTGATTTTTGCCATTGAAAAACATCATGTTATTCATATACCAGAAATGTTTGAAGCTACTCACTGAATGAAAAGAGCTGGCATCTCACTCTCTTTGAATCTTCTTTATCATGCTAAGAGGAGCAGGAAAAAGCAAAAAATTTCAGAATTGCACCTTGCAATGTGGAGATATTACTGTTTGTGCATTTACAATATTCATTGATTTTTGCCATTGAAAAACGTCCAGAAATGTTTGAAGCTACTGACTGAATGAAAGGAGCTGGCATCTCATTCTCTTTGAATCTTCTTTATCATGCTAGGATTAGCAGGAAAAAGCAAAAAATTTCAGAATTGCACCTTGCAATGCGGAGAAATTACTGTTTGTGCATTTACAATATTCATTGATTTTTGCCATTGAAAAACATCATGTTATTCATATACCAGAAATGTTTGAAGCTACTGACTGAATGAAAAGAGCTGGCATCTCACTCTCTTTGAATCTTCTTTATCATGCTAAGAGGAGCAGGAAAAAGCAAAAAATTTCAGAATTGCACCTTGCAATGTGGAGATATTACTGTTTGTGCATTTACAATATTCATTGATTTTTGCCATTGTAAAACGTCCAGAAATGTTTGAAGCTACTGACTGAATGAAAGGAGCTGGCATCTCACTCTCTTTGAATCTTCTTTATCATGCTAGGATTAGCAGGAAAAAGCAAAAAATTTCAGAATTGCACCTTGCAATGTGGAGATATTACTGTTTGTGCATTTACAATATTCATTGATTTTTGCCATTGAAAAACGTCCAGAAATGTTTGAAGCTACTGACTGAATGAAAGGAGCTGGCATCTCACTCTCTTTGAATCTTCTTTATCATGCTAGGATTAGCAGGAAAAAGCAAAAAATTTCAGAATTGCACCTTGCAATGTGGAGATATTACTGTTTGTGCATTTACAATATTCATTGATTTTTGCCATTGAAAAACGTCCAGAAATATTTGAAGCTACTGACTGAATGAAAGGAGCTGGCATCTCACTCTCTTTGAATCTTCTTTATCATGCTAGGATTAGCAGGAAAAAGCAAAAAATTTCAGAATTGCACCTTGCAATGTGGAGATATTACTGTTTGTGCATTTACAATATTCATTGATTTTTGCCATTGAAAAACGTCCAGAAATGTTTGAAGCTACTGACTGAATGAAAGGAGCTGGCATCTCACGCTCTTTGAATCTTCTTTATCATGCTAGGATTAGCAGGAAAAAGCAAAAAATTTCAGAATTGCACCTTGCAATGTGGAGATATTACTGTTTGTGCATTTACAATATTCATTGATTTTTGCCATTGAAAAACGTCCAGAAATGTTTGAAGCTACTGACTGAATGAAAGGAGCTGGCATCTCACGCTCTTTGAATCTTCTTTATCATGCTAGGATTAGCAGGAAAAAGCAAAAAATTTCAGAATTGCACCTTGCAATGCAGAGAAATTACTGTTTGTGCATTTACAATATTCATTGATTTTTACCATTGAAAAACATCATGTTATTCATATACCAGAAATGTTTGAAGCTACTGACTGAATGAAAAGAGCTGGCATCTCACTCTCTTTGAATCTTCTTTATCATGCTAAGAGGAGCAGGAAAAAGCAAAAAATTTCAGAATTGCACCTTGCAATGTGGAGATATTACTGTTTGTGCATTTACAATATTCATTGATTTTTGCCATTGAAAAACGTCCAGAAATGTTTGAAGCTACTGACTGAATGAAAGGAGCTGGCATCTCACTCTCTTTGAATCTTCTTTATCATGCTAGGATTAGCAGGAAAAAGCAAAAAATTTCAGAATTGCACCTTGCAATGTGGAGATATTACTGTTTGTGCATTTACAATATTCATTGATTTTTGCCATTGAAAAACGTCCAGAAATGTTTGAAGCTACTGACTGAATGAAAGGAGCTGGCATCTCACTCTCTTTGAATCTTCTTTATCATGCTAGGATTAGCAGGAAAAAGCAAAAAATTTCAGAATTGCACCTTGCAATGTGGAGATATTACTGTTTGTGCATTTACAATATTCATTGATTTTTGCCATTGAAAAACGTCCAGAAATGTTTGAAGCTACTGACTGAATGAAAGGAGCTGGCATCTCACTCTCTTTGAATCTTCTTTATCATGCTAGGATTAGCAGGAAAAAGCAAAAAATTTCAGAATTGCACCTTGCAATGCGGAGAAATTACTGTTTGTGCATTTACAATATTCATTGATTTTTGCCATTGAAAAACATCATGTTATTCATATACCAGAAATGTTTGAAGCTACTGACTGAATGAAAAGAGCTGGCATCTCACTCTCTTTGAATCTTCTTTATCATGCTAAGAGGAGCAGGAAAAAGCAAAAAATTTCAGAATTGCACCTTGCAATGTGGAGATATTACTGTTTGTGCATTTACAATATTCATTGATTTTTGCCATTGAAAAACGTCCAGAAATGTTTGAAGCTACTGACTGAATGAAAGGAGCTGGCATCTCACTCTCTTTGAATCTTCTTTATCATGCTAGGATTAGCAGGAAAAAGCAAAAAATTTCAGAATTGCACCTTGCAATGCGGAGAAATTACTGTTTGTGCATTGACAATATTCATTGATTTTTGCCATTGAAAAACATCATGTTATTCATATACCAGAAATGTTTGAAGCTACTGACTGAATGAAAACAGCTGGCATCTCACTCTCTTTGAATCTTCTTTATCATGCTAAGAGGAGCAGGAAAAAGCAAAAAATTTCAGAATTGCACCTTGCAATGTGGAGATATTACTGTTTGTGCATTTACAATATTCATTGATTTTTGCCATTGAAAAACATCATGTTATTCATATACCAGAAATGTTTGAAGCTACTGACTGAATGAAAGGAGCTGGCATCTCACTCTCTTTGAATCTTCTTTATCATGCTAGGATTAGCAGGAAAAAGCAAAAAATTTCAGAATTGCACCTTGCAATGTGGAGATATTACTGTTTGTGCATTTACAATATTCATTGATTTTTGCCATTGAAAAACGTCCAGAAATGTTTGAAGCTACTGACTGAATGAAAGGAGCTGGCATCTCACTCTCTTTGAATCTTCTTTATCATGCTAGGATTAGCAGGAAAAAGCAAAAAATTTCAAAATTGCACCTTGCAATGTGGAGATATTACTGTTTGTGCATTTACAATATTCATTGATTTTTGCCATTGAAAAACGTCCAGAAATGTTTGAAGCTACTGACTGATTGAAAGGAGCTGGCATCTCACTCTCTTTGAATCTTCTTTATCATGCTAGGATTAGCAGGAAAAAGCAAAAAATTTCAGAATTGCACCTTGCAATGCGGAGAAATTACTGTTTGTGCATTTACAATATTCATTGATTTTTGCCATTGAAAATCATCATGTTATTCATATACCAGAAATGTTTGAAGCTACTGACTGAATGAAAAGAGCTGGCATCTCACTCTCTTTGAATCTTCTTTATCATGCTAAGAGGAGCAGGAAAAAGCAAAAAATTTCAGAATTGCACCTTGCAATGTGGAGATATTACTGTTTGTGCATTTACAATATTCATTGATTTTTGCCATTGAAAAACGTCCAGAAATGTTTGAAGCTACTGACTGAATGAAAGGAGCTGGCATCTCACTCTCTTTGAATCTTCTTTATCATGCTAGGATTAGCAGGAAAAAGCAAAAAATTTCAGAATTGCACCTTGCAATGCGGAGAAATTACTGTTTGTGCATTTACAATATTCATTGATTTTTGCCATTGAAAAACATCATGTTATTCATATACCAGAAATGTTTGAAGCTACTGACTGAATGAAAAGAGCTGGCATCTCACTATCTTTGAATCTTCTTTATCATGCTAAGAGGAGCAGGAAAAAGCAAAAAATTTCAGAATTGCACCTTGGAATGTGGAGATATTACTGTTTGTGCATTTACAATATTCATTGATTTTTGCCATTGAAAAAAGTCCAGAAATGGTTGAAGCTACTGACTGAATGAAAGGAGCTGGCATCTCACTCTCTTTGAATCTTCTTTATCATGCTAGGATTAGCAGGAAAAAGCAAAAAATTTCAGAATTGCACCTTGCAATGTGGAGATATTACTGTTTGTGCATTTACAATATTCATTGATTTTTGCCATTGAAAAACATCATGTTATTCATATACCAGAAATGTTTGAAGCTACTGACTGAATGAAAGGAGCTGGCATCTCACTCTCTTTGAATCTTCTTTATCATGCTAGGATTAGCAGGAAAAAGCAAAAAATTTCAGAATTGCACCTTGCAATGTGGAGATATTACTGTTTGTGCATTTACAATATTCATTGATTTTTGCCATTGAAAAACGTCCAGAAATGTTTGAAGCTACTGACTGAATGAAAGGAGCTGGCATCTCACTCTCTTTGAATCTTCTTTATCATGCTAGGATTAGCAGGAAAAAGCAAAAAATTTCAGAATTGCACCTTGCAATGTGGAGATATTACTGTTTGTGAATTTACAATATTCATTGATTTTTGCCATTGAAAAACGTCCAGAAATGTTTGAAGCTACTGACTGATTGAAAGGAGCTGGCATCTCACTCTCTTTGAATCTTCTTTATCATGCTAGGATTAGCAGGAAAAAGCAAAAAATTTCAGAATTGCACCTTGCAATGCGGAGAAATTACTGTTTGTGCATTTACAATATTCATTGATTTTTGCCATTGAAAAACATCATGTTATTCATATACCAGAAATGTTTGAAGCTACTGACTGAATGAAAAGAGCTGGCATCTCACTCTCTTTGAATCTTCTTTATCATGCTAAGAGGAGCAGGAAAAAGCAAAAAATTTCAGAATTGCACCTTGCAATGTGGAGATATTACTGTTTGTGCATTTACAATATTCATTGATTTTTGCCATTGAAAAACGTCCAGAAATGTTTGAAGCTACTGACTGAATGAAAGGAGCTGGCATCTCACTCTCTTTGAATCTTCTTTATCATGCTAGGATTAGCAGGAAAAAGCAAAAAATTTCAGAATTGCACCTTGCAATGCGGAGAAATTACTGTTTGTGCATTTACAATATTCATTGATCTTTGCCATTGAAAAACATCATGTTATTCATATACCAGAAATGTTTGAAGCTACTGACTGAATGAAAAGAGCTGGCATCTCACTCTCTTTGAATCTTCTTTATCATGCTAAGAGGAGCAGGAAAAAGCAAAAAATTTCAGAATTGCACCTTGGAATGTGGAGATATTACTGTTTGTGCATTTACAATATTCATTGATTTTTGCCATTGAAAAACGTCCAGAAATGGTTGAAGCTACTGACTGAATGAAAGGAGCTAGCATCTCACTCTCTTTGAATCTTCTTTATCATGCTAGGATTAGCAGGAAAAAGCAAAAAATTTCAGAATTGCACCTTGCAATGTGGAGATATTACTGTTTGTGCATTTACAATATTCATTGATTTTTGCCATTGAAAAACATCATGTTATTCATATACCAGAAATGTTTGAAGCTACTGACTGAATGAAAAGAGCTGGCATCTCACTCTCTTTGAATCTTCTTTATCATGCTAAGAGGAGCAGGAAAAAGCAAAAAATTTCAGAATTGCACCATGCAATGTGGAGATATTACTGTTTGTGCATTTACAATATTCATTGATTTTTGCCATTGAAAAACATCATGTTATTCATATACCAGAAATGTTTGAAGCTACTGACTGAATGAAAAGAGCTGGCATCTCACTCTCTTAGAATCTTCTTTATCATGCTAGGATTAGCAGGAAAAAGCAAAAAATTTCAGAATTGCACCTTGCAATGTGGAGAAATTACTGTTTGTGCATTTACAATATTCATTGATTTTTGCCATTGAAAAACGTCCAGAAATGTTTGAAGCTACTGACTGAATGAAAGGAGCTGGCATCTCACTCTCTTTGAATCTTCTTTATCATGCTAAGAGGAGCAGGAAAAAGCAAAAAATTTCAGAATTGCACCTTGCAATGCGGAGAAATTACTGTTTGTGCATTTACAATATTCATTGATTTTTGCCATTGAAAAACATCATGTTATTCATATACCAGAAATGTTTGAAGCTACTGACTGAATGAAAAGAGCTGGCATCTCATTCTCTTTGAATCTTCTTTATCATGCTAAGAGGAGCAGGAAAAAGCAAAAAAATTCAGAATTTCACCTTGCAATGTGGAGATATTACTGTTTGTGCATTTACAATATTCATTGATTTTTGCCATTGAAAAACGTCCAGAAATGTTTGAAGCTACTGACTGAATGAAAGGAGCTGGCATCTCACTCTCTTTGAATCTTCTTTATCATGCTAGGATTAGCAGGAAAAAGCAAAAAATTTCAGAATTGCACCTTGCAATGTGGAGAAATTACTGTTTGTGCATTTACAATATTCATTGATTTTTGCCATTGAAAAACGTCCAGAAATGTTTGAAGCTACTGACTGAATGAAAGGAGCTGGCATCTCACTCTCTTTGAATCTTCTTTATCATGCTAAGAGGAGCAGGAAAAAGCAAAAAATTTCAGAATTGCACCTTGCAATGCGGAGAAATTACTGTTTGTGCATTTACAATATTCATTGATTTTTGCCATTGAAAAACATCATGTTATTCATATACCAGAAATGTTTGAAGCTACTGACTGAATGAAAAGAGCTGGCATCTCACTCTCTTTGAATCTTCTTTATCATGCTAAGAGGAGCAGGAAAAAGCAAAAAAATTCAGAATTGCACCTTGCAATGTGGAGATATTACTGTTTGTGCATTTACAATATTCATTGATTTTTGCCATTGAAAAACGTCCAGAAATGTTTGAAGCTACTGACTGAATGAAAGGAGCTGGCATCTCACTCTCTTTGAATCTTCTTTATCATGCTAGGATTAGCAGGAAAAAGCAAAAAATTTCAGAATTGCACCTTGCAATGTGGAGAAATTACTGTTTGTGCATTTACAATATTCATTGATTTTTGCCATTGAAAAACGTCCAGAAATGTTTGAAGCTACTGACTGAATGAAAGGAGCTGGCATCTCACTCTCTTTGAATCTTCTTTATCATGCTAAGAGGAGCAGGAAAAAGCAAAAAATTTCAGAATTGCACCTTGCAATGCGGAGAAATTACTGTTTGTGCATTTACAATATTCATTGATTTTTGCCATTGAAAAACATCATGTTATTCATATACCAGAAATGTTTGAAGCTACTGACTGAATGAAAAGAGCTGGCATCTCACTCTCTTTGAATCTTCTTTATCATGCTAAGAGGAGCAGGAAAAAGCAAAAAATTTCAGAATTGCACCATGCAATGTGGAGATATTACTGTTTGTGCATTTACAATATTCATTGATTTTTGCCATTGAAAAACATCATGTTATTCATATACCAGAAATGTTTGAAGCTACTGACTGAATGAAAAGAGCTGGCATCTCACTCTCTTTGAATCTTCTTTATCATGCTAGGATTAGCAGGAAAAAGCAAAAAATTTCAGAATTGCACCTTGCAATGTGGAGAAATTACTGTTTGTGCATTTACAATATTCATTGATTTTTGCCATTGAAAAACGTCCAGAAATGTTTGAAGCTACTGACTGAATGAAAGGAGCTGGCACCTCACTCTCTTTGAATCTTCTTTATCATGCTAAGAGGAGCAGGAAAAAGCAAAAAATTTCAGAATTGCACCTTGCAATGCGGAGAAATTACTGTTTGTGCATTTACAATATTCATTGATTTTTGCCATTGAAAAACATCATGTTATTCATATACCAGAAATGTTTGAAGCTACTGACTGAATGAAAAGAGCTGGCATCTCACTCTCTTTGAATGTTCTTTATCATGCTAAGAGGAGCAGGAAAAAGCAAAAAAATTCAGAATTGCACCTTGCAATGTGGAGATATTACTGTTTGTGCATTTACAATATTCATTGATTTTTGCCATTGAAAAACGTCCAGAAATGTTTGACGCTACTGACTGAATGAAAGGAGCTGGCATCTCACTCTCTTTGAATCTTCTTTATCATGCTAGGATAAGCAGGAAAAAGCAAAAAATTTCAGAATTGCACCTTGCAATGTGGAGAAATTACTGTTTGTGCATTTACAATATTCATTGATTTTTGCCATTGAAAAACGTCCAGAAATGTTTGAAGCTACTGACTGAATGAAAGGAGCTGGCATCTCACTCTCTTTGAATCTTCTTTATCATGCTAAGAGGAGCAGGAAAAAGCAAAAAATTTCAGAATTGCACCTTGCAATGCGGAGAAATTACTGTTTGTGCATTTACAATATTCATTGATTTTTGCCATTGAAAAACATCATGTTATTCATAGACCAGAAATGTTTGAAGCTACTGACTGAATGAAAAGAGCTGGCATCTCACTCTCTTTGAATCTTCTTTATCATGCTAAGAGGAGCAGGAAAAAGCAAAAAATTTCAGAATTGCACCTTGCAATGTGGAGATATTACTGTTTGTGCATTTACAATATTCATTGATTTTTGCCATTGAAAAACATCATGTTATTCATATACCAGAAATGTTTGAAGCTACTGACTGAATGAAAAGAGCTGGCATCTCACTCTCTTTGAATCTTCTTTATCATGCTAAGTGGAGCAGGAAAAAGCAAAAAATTTCAGAATTGCACCTTGCAATGTGGAGATATTACTGTTTGTGCATTTACAATATTCATTGATTTTTGCCATTGAAAAACATCATGTTATTCATATACCAGAAATGTTTGAAGCTACTGACTGAATGAAAAGAGCTGGCATCTCACTCTCTTTGAATCTTCTTTATCATGCTAAGTGGAGCAGGAAAAAGCAAAAAATTTCAGAATTGCACCTTGCAATGTGGAAATATTACTGTTTGTGCATTTACAATATTCATTGATTTTTGCCATTGAAAAACGTCCAGAAATGTTTGAAGCTACTGACTGAATGAAAGGAGCTGGCATCTCACTCTCTTTGAATCTTTTTTATCATGCTAGGATTAGCAGGAAAAAGCTAAAAATTTCAGAATTGCACCTTGCAATGCGGAGAAATTACTGTTTGTGCATTTACAATATTCATTGATTTTTGCCATTGAAAAACATCATGTTATTCATATACCAGAAATGTTTGAAGCTACTGACTGAATGAAAAGAGCTGGCATCTCACTCTCTTTGAATCTTCTTTATCATGCTAAGAGGAGCAGGAAAAAGCAAAAAATTTCAGAATTGCACCTTGCAATGCGGAGAAATTACTGTTTGTGCATTTACAATATTCATTGATTTTTGCCATTGAAAAACATCATGTTATTCATATACCAGAAATGTTTGAAGCTACTGACTGAATGAAAAGAGCTGGCATCTCACTCTCTTTGAATCTTCTTTATCATGCTAAGAGGAGCAGGAAAACGCAAAAAATTTCAGAATTGCACCTTGCAATGTGGAGATATTACTGTTTGTGCATTTACAATATTCATTGATTTTTGCCATTGAAAAACGTCCAGAAATGTTTGAAGCTACTGACTGAATGAAAGGAGCTGGCATCTCACTCTCTTTGAATCTTCTTTATCATGCTAGGATTAGCAGGAAAAAGCAAAAAAATTCAGAATTGCACCTTGCAATGCGGAGAAATTACTGTTTGTGCATTTACAATATTCATTGATTTTTGCCATTGAAAAACATCATGTTATTCATATACCAGAAATGTTTGAAGCTACTGACTGAATGAAAAGAGCTGGCATCTCACTCTCTTTGAATCTTCTTTATCATGCTAAGAGGAGCAGGAAAAAGCAAAAAATTTCAGAATTGCACCTTGCAATGTGGAGATATTACTGTTTGTGCATTTACAATATTCATTGATTTTTGCCATTGAAAAACATCATGTTATTCATATACCAGAAATGTTTGAAGCTACTGACTGAATGAAAAGAGCTGGCATCTCACTCTCTTTGAATCTTCTTTATCATGCTAAGTGGAGCAGGAAAAAGCAAAAAATTTCAGAATTGCACCTTGCAATGTGGAAATATTACTGTTTGTGCATTTACAATATTCATTGATTTTTGCCATTGAAAAACGTCCAGAAATGTTTGAAGCTACTGACTGAATGAAAGGAGCTGGCATCTCACTCTCTTTGAATCTTCTTTATCATGCTAGTATTAGCAGGAAAAAGCTAAAAATTTCAGAATTGCACCTTGCAATGCGGAGAAATTACTGTTTGTGCATTTACAATATTCATTGATTTTTGCCATTGAAAAACGTCCAGAAATGGTTGAAGCTACTGACTGAATGAAAGGAGCTGGCATCTCACTCTCTTTGAATCTTCTTTATCATGCTAGGATTAGCAGGAAAAAGCAAAAAATTTCATAATTGCACCTTGCAATGTGGAGATATTACTGTTTGTGCATTTACAATATTCATTGATTTTTGCCATTGAAAAACATCATGTTATTCATATACCAGAAATGTTTGAAGCTACTGACTGAATGAAAAGAGCTGGCATCTCACTCTCTTTGAATCTTCTTTATCATGCTAGGATTAGCAGGAAAAAGCAAAAAATTTCAGAATTGCACCTTGCAATGTGGAGAAATTACTGTTTGTGCATTTACAATATTCATTGATTTTTGCCATTGAAAAACGTCCAGAAATGTTTGAAGCTACTGACTGAATGAAAGGAGCTGGCATCTCACTCTCTTTGAATCTTCTTTATCATGCTAAGAGGAGCAGGAAAAAGCAAAAAATTTCAGAATTGCACCTTGCAATGCGGAGAAATTACTGTTTGTGCATTTACAATATTCATTGATTTTTGCCATTGAAAAACATCATGTTATTCATATACCAGAAATGTTTGACGCTACTGACTGAATGAAAAGAGCTGGCATCTCACTCTCTTTGAATCTTCTTTATCATGCTAAGAGGAGCAGGAAAAAGCAAAAAAATTCAGAATTGCACCTTGCAATGTGGAGATATTACTGTTTGTGCATTTACAATATTCATTGATTTTTGCCATTGAAAAACGTCCAGAAATGTTTGACGCTACTGACTGAATGAAAGGAGCTGGCATCTCACTCTCTTTGAATCTTCTTTATCATGCTAGGATTAGCAGGAAAAAGCAAAAAATTTCAGAATTGCACCTTGCAATGTGGAGAAATTACTGTTTGTGCATTTACAATATTCATTGATTTTTGCCATTGAAAAACGTCCAGAAATGTTTGAAGCTACTGACTGAATGAAAGGAGCTGGCATCTCACTCTCTTTGAATCTTCTTTATCATGCTAAGAGGAGCAGGAAAAAGCAAAAAATTTCAGAATTGCACCTTGCAATGCGGAGAAATTACTGTTTGTGCATTTACAATATTCATTGATTTTTGCCATTGAAAAACATCATGTTATTCATATACCAGAAATGTTTGAAGCTACTGACTGAATGAAAAGAGCTGGCATCTCACTCTCTTTGAATCTTCTTTATCATGCTAAGAGGAGCAGGAAAAAGCAAAAAATTTCAGAATTGCACCTTGCAATGTGGAGATATTACTGTTTGTGCATTTACAATATTCATTGATTTTTGCCATTGAAAAACATCATGTTATTCATATACCAGAAATGTTTGAAGCTACTGACTGAATGAAAAGAGCTGGCATCTCACTCTCTTTGAATCTTCTTTATCATGCTAAGTGGAGCAGGAAAAAGCAAAAAATTTCAGAATTGCACCTTGCAATGTGGAGATATTACTGTTTGTGCATTTACAATATTCATTGATTTTTGCCATTGAAAAACATCATGTTATTCATATACCAGAAATGTTTGAAGCTACTGACTGAATGAAAGGAGCTGGCATCTCACTCTCTTTGAATCTTCTTTATCATGCTAGGATTAGCAGGAAAAAGCTAAAAATTTCAGAATTGCACCTTGCAATGCGGAGAAATTACTGTTTGTGCATTTACAATATTCATTGATTTTTGCCATTGAAAAACATCATGTTATTCATATACCAGAAATGTTTGAAGCTACTGACTGAATGAAAAGAGCTGGCATCTCACTCTCTTTGAATCTTCTTTATCATGCTAAGAGGAGCAGGAAAAAGCAAAAAATTTCAGAATTGCACCTTGCAATGTGGAGATATTACTGTTTGTGCATTTACAATATTCATTGATTTTTGCCATTGAAAAACGTCCAGAAATGTTTGAAGCTACTGACTGAATGAAAGGAGCTGGCATCTCACTCTCTTTGAATCTTCTTTATCATGCTAAGAGGAGCAGGAAAAAGCAAAAAATTTCAGAATTGCACCTTGCAATGTGGAGATATTACTGTTTGTGCATTTACAATATTCATTGATTTTTGCCATTGAAAAATGTCCAGAAATGTTTGAAGCTACTGACTGAATGAAAGGAGCTGGCATCTCACTCTCTTTGAATCTTCTTTATCATGCTAGGATTAGCAGGAAAAAGCAAAAAATTTCAGAATTGCACCTTGCAATGCGGAGAAATTACTGTTTGTGCATTTACAATATTCATTGATTTTTGCCATTGAAAAACATCATGTTATTCATATACCAGAAATGTTTGAAGCTACTGACTGAATGAAAAGAGCTGGCATCTCACTCTCTTTGAATCTTCTTTATCATGCTAAGAGGAGCAGGAAAAAGCAAAAAATTTCAGAATTGCACCTTGCAATGTGGAGATATTACTGTTTGTGCATTTACAATATTCATTGATTTTTGCCATTGAAAAACGTCCAGAAATGTTTGAAGCTACTGACTGAATGAAAGGAGCTGGCATCTCACTCTCTTTGAATCTTCTTTATCATGCTAGGATTAGCAGGAAAAAGCAATAAATTTCAGAATTGCACCTTGCAATGTGGAGATATTACTGTTTGTGCATTTACAATATTCATTGATTTTTGCCATTGAAAAACGTCCAGAAATGTTTGAAGCTACTGACCGAATCAAAGGAGCTGGCATCTCACTCTCTTTGAATCTTCTTTATCATGCTAGGATTAGCAGGAAAAAGCAAAAAATTTCAGAATTGCACCTTGCAATGCGGAGAAATTACTGTTTGTGCATTTACAATATTCATTGATTTTTGCCATTGAAAAACATCATGTTATTCATATACCAGAAATGTTTGAAGCTACTGACTGAATCAAAAGAGCTGGCAACTCACTCTCTTTGAATCTTCTTTATCATGCTAAGAGGAGCAGGAAAAAGCAAAAAATTTCAGAATTGCACCTTGCAATGTGGAGATATTACTGTTTGTGCATTTACAATATTCATTGATTTTTGCCATTGAAAAATGTCCAGAAATGTTTGAAGCTACTGACTGAATGAAAGGAGCTGGCATCTCACTCTCTTTGAATCTTCTTTATCATGCTAGGATTAGCAGGAAAAAGCAAAAAATTTCAGAATTGCACCTTGCAATGCGGAGAAATTACTGTTTGTGCATTTACAATATTCATTGATTTTTGCCATTGAAAAACATCATGTTATTCATATACCAGAAATGTTTGAAGCTACTGACTGAATGAAAAGAGCTGGCATCTCACTCTCTTTGAATCTTCTTTATCATGCTAAGAGGAGCAGGAAAAAGCAAAAAATTTCAGAATTGCACCTTGCAATGTGGAGATATTACTGTTTGTGCATTTACAATATTCATTGATTTTTGCCATTGAAAAACGTCCAGAAATGTTTGAAGCTACTGACTGAATGAAAGGAGCTGGCATCTCACTCTCTTTGAATCTTCTTTATCATGCTAGGATTAGCAGGAAAAAGCAATAAATTTCAGAATTGCACCTTGCAATGCGGAGATATTACTGTTTGTGCATTTGCAATATTCATTGATTTTTGCCATTGAAAAACATCCAGAAATGTTTGAAGCTACTGACTGAATGAAAGGAGCTGGCATCTCACTCTCTTTGAATCTTCTTTATCATGATAAGAGGAACAGGAAAAAGCAAAAAATTTCAGAATTGCACCTTGCAATGTGGAGATATTACTGTTTGTGCATTTACAATATTCATTGATTTTTGCCATTGAAAAACGTCCAGAAAGGTTTGAAGCTACTGACTGAATGAAAGGAGCTGGCATCTCACTCTCTTTGAATCTTCTTTATCATGCTAGGATTAGCAGGAAAAAGCAAAAAATTTCAGAATTGCACCTTGCAATGCGGAGAAATTACTGTTTGTGCATTTACAATATTCATTGATTTTTGCCATTGAAAAACATCATGTTATTCATATACCAGAAATGTTTGAAGCTACTGACTGAATGAAAAGAGCTGGCATCTCACTCTCTTTGAATCTTCTTTATCATGCTAAGAGGAGCAGGAAAAAGCAAAAAATTTCAGAATTGCACCTTGCAATGTGGAGATATTACTGTTTGTGCATTTACAATATTCATTGATTTTTGCCATTGAAAAACATCATGTTATTCATATACCAGAAATGTTTGAAGCTACTGACTGAATGAAAAGAGCTGGCATCTCACTCTCTTTGAATCTTCTTTATCATGCTAAGAGGAGCAGGAAAAAGCAAAAAATTTCAGAATTGCACCTTGCAATGTGGAGATATTACTGTTTGTGCATTTACAATATTCATTGATTTTTGCCATTGAAAAACGTCCAGAAATGTTTGAAGCTACTGACTGAATGAAAGGAGCTGGCATCTCACTCTCTTTGAATCTTCTCTATCATGCTAAGAGGAGCAGGAAAAAGCAAAAAATTTGAGAATTGCACCTTGCAATGTGGAGATATTACTGTTTGTGCATTTACAATATTCATTGATTTTTGCCATTGAAAAATGTCCAGAAATGTTTGAAGCTACTGACTGAATGAAAGGAGCTGGCATCTCACTCTCTTTGAATCTTCTTTATCATGCTAGGATTAGCAGGAAAAAGCAAAAAATTTCAGAATTGCACCTTGCAATGCGGAGAAATTACTGTTTGTGCATTTACAATATTCATTGATTTTTGCCATTGAAAAACATCATGTTATTCATATACCAGAAATGTTTGAAGCTACTGACTGAATGAAAAGAGCTGGCATCTCACTCTCTTTGAATCTTCTTTATCATGCTAAGAGGAGCAGGAAAAAGCAAAAAATTTCAGAATTGCACCTTGCAATGTGGAGATATTACTGTTTGTGCATTTACAATATTCATTGATTTTTGCCATTGAAAAACGTCCAGAAATGTTTGAAGCTACTGACTGAATGAAAGGAGCTGGCATCTCACTCTCTTTGAATCTTCTTTATCATGCTAGGATTAGCAGGAAAAAGCAATAAATTTCAGAATTGCACCTTGCAATGCGGAGAAATTACTGTTTGTGCATTTACAATATTCATTGATTTTTGCCATTGAAAAACATCATGTTATTCATATACCAGAAATGTTTGAAGCTACTGACTGAATCAAAAGAGCTGGCAACTCACTCTCTTTGAATCTTCTTTATCATGCTAAGAGGAGCAGGAAAAAGCAAAAAATTTCAGAATTGCACCTTGCAATGTGGAGATATTACTGTTTGTGCATTTACAATATTCATTGATTTTTGCCATTGAAAAACGTCCAGAAATGTTTGAAGCTACTGACTGAATGAAAGGAGCTGGCATCTCACTCTCTTTGAATCTTCTTTATCATGCTAGGATTAGCAGGAAAAAGCAAAAAAATTCAGAATTGCACCTTGCAATGCGGAGAAATTACTGTTTGTGCATTTACAATATTCATTGATTTTTGCCATTGAAAAACATCATGTTATTCATATACCAGAAATGTTTGAAGCTACTGACTGAATGAAAAGAGCTGGCATCTCACTCTCTTTGAATCTTCTTTATCATGCTAATAGGAGCAGGAAAAAGCAAAAAATTTCAGAATTGCACCTTGCAATGTGGAGATATTACTGTTTGTGCATTTGCAATATTCATTGATTTTTGCCATTGAAAAACGTCCAGAAATGTTTGAAGCTACTGACTGAATGAAAGGAGCTGGTATCTCACTCTCTTTGAATCTTCTTTATCATGCTAAGAGGAGCAGGAAAAAGCAAAAAATTTCAGAATTGCACCTTGCAATGTGGAGATATTACTGTTTGTGCATTTACAATATTCATTGATTTTTGCCATTGAAAAACGTCCAGAAAGGTTTGAAGCTACTGACTGAATGAAAGGAGCTGGCATCTCACTCTCTTTGAATCTTCTTTATCATGCTAGGATTAGCAGGAAAAAGCAAAAAATTTCAGAATTGCACCTTGCAATGCGGAGAAATTACTGTTTGTGCATTTACAATATTCATTGATTTTTGCCATTGAAAAACATCATGTTATTCATATACCAGAAATGTTTGAAGTTACTGACTGAATGAAAAGAGCTGGCATCTCACTCTCTTTGAATCTTCTTTATCATGCTAAGAGGAGCAGGAAAAAGCAAAAAATTTCAGAATTTCACCTTGCAATGTGGAGATATTACTGTTTGTGCATTTACAATATTCATTGATTTTTGCCATTGAAAAACGTCCAGAAATGTTTGAAGCTACTGACTGAATGAAAGGAGCTGGCATCTCACTCTCTTTGAATCTTCTTTATCATGCTAAGAGGAGCAGGAAAAAGCAAAAAATTTCAGAATTGCACCTTGCAATATGGAGATATTACTGTTTGTGCATTTACAATATTCATTGGTTTTTGCCATTGAAAAATGTCCAGAAATGTTTGAAGCTACTGACTGAATGAAAGGAGCTGGCATCTCACTCTCTTTGAATCTTCTTTATCATGCTAGGATTAGCAGGAAAAAGCAAAAAATTTCAGAATTGCACCTTGCAATGCGGAGAAATTACTGTTTGTGCATTTACAATATTCATTGATTTTTGCCATTGAAAAACATCATATTATTCATATACCAGAAATGTTTGAAGCTACTGACTGAATGAAAGGAGCTGGCATCTCACTCTCTTTGAATCTTCTTTATCATGCTAAGAGGAGCAGGAAAAAGCAAAAAATTTCAGAATTGCACATTGCAATGTGGAGATATTACTGTTTGTGCATTTACAATATTCATTGATTTTTGCCATTGAAAAACGTCCAGAAATGTTTGAAGCTACTGACTGAATGAAAGGAGCTGGTATCTCACTCTCTTTGAATCTTCTTTATCATGCTAAGAGGAGCAGGAAAAAGCAAAAAATTTGAGAATTGCACCTTGCAATGTGGAGATATTACTGTTTGTGCATTTACAATATTCATTGATTTTTGCCATTGAAAAATGTCCAGAAATGTTTGAAGCTACTGACTGAATGAAAGGAGCTGGCATCTCACTCTCTTTGAATCTTCTTTATCAAGCTAGGATTAGCAGGAAAAAGCAAAAAATTTCAGAATTGCACCTTGCAATGCGGAGAAATTACTGTTTGTGCATTTACAATATTCATTGATTTTTGCCATTGAAAAACATCATGTTATTCATATACCAGAAATGTTTGAAGCTACTGACTGAATGAAAAGAGCTGGCATCTCACTCTCTTTGAATCTTCTTTATCATGCTAGGATTAGCAGGAAAAAGCAATAAATTTCAGAATTGCACCTTGCAATGTGGAGATATTACTGTTTGTGCATTTACAATATTCATTGATTTTTGCCATTGAAAAACGTCCAGAAATGTTTGAAGCTACTGACTGAATGAAAGGAGCTGGCATCTCACTCTCTTTGAATCTTCTCTATCATGCTAAGAGGAGCAGGAAAAAGCAAAAAATTTGAGAATTGCACCTTGCAATGTGGAGATATTACTGTTTGTGCATTTACAATATTCATTGATTTTTGCCATTGAAAAATGTCCAGAAATGTTTGAAGCTACTGACTGAATGAAAGGAGCTGGCATCTCACTCTCTTTGAATCTTCTTTATCATGCTAGGATTAGCAGGAAAAAGCAAAAAATTTCAGAATTGCACCTTGCAATGCGGAGAAATTACTGTTTGTGCATTTACAATATTCATTGATTTTTGCCATTGAAAAACATCATGTTATTCATATACCAGAAATGTTTGAAGCTACTGACTGAATGAAAAGAGCTGGCATCTCACTCTCTTTGAATCTTCTTTATCATGCTAAGAGGAGCAGGAAAAAGCAAAAAATTTCAGAATTGCACCTTGCAATGTGGAGATATTACTGTTTGTGCATTTACAATATTCATTGATTTTTGCCATTGAAAAACGTCCAGAAATGTTTGAAGCTACTGACTGAATGAAAGGAGCTGGCATCTCACTCTCTTTGAATCTTCTTTATCATGCTAGGATTAGCAGGAAAAAGCAATAAATTTCAGAATTGCACCTTGCAATGCGGAGAAATTACTGTTTGTGCATTTACAATATTCATTGATTTTTGCCATTGAAAAACATCATGTTATTCATATACCAGAAATGTTTGAAGCTACTGACTGAATCAAAAGAGCTGGCAACTCACTCTCTTTGAATCTTCTTTATCATGCTAAGAGGAGCAGGAAAAAGCAAAAAATTTCAGAATTGCACCTTGCAATGTGGAGATATTACTGTTTGTGCATTTACAATATTCATTGATTTTTGCCATTGAAAAACGTCCAGAAATGTTTGAAGCTACTGACTGAATGAAAGGAGCTGGCATCTCACTCTCTTTGAATCTTCTTTATCATGCTAGGATTAGCAGGAAAAAGCAAAAAAATTCAGAATTGCACCTTGCAATGCGGAGAAATTACTGTTTGTGCATTTACAATATTCATTGATTTTTGCCATTGAAAAACATCATGTTATTCATATACCAGAAATGTTTGAAGCTACTGACTGAATGAAAAGAGCTGGCATCTCACTCTCTTTGAATCTTCTTTATCATGCTAATAGGAGCAGGAAAAAGCAAAAAATTTCAGAATTGCACCTTGCAATGTGGAGATATTACTGTTTGTGCATTTGCAATATTCATTGATTTTTGCCATTGAAAAACGTCCAGAAATGTTTGAAGCTACTGACTGAATGAAAGGAGTTGGTATCTCACTCTCTTTGAATCTTCTTTATCATGCTAAGAGGAGCAGGAAAAAGCAAAAAATTTCAGAATTGCACCTTGCAATGTGGAGATATTACTGTTTGTGCATTTACAATATTCATTGATTTTTGCCATTGAAAAACGTCCAGAAAGGTTTGAAGCTACTGACTGAATGAAAGGAGCTGGCATCTCACTCTCTTTGAATCTTCTTTATCATGCTAGGATTAGCAGGAAAAAGCAAAAAATTTCAGAATTGCACCTTGCAATGCGGAGAAATTACTGTTTGTGCATTTACAATATTCATTGATTTTTGCCATTGAAAAACATCATGTTATTCATATACCAGAAATGTTTGAAGTTACTGACTGAATGAAAAGAGCTGGCATCTCACTCTCTTTGAATCTTCTTTATCATGCTAAGAGGAGCAGGAAAAAGCAAAAAATTTCAGAATTTCACCTTGCAATGTGGAGATATTACTGTTTGTGCATTTACAATATTCATTGATTTTTGCCATTGAAAAACGTCCAGAAATGTTTGAAGCTACTGACTGAATGAAAGGAGCTGGCATCTCACTCTCTTTGAATCTTCTTTATCATGCTAAGAGGAGCAGGAAAAAGCAAAAAATTTCAGAATTGCACCTTGCAATATGGAGATATTACTGTTTGTGCATTTACAATATTCATTGGTTTTTGCCATTGAAAAATGTCCAGAAATGTTTGAAGCTACTGACTGAATGAAAGGAGCTGGCATCTCACTCTCTTTGAATCTTCTTTATCATGCTAGGATTAGCAGGAAAAAGCAAAAAATTTCAGAATTGCACCTTGCAATGCGGAGAAATTACTGTTTGTGCATTTACAATATTCATTGATTTTTGCCATTGAAAAACATCATATTATTCATATACCAGAAATGTTTGAAGCTACTGACTGAATGAAAGGAGCTGGCATCTCACTCTCTTTGAATCTTCTTTATCATGCTAAGAGGAGCAGGAAAAAGCAAAAAATTTCAGAATTGCACATTGCAATGTGGAGATATTACTGTTTGTGCATTTACAATATTCATTGATTTTTGCCATTGAAAAACGTCCAGAAATGTTTGAAGCTACTGACTGAATGAAAGGAGCTGGCATCTCACTCTCTTTGAATCTTCTTTATCATGCTAAGAGGAGCAGGAAAAAGCAAAAAATTTGAGAATTGCACCTTGCAATGTGGAGATATTACTGTTTGTGCATTTACAATATTCATTGATTTTTGCCATTGAAAAATGTCCAGAAATGTTTGAAGCTACTGACTGAATGAAAGGAGCTGGCATCTCACTCTCTTTGAATCTTCTTTATCAAGCTAGGATTAGCAGGAAAAAGCAAAAAATTTCAGAATTGCACCTTGCAATGCGGAGAAATTACTGTTTGTGCATTTACAATATTCATTGATTTTTGCCATTGAAAAACATCATGTTATTCATATACCAGAAATGTTTGAAGCTACTGACTGAATGAAAAGAGCTGGCATCTCACTCTCTTTGAATCTTCTTTATCATGCTAGGATTAGCAGGAAAAAGCAATAAATTTCAGAATTGCACCTTGCAATGTGGAGATATTACTGTTTGTGCATTTACAATATTCATTGATTTTTGCCATTGAAAAACGTCCAGAAATGTTTGAAGCTACTGACCGAATCAAAGGAGCTGGCATCTCACTCTCTTTGAATCTTCTTTATCATGCTAGGATTAGCAGGAAAAAGCAAAAAATTTCAGAATTGCACCTTGCAATGCGGAGAAATTACTGTTTGTGCATTTACAATATTCATTGATTTTTGCCATTGAAAAACATCATGTTATTCATATACCAGAAATGTTTGAAGCTACTGACTGAATCAAAAGAGCTGGCAACTCACTCTCTTTGAATCTTCTTTATCATGCTAAGAGGAGCAGGAAAAAGCAAAAAATTTCAGAATTGCACCTTGCAATGTGGAGATATTACTGTTTGTGCATTTACAATATTCATTGATTTTTGCCATTGAAAAACGTCCAGAAATGTTTGAAGCTACTGACTGAATGAAAGGAGCTGGCATCTCACTCTCTTTGAATCTTCTTTATCATGCTAGGATTAGCAGGAAAAAGCAAAAAAATTCAGAATTGCACCTTGCAATGCGGAGAAATTACTGTTTGTGCATTTACAATATTCATTGATTTTTGCCATTGAAAAACATCATGTTATTCATATACCAGAAATGTTTGAAGCTACTGACTGAATGAAAAGAGCTGGCATCTCACTCTCTTTGAATCTTCTTTATCATGCTAATAGGAGCAGGAAAAAGCAAAAAATTTCAGAATTGCACCTTGCAATGTGGAGATATTACTGTTTGTGCATTTGCAATATTCATTGATTTTTGCCATTGAAAAACGTCCAGAAATGTTTGAAGCTACTGACTGAATGAAAGGAGCTGGTATCTCACTCTCTTTGAATCTTCTTTATCATGCTAAGAGGAGCAGGAAAAAGCAAAAAATTTCAGAATTGCACCTTGCAATGTGGAGATATTACTGTTTGTGCATTTACAATATTCATTGATTTTTGCCATTGAAAAACGTCCAGAAAGGTTTGAAGCTACTGACTGAATGAAAGGAGCTGGCATCTCACTCTCTTTGAATCTTCTTTATCATGCTAGGATTAGCAGGAAAAAGCCAAAAATTTCAGAATTGCACCTTGCAATGCGGAGAAATTACTGTTTGTGCATTTACAATATTCATTGATTTTTGCCATTGAAAAACATCATGTTATTCATATACCAGAAATGTTTGAAGCTACTGACTGAATGAAAAGAGCTGGCATCTCACTCTCTTTGAATCTTCTTTATCATGCTAAGAGGAGCAGGAAAAAGCAAAAAATTTCAGAATTGCACCTTGCAATGTGGAGATATTACTGTTTGTGCATTTACAATATTCATTGATTTTTGCCATGGAAAAACGTCCAGAAATGTTTGAAGCTACTGACTGAATGAAAGGAGCTGGCATCTCACTCTCTTTGAATCTTCTTTATCATGCTAAGAGGAGCAGGAAAAAGCAAAAAATTTCAGAATTGCACCTTGCAATATGGAGATATTACTGTTTGTGCATTTACAATATTCATTGATTTTTGCCATTGAAAAACGTCCAGAAATGTTTGAAGCTACTGACTGAATGAAAGGAGCTGGCATCTCACTCTCTTTGAATCTTCTTTATCATGCTAGGAGTATCAGGAAAAAGCAAAAAATTTCAGAATTGCACCTTGCAATGCGGAGAAATTACTGTTTGTGCATTTACAATATTCATTGATTTTTGCCATTGAAAAACATCATATTATTCATATACCAGAAATGTTTGAAGCTACTGACTGAATGAAAGGAGCTGGCATCTCACTCTCTTTGAATCTTCTTTATCATGCTAAGAGGAGCAGGAAAAAGCAAAAAATTTCAGAATTGCACATTGCAATGTGGAGATATTACTGTTTGTGCATTTACAATATTCATTGATTTTTGCCATTGAAAAACTTCCAGAAATGTTTGAAGCTACTGACTGAATGAAAGGAGCTGGCATCTCACTCTCTTTGAATCTTCTTTATCATGCTAGGATTAGCAGGAAAAAGCAAAAAATTTCATATATGCACCTTGCAATGTGGAGATATTACTGTTTGTGCATTTACAATATTCATTGATTTTTGCCATTGAAAAACGTCCAGAAATGTTTGAAGCTACTGACTGAATGAAAGGAGCTGGCATCTCACTCTCTTTGAATCTTCTTTATCATGCTAGGATTAGCAGGAAAAAGCAAAACATTTCAGAATTGCACCTTGCAATGTGGAGAAATTACTGTTTGTGCATTTACAATATTCATTGATTTTTGCCATTGAAAAACATCCAGAAATGTTTGAAGCTACTGACTGAATGAAAGGAGCTGGCATCTCACTCTCTTTGAATCTTCTTTATCATGCTAAGAGGAGCAGGAAAAAGCAAAAAAATTCAGAATTGCACCTTGCAATGTGGAGATATTACTGTTTGTGCATTTACAATATTCATTGATTTTTGCCATTGAAAAACGTCCAGAAATGTTTGAAGCTACTGACTGAATGAAAAGAGCTGGCAACTCACTCTCTTTGAATCTTCTTTATCATGCTAAGAGGAGCAGGAAAAAGCAAAAAATTTCAGAATTGCACCTTGCAATGTGGAGATATTACTGTTTGTGCATTTACAATATTCATTGATTTTTGCAATTGAAAAACGTCCAGAAATGTTTGAAGCTACTGACTGAATGAAAGAAGCTGGCATCTCACTCTCTTTGAATCTTCTTGATCATGCTAGGATTAGCAGGAAAAAGCAAAAAAATTCAGAATTGCACCTTGCAATGCGGAGAAATTACTGTTTGTGCATTTACAATATTCATTGATTTTTGCCATTGAAAAACATCATGTTATTCATATATCAGAAATGTTTGAAGCTACTGACTGAATGAAAAGAGCTGGCATCTCACTCTCTTTGAATCTTCTTTATCATGCTAAGAGGAGCAGGAAAAAGCAAAAAATTTCAGAATTGCACCTTGCAATGTGGAGATATTACTGTTTGTGCATTTACAATATTCATTGATTTTTGCCATTGAAAAACGTCCAGAAATGTTTGAATCTACTGACTGAATGAAAGGAGCTGGCATCTCACTCTCTTTGAATCTTCTTTATCATGCTAAGAGGAGCAGGAAAAAGCAAAAAATTTCAACATTGCACCTTGCAATGTGGAGATATTACTGTTTGTGCATTTACAATATTCATTGATTTTTGCCATTGAAAAACGTCCAGAAATGTTTGAAGCTACCGACTGAATGAAAGGAGCTGGCATCTCACTCTCTTTGAATCTTCTTTATCATGCTAGGATTAGCAGGAAAAAGCAAAAAATTTCATATATGCACCTTGCAATGTGGAGATATTACTGTTTGTGCATTTACAATATTCATTGATTTTTGCCATTGAAAAACGTCCAGAAATGTTTGAAGCTACTGACTGAATGAAAGGAGCTGGCATCTCACTCTCTTTGAATCTTCTTTATCATGCTAGGATTAGCAGGAAAAAGCAAAAAATTTCAGAATTGCACCTTGCAACGTGGAGAAATTACTGTTTGTGCATTTACAATATTCATTGATTTTTGCCATTGAAAAACGTCCAGAAATGTTTGAAGCTACTGACGGAATGAAAGGAGCTGGCATCTCACTCTCTTTGAATCTTCTTTATCATGCTAAGAGGAGCAGGAAAAAGCAAAAAATTTCAGAATTGCACCTTGCAATGCGGAGAAATAACTGTTTGTGCATTTACAATATTCATTGATTTTTGCCATTGAAAAACATCATGTTATTCATATACCAGAAATGTTTGAAGCTACTGACTGAATGAAAAGAGCTGGCATCTCACTCTCTTTGAATCTTCTTTATCATGCTAAGATTAGCAGGAAAAAGCAAAAAAATTCAGAATTGCACCTTGCAATGCGGAAAAATTACTGTTTGTGAATTTACAATATTCATTGATTTTTGCCATTGAAAAACATCATGTTATTCATGTACCAGAAATGTTTGAAGCTACTGACTGAATGAAAAGAGCTGGCATCTCACTCTCTTTGAATCTTCTTTATCATGCTAAGAGGAGCAGGAAAAAGCAAAAAATTTCAGAATTGCACCTTGCAATGTGGAGATATTACTGTTTGTGCATTTACAATATTCATTGATTTTTGCCATTGAAAAACATCATGTTATTCATATACCAGAAATGTTTGAAGCTACTGACTGAATGAAAAGAGCTGGCATCTCACTCTCTTTGAATCTTCTTTATCATGCTAAGATTAGCAGGAAAAAGCAAAAAAATTCAGAATTGCACCTTGCAATGCGGAGAAATTACTGTTTGTGAATTTACAATATTCATTGATTTTTGCCATTGAAAAACATCATGTTATTCATGTACCAGAAATGTTTGAAGCTACTGACTGAATGAAAAGAGCTGGCATCTCACTCTCTTTGAATCTTCTTTATCATGCTAAGAGGAGCAGGAAAAAGCAAAAAATTTCAGAATTGCACCTTGCAATGTGGAGATATTACTCTTTGTGCATTTACAATATTCATTGATTTTTGCCATTGAAAAACATCATGTTATTCATATACCAGAAATGTTTGAAGCTACTGACTGAATGAAAAGAGCTGGCATCTCACTCTCTTTGAATCTTCTTTATCATGCTAGGATTAGCAGGAAAAAGCAAAAAATTTCAGAATTGCACCTTGCAATGTGGAGAAATTACTGTTTGTGCATTTACAATATTCATTGATTTTTGCCATTGAAAAACGTCCAGAAATGTTTGAAGCTACTGACTGAATGAAAGGAGCTGGCATCTCACTCTCTTTGAATCTTCTTTATCATGCTAGGATTAGCAGGAAAAAGCAAAAAATTTCAGAATTGCACCTTGCAATGTGGAGATATTACTGTTTGTGCATTTACAATATTCATTGATTTTTGCCATTGAAAAACGTCCAGAAATGTTTGAAGCTACTGACTGATTGAAAGGAGCTGGCATCTCACTCTCTTTGAATCTTCTTTATCATGCTAGGATTAGCAGGAAAAAGCAAAAAATTTCAGAATTGCACCTTGCAATGCGGAGAAATTACTGTTTGTGCATTTACAATATTCATTGATTTTTGCCATTGAAAAACATCATGTTATTCATATACCAGAAATGTTTGAAGCTACTGACTGAATGAAAAGAGCTGGCATCTCACTCTCTTTGAATCTTCTTTATCATGCTAAGAGGAGCAGGAAAAAGCAAAAAATTTCAGAATTGCACCTTGGAATGTGGAGATATTACTGTTTGTGCATTTACAATATTCATTGATTTTTGCCATTGAAAAACGTCCAGAAATGGTTGAAGCTACTGACTGAATGAAAGGAGCTAGCATCTCACTCTCTTTGAATCTTCTTTATCATGCTAGGATTAGCAGGAAAAAGCAAAAAATTTCAGAATTGCACCTTGCAATGTGGAGATATTACTGTTTGTGCATTTACAATATTCATTGATTTTTGCCATTGAAAAACATCATGTTATTCATATACCAGAAATGTTTGAAGCTACTGACTGAATGAAAAGAGCTGGCATCTCACTCTCTTTGAATCTTCTTTATCATGCTAAGAGTAGCAGGAAAAAGCAAAAAATTTCAGAATTGCACCATGCAATGTGGAGATATTACTGTTTGTGCATTTACAATATTCATTGATTTTTGCCATTGAAAAACATCATGTTATTCATATACCAGAAATGTTTGAAGCTACTGACTGAATGAAAAGAGCTGGCATCTCACTCTCTTTGAATCTTCTTTATCATGCTAGGATTAGCAGGAAAAAGCAAAAAATTTCAGAATTGCACCTTGCAATGTGGAGAAATTACTGTTTGTGCATTTACAATATTCATTGATTTTTGCCATTGAAAAACGTCCAGAAATGTTTGAAGCTACTGACTGAATGAAAGGAGCTGGCATCTCACTCTCTTTGAATCTTCTTTATCATGCTAAGAGGAGCAGGAAAAAGCAAAAAATTTCAGAATTGCACCTTGCAATGCGGAGAAATTACTGTTTGTGCATTTACAATATTCATTGATTTTTGCCATTGAAAAACATCATGTTATTCATATACCAGAAATGTTTGAAGCTACTGACTGAATGAAAAGAGCTGGCATCTCACTCTCTTTGAATCTTCTTTATCATGCTAAGAGGAGCAGGAAAAAGCAAAAAAATTCAGAATTGCACCTTGCAATGTGGAGATATTACTGTTTGTGCATTTACAATATTCATTGATTTTTGCCATTGAAAAACGTCCAGAAATGTTTGAAGCTACTGACTGAATGAAAGGAGCTGGCATCTCACTCTCTTTGAATCTTCTTTATCATGCTAGGATTAGCAGGAAAAAGCAAAAAATTTCAGAATTGCACCTTGCAATGTGGAGAAATTACTGTTTGTGCATTTACAATATTCATTGATTTTTGCCATTGAAAAACGTCCAGAAATGTTTGAAGCTACTGACTGAATGAAAGGAGCTGGCATCTCACTCTCTTTGAATCTTCTTTATCATGCTAAGAGGAGCAGGAAAAAGCAAAAAATTTCAGAATTGCACCTTGCAATGCGGAGAAATTACTGTTTGTGCATTTACAATATTCATTGATTTTTGCCATTGAAAAACATCATGTTATTCATATACCAGAAATGTTTGAAGCTACTGACTGAATGAAAAGAGCTGGCATCTCACTCTCTTTGAATCTTCTTTATCATGCTAAGAGGAGCAGGAAAAAGCAAAAAAATTCAGAATTGCACCTTGCAATGTGGAGATATTACTGTTTGTGCATTTACAATATTCATTGATTTTTGCCATTGAAAAACGTCCAGAAATGTTTGAAGCTACTGACTGAATGAAAGGAGCTGGCATCTCACTCTCTTTGAATCTTCTTTATCATGCTAGGATTAGCAGGAAAAAGCAAAAAATTTCAGAATTGCACCTTGCAATGTGGAGAAATTACTGTTTGTGCATTTACAATATTCATTGATTTTTGCCATTGAAAAACGTCCAGAAATGTTTGAAGCTACTGACTGAATGAAAGGAGCTGGCATCTCACTCTCTTTGAATCTTCTTTATCATGCTAGGATTAGCAGGAAAAAGCAAAAAAATTCAGAATTGCACCTTGCAATGTGGAGATATTACTGTTTGTGCATTTACAATATTCATTGATTTTTGCCATTGAAAAACGTCCAGAAATGTTTGAAGCTACTGACTGAATGAAAGGAGCTGGCATCTCACTCTCTTTGAATCTTCTTTATCATGCTAGGATTAGCAGGAAAAAGCAAAAAAATTCAGAATTGCACCTTGCAATGCGGAGAAATTACTGTTTGTGCATTTACAATATTCATTGATTTTTGCCATTGAAAAACATCATGTTATTCATATACCAGAAATGTTTGAAGCTACTGACTGAATGAAAAGAGCTGGCATCTCACTCTCTTTGAATCTTCTTTATCATGCTAAGAGGAGCAGGAAAAAGCAAAAAATTTCAGAATTGCACCTTGCAATGTGGAGATATTACTGTTTGTGCATTTACAATATTCATTGATTTTTGCCATTGAAAAACATCATGTTATTCATATACCAGAAATGTTTGAAGCTACTGACTGAATGAAAAGAGCTGGCATCTCACTCTCTTTGAATCTTCTTTATCATGCTAAGTGGAGCAGGAAAAAGCAAAAAATTTCAGAATTGCACCTTGCAATGTGGAAATATTACTGTTTGTGCATTTACAATATTCATTGATTTTTGCCATTGAAAAACGTCCAGAAATGTTTGAAGCTACTGACTGAATGAAAGGAGCTGGCATCTCACTCTCTTTGAATCTTCTTTATCATGCTAGTATTAGCAGGAAAAAGCTAAAAATTTCAGAATTGCACCTTGCAATGCGGAGAAATTACTGTTTGTGCATTTACAATATTCATTGATTTTTGCCATTGAAAAACGTCCAGAAATGGTTGAAGCTACTGACTGAATGAAAGGAGCTGGCATCTCACTCTCTTTGAATCTTCTTTATCATGCTAGGATTAGCAGGAAAAAGCAAAAAATTTCATAATTGCACCTTGCAATGTGGAGATATTACTGTTTGTGCATTTACAATATTCATTGATTTTTGCCATTGAAAAACATCATGTTATTCATATACCAGAAATGTTTGAAGCTACTGACTGAATGAAAAGAGCTGGCATCTCACTCTCTTTGAATCTTCTTTATCATGCTAAGAGGAGCAGGAAAAAGCAAAAAATTTCAGAATTGCACCATGCAATGTGGAGATATTACTGTTTGTGCATTTACAATATTCATTGATTTTTGCCATTGAAAAACATCATGTTATTCATATACCAGAAATGTTTGAAGCTACTGACTGAATGAAAAGAGCTGGCATCTCACTCTCTTTGAATCTTCTTTATCATGCTAGGATTAGCAGGAAAAAGCAAAAAATTTCAGAATTGCACCTTGCAATGTGGAGAAATTACTGTTTGTGCATTTACAATATTCATTGATTTTTGCCATTGAAAAACGTCCAGAAATGTTTGAAGCTACTGACTGAATGAAAGGAGCTGGCATCTCACTCTCTTTGAATCTTCTTTATCATGCTAAGAGGAGCAGGAAAAAGCAAAAAATTTCAGAATTGCACCTTGCAATGCGGAGAAATTACTGTTTGTGCATTTACAATATTCATTGATTTTTGCCATTGAAAAACATCATGTTATTCATATACCAGAAATGTTTGAAGCTACTGACTGAATGAAAAGAGCTGGCATCTCACTCTCTTTGAATCTTCTTTATCATGCTAAGAGGAGCAGGAAAAAGCAAAAAAATTCAGAATTGCACCTTGCAATGTGGAGATATTACTGTTTGTGCATTTACAATATTCATTGATTTTTGCCATTGAAAAACGTCCAGAAATGTTTGACGCTACTGACTGAATGAAAGGAGCTGGCATCTCACTCTCTTTGAATCTTCTTTATCATGCTAGGATTAGCAGGAAAAAGCAAAAAATTTCAGAATTGCACCTTGCAATGTGGAGAAATTACTGTTTGTGCATTTACAATATTCATTGATTTTTGCCATTGAAAAACGTCCAGAAATGTTTGAAGCTACTGACTGAATGAAAGGAGCTGGCATCTCACTCTCTTTGAATCTTCTTTATCATGCTAAGAGGAGCAGGAAAAAGCAAAAAATTTCAGAATTGCACCTTGCAATGCGGAGAAATTACTGTTTGTGCATTTACAATATTCATTGATTTTTGCCATTGAAAAACATCATGTTATTCATATACCAGAAATGTTTGAAGCTACTGACTGAATGAAAAGAGCTGGCATCTCACTCTCTTTGAATCTTCTTTATCATGCTAAGAGGAGCAGGAAAAAGCAAAAAATTTCAGAATTGCACCTTGCAATGTGGAGATATTACTGTTTGTGCATTTACAATATTCATTGATTTTTGCCATTGAAAAACATCATGTTATTCATATACCAGAAATGTTTGAAGCTACTGACTGAATGAAAAGAGCTGGCATCTCACTCTCTTTGAATCTTCTTTATCATGCTAAGTGGAGCAGGAAAAAGCAAAAAATTTCAGAATTGCACCTTGCAATGTGGAGATATTACTGTTTGTGCATTTACAATATTCATTGATTTTTGCCATTGAAAAACATCATGTTATTCATATACCAGAAATGTTTGAAGCTACTGACTGAATGAAAAGAGCTGGCATCTCACTCTCTTTGAATCTTCTTTATCATGCTAAGTGGAGCAGGAAAAAGCAAAAAATTTCAGAATTGCACCTTGCAATGTGGAAATATTACTGTTTGTGCATTTACAATATTCATTGATTTTTGCCATTGAAAAACGTCCAGAAATGTTTGAAGCTACTGACTGAATGAAAGGAGCTGGCATCTCACTCTCTTTGAATCTTCTTTATCATGCTAGGATTAGCAGGAAAAAGCTAAAAATTTCAGAATTGCACCTTGCAATGCGGAGAAATTACTGTTTGTGCATTTACAATATTCATTGATTTTTGCCATTGAAAAACATCATGTTATTCATATACCAGTAATGTTTGAAGCTACTGACTGAATGAAAAGAGCTGGCATCTCACTCTCTTTGAATCTTCTTTATCATGCTAAGAGGAGCAGGAAAAAGCAAAAAATTTCAGAATTGCACCTTGCAATGCGGAGAAATTACTGTTTGTGCATTTACAATATTCATTGATTTTTGCCATTGAAAAACATCATGTTATTCATATACCAGAAATGTTTGAAGCTACTGACTGAATGAAAAGAGCTGGCATCTCACTCTCTTTGAATCTTCTTTATCATGCTAAGAGGAGCAGGAAAAAGCAAAAAATTTCAGAATTGCACCTTGCAATGTGGAGATATTACTGTTTGTGCATTTACAATATTCATTGATTTTTGCCATTGAAAAACGTCCAGAAATGTTTGAAGCTACTGACTGAATGAAAGGAGCTGGCATCTCACTCTCTTTGAATCTTCTTTATCATGCTAGGATTAGCAGGAAAAAGCAAAAAAATTCAGAATTGCACCTTGCAATGCGGAGAAATTACTGTTTGTGCATTTACAATATTCATTGATTTTTGCCATTGAAAAACATCATGTTATTCATATACCAGAAATGTTTGAAGCTACTGACTGAATGAAAAGAGCTGGCATCTCACTCTCTTTGAATCTTCTTTATCATGCTAAGAGGAGCAGGAAAAAGCAAAAAATTTCAGAATTGCACCTTGCAATGTGGAGATATTACTGTTTGTGCATTTACAATATTCATTGATTTTTGCCATTGAAAAACATCATGTTATTCATATACCAGAAATGTTTGAAGCTACTGACTTAATGAAAAGAGCTGGCATCTCACTCTCTTTGAATCTTCTTTATCATGCTAAGTGGAGCAGGAAAAAGCAAAAAATTTCAGAATTGCACCTTGCAATGTGGAAATATTACTGTTTGTGCATTTACAATATTCATTGATTTTTGCCATTGAAAAACGTCCAGAAATGTTTGAAGCTACTGACTGAATGAAAGGAGCTGGCATCTCACTCTCTTTGAATCTTCTTTATCATGCTAGTATTAGCAGGAAAAAGCTAAAAATTTCAGAATTGCACCTTGCAATGCGGAGAAATTACTGTTTGTGCATTTACAATATTCATTGATTTTTGCCATTGAAAAACGTCCAGAAATGGTTGAAGCTACTGACTGAATGAAAGGAGCTGGCATCTCACTCTCTTTGAATCTTCTTTATCATGCTAGGATTAGCAGGAAAAAGCAAAAAATTTCATAATTGCACCTTGCAATGTGGAGATATTACTGTTTGTGCATTTACAATATTCATTGATTTTTGCCATTGAAAAGCATCATGTTATTCATATACCAGAAATGTTTGAAGCTACTGACTGAATGAAAAGAGCTGGCATCTCACTCTCTTTGAATCTTCTTTATCATGCTAAGAGGAGCAGGAAAAAGCAAAAAATTTCAGAATTGCACCATGCAATGTGGAGATATTACTGTTTGTGCATTTACAATATTCATTGATTTTTGCCATTGAAAAACATCATGTTATTCATATACCAGAAATGTTTGAAGCTACTGACTGAATGAAAAGAGCTGGCATCTCATTCTCTTTGAATCTTCTTTATCATGCTAGGATTAGCAGGAAAAAGCAAAAAATTTCAGAATTGCACCTTGCAATGTGGAGAAATTACTGTTTGTGCATTTACAATATTCATTGATTTTTGCCATTGAAAAACGTCCAGAAATGTTTGAAGCTACTGACTGAATGAAAGGAGCTGGCATCTCACTCTCTTTGAATCTTCTTTATCATGCTAAGAGGAGCAGGAAAAAGCAAAAAATTTCAGAATTGCACCTTGCAATGCGGAGAAATTACTGTTTGTGCATTTACAATATTCATTGATTTTTGCCATTGAAAAACATCATGTTATTCATATACCAGAAATGTTTGAAGCTACTGACTGAATGAAAAGAGCTGGCATCTCACTCTCTTTGAATCTTCTTTATCATGCTAAGAGGAGCAGGAAAAAGCAAAAAAATTCAGAATTGCACCTTGCAATGTGGAGATATTACTGTTTGTGCATTTACAATATTCATTGATTTTTGCCATTGAAAAACGTCCAGAAATGTTTGACGCTACTGACTGAATGAAAGGAGCTGGCATCTCACTCTCTTTGAATCTTCTTTATCATGCTAGGATTAGCAGGAAAAAGCAAAAAATTTCAGAATTGCACCTTGCAATGTGGAGAAATTACTGTTTGTGCATTTACAATATTCATTGATTTTTGCCATTGAAAAACGTCCAGAAATGTTTGAAGCTACTGACTGAATGAAAGGAGCTGGCATCTCACTCTCTTTGAATCTTCTTTATCATGCTAAGAGGAGCAGGAAAAAGCAAAAAATTTCAGAATTGCACCTTGCAATGCGGAGAAATTACTGTTTGTGCATTTACAATATTCATTGATTTTTGCCATTGAAAAACATCATGTTATTCATATACCAGAAATGTTTGAAGCTACTGACTGAATGAAAAGAGCTGGCATCTCACTCTCTTTGAATCTTCTTTATCATGCTAAGAGGAGCAGGAAAAAGCAAAAAATTTCAGAATTGCACCTTGCAATGTGGAGATATTACTGTTTGTGCATTTACAATATTCATTGATTTTTGCCATTGAAAAACATCATGTTATTCATATACCAGAAATGTTTGAAGCTACTGACTGAATGAAAAGAGCTGGCATCTCACTCTCTTTGAATCTTCTTTATCATGCTAAGTGGAGCAGGAAAAAGCAAAAAATTTCAGAATTGCACCTTGCAATGTGGAGATATTACTGTTTGTGCATTTACAATATTCATTGATTTTTGCCATTGAAAAACATCATGTTATTCATATACCAGAAATGTTTGAAGCTACTGACTGAATGAAAAGAGCTGGCATCTCACTCTCTTTGAATCTTCTTTATCATGCTAAGTGGAGCAGGAAAAAGCAAAAAATTTCAGAATTGCACCTTGCAATGTGGAAATATTACTGTTTGTGCATTTACAATATTCATTGATTTTTGCCATTGAAAAACGTCCAGAAATGTTTGAAGCTACTGACTGAATGAAAGGAGCTGGCATCTCACTCTCTTTGAATCTTCTTTATCATGCTAGGATTAGCAGGAAAAAGCTAAAAATTTCAGAATTGCACCTTGCAATGCGGAGAAATTACTGTTTGTGCATTTACAATATTCATTGATTTTTGCCATTGAAAAACATCATGTTATTCATATACCAGAAATGTTTGAAGCTACTGACTGAATGAAAAGAGCTGGCATCTCACTCTCTTTGAATCTTCTTTATCATGCTAAGAGGAGCAGGAAAAAGCAAAAAATTTCAGAATTGCACCTTGCAATGTGGAGATATTACTGTTTGTGCATTTACAATATTCATTGATTTTTGCCATTGAAAAACGTCCAGAAATGTTTGAAGCTACTGACTGAATGAAAGGAGCTGGCATCTCACTCTCTTTGAATCTTCTTTATCATGCTAAGAGGAGCAGGAAAAAGCAAAAAATTTCAGAATTGCACCTTGCAATGTGGAGATATTACTGTTTGTGCATTTACAATATTCATTGATTTTTGCCATTGAAAAATGTCCAGAAATGTTTGAAGCTACTGACTGAATGAAAGGAGCTGGCATCTCACTCTCTTTGAATCTTCTTTATCATGCTAGGATTAGCAGGAAAAAGCAAAAAATTTCAGAATTGCACCTTGCAATGCGGAGAAATTACTGTTTGTGCATTTACAATATTCATTGATTTTTGCCATTGAAAAACATCATGTTATTCATATACCAGAAATGTTTGAAGCTACTGACTGAATGAAAGGAGCTGGCATCTCACTCTCTTTGAATCTTCTTTATCATGCTAAGAGGAGCAGGAAAAAGCAAAAAATTTCAGAATTGCACCTTGCAATGTGGAGATATTACTGTTTGTGCATTTACAATATTCATTGATTTTTGCCATTGAAAAACGTCCAGAAATGTTTGAAGCTACTGACTGAATGAAAGGAGCTGGCATCTCACTCTCTTTGAATCTTCTTTATCATGCTAGGATTAGCAGGAAAAAGCAATAAATTTCAGAATTGCACCTTGCAATGTGGAGATATTACTGTTTGTGCATTTACAATATTCATTGATTTTTGCCATTGAAAAACGTCCAGAAATGTTTGAAGCTACTGACCGAATCAAAGGAGCTGGCATCTCACTCTCTTTGAATCTTCTTTATCATGCTAGGATTAGCAGGAAAAAGCAAAAAATTTCAGAATTGCACCTTGCAATGCGGAGAAATTACTGTTTGTGCATTTACAATATTCATTGATTTTTGCCATTGAAAAACATCATGTTATTCATATACCAGAAATGTTTGAAGCTACTGACTGAATCAAAAGAGCTGGCAACTCACTCTCTTTGAATCTTCTTTATCATGCTAAGAGGAGCAGGAAAAAGCAAAAAATTTCAGAATTGCACCTTGCAATGTGGAGATATTACTGTTTGTGCATTTACAATATTCATTGATTTTTGCCATTGAAAAACGTCCAGAAATGTTTGAAGCTACTGACTGAATGAAAGGAGCTGGCATCTCACTCTCTTTGAATCTTCTTTATCATGCTAGGATTAGCAGGAAAAAGCAAAAAAATTCAGAATTGCACCTTGCAATGCGGAGAAATTACTGTTTGTGCATTTACAATATTCATTGATTTTTGCCATTGAAAAACATCATGTTATTCATATACCAGAAATGTTTGAAGCTACTGACTGAATGAAAAGAGCTGGCATCTCACTCTCTTTGAATCTTCTTTATCATGCTAATAGGAGCAGGAAAAAGCAAAAAAATTCAGAATTGCACCTTGCAATGTGGAGATATTACTGTTTGTGCATTTGCAATATTCATTGATTTTTGCCATTGAAAAACGTCCAGAAATGTTTGAAGCTACTGACTGAATGAAAGGAGCTGGCATCTCACTCTCTTTGAATCTTCTTTATCATGCTAAGAGGAGCAGGAAAAAGCAAAAAATTTCAGAATTGCACCTTGCAATGTGGAGATATTACTGTTTGTGCATTTACAATATTCATTGATTTTTGCCATTGAAAAACGTCCAGAAAGGTTTGAAGCTACTGACTGAATGAAAGGAGCTGGCATCTCACTCTCTTTGAATCTTCTTTATCATGCTAGGATTAGCAGGAAAAAGCAAAAAATTTCAGAATTGCACCTTGCAATGCGGAGAAATTACTGTTTGTGCATTTACAATATTCATTGATTTTTGCCATTGAAAAACATCATGTTATTCATATACCAGAAATGTTTGAAGCTACTGACTGAATGAAAAGAGCTGGCATCTCACTCTCTTTGAATCTTCTTTATCATGCTAAGAGGAGCAGGAAAAAGCAAAAAATTTCAGAATTGCACCTTGCAATGTGGAGATATTACTGTTTGTGCATTTACAATATTCATTGATTTTTGCCATTGAAAAACGTCCAGAAATGTTTGAAGCTACTGACTGAATGAAAAGAGCTGGCAACTCACTCTCTTTGAATCTTCTTTATCATGCTAAGAGGAGCAGGAAAAAGCAAAAAATTTCAGAATTGCACCTTGCAATGTGGAGATATTACTGTTTGTGCATTTACAATATTCATTGATTTTTGCCATTGAAAAACGTCCAGAAATGTTTGAAGCTACTGACTGAATGAAAGGAGCTGGCATCTCACTCTCTTTGAATCTTCTTTATCATGCTAGGATTAGCAGGAAAAAGCAAAAAAATTCAGAATTGCACCTTGCAATGCGGAGAAATTACTGTTTGTGCATTTACAATATTCATTGATTTTTGCCATTGAAAAACATCATGTTATTCATATACCAGAAATGTTTGAAGCTACTGACTGAATGAAAAGAGCTGGCATCTCACTCTCTTTGAATCTTCTTTATCATGCTAAGAGGAGCAGGAAAAAGCAAAAAATTTCAGAATTGCACCTTGCAATGTGGAGATATTACTGTTTGTGCATTTACAATATTCATTGATTTTTGCCTTTGAAAAACGTCCAGAAATGTTTGAAGCTACTGACTGAATGAAAGGAGCTGGCATCTCACTCTCTTTGAATCTTCTTTATCATGCTAAGAGGAGCAGGAAAAAGCAAAAAATTTCAGAATTGCACCTTGCAATATGGAGATATTACTGTTTGTGCATTTACAATATTCATTGATTTTTGCCATTGAAAAACGTCCAGAAATGTTTGAAGCTACTGACTGAATGAAAGGAGCTGGCATCTCACTCTCTTTGAATCTTCTTTATCATGCTAGGATTAGCAGGAAAAAGCAAAAAATTTCAGAATTGCACCTTGCAATGCGGAGAAATTACTGTTTGTGCATTTACAATATTCATTGATTTTTGCCATTGAAAAACATCATGTTATTCATATACCAGAAATGTTTGAAGCTACTGACTGAATGAAAGGAGCTGGCATCTCACTCTCTTTGAATCTTCTTTATCATGCTAAGAGGAGCAGGAAAAAGCAAAAAATTTCAGAATTGCACATTGCAATGTGGAGATATTACTGTTTGTGCATTTACAATATTCATTGATTTTTGCCATTGAAAAACGTCCAGAAATGTTTGAAGCTACTGACTGAATGAAAGGAGCTGGCATCTCACTCTCTTTGAATCTTCTTTATCATGCTAGGATTAGCAGGAAAAAGCAAAAAATTTCATATATGCACCTTGCAATGTGGAGATATTACTGTTTGTGCATTTACAATATTCATTGATTTTTGCCATTGAAAAACGTCCAGAAATGTTTGAAGCTACTGACTGAATGAAAGGAGCTGGCATCTCACTCTCTTTGAATCTTCTTTATCATGCTAGGATTAGCAGGAAAAAGCAAAAAATTTCAGAATTGCACCTTGCAATGTGGAGAAATTACTGTTTGTGCATTTACAATATTCATTGATTTTTGCCATTGAAAAACGTCCAGAAATGTTTGAAGCTACTGACTGAATGAAAGGAGCTGGCATCTCACTCTCTTTGAATCTTCTTTATCATGCTAAGAGGAGCAGGAAAAAGCAAAAAATTTCAGAATTGCACCTTGCAATGTGGAGATATTACTGTTTGTGCATTTACAATATTCATTGATTTTTGCCATTGAAAAACGTCCAGAAATGTTTGAAGCTACTGACTGAATGAAAAGAGCTGGCAACTCACTCTCTTTGAATCTTCTTTATCATGCTAAGAGGAGCAGGAAAAAGCAAAAAATTTCAGAATTGCACCTTGCAATGTGGAGATATTACTGTTTGTGCATTTACAATATTCATTGATTTTTGCAATTGAAAAACGTCCAGAAATGTTTGAAGCTACTGACTGAATGAAAGAAGCTGGCATCTCACTCTCTTTGAATCTTCTTGATCATGCTAGGATTAGCAGGAAAAAGCAAAAAAATTCAGAATTGCACCTTGCAATGCGGAGAAATTACTGTTTGTGCATTTACAATATTCATTGATTTTTGCCATTGAAAAACATCATGTTATTCATATATCAGAAATGTTTGAAGCTACTGACTGAATGAAAAGAGCTGGCATCTCACTCTCTTTGAATCTTCTTTATCATGCTAAGAGGAGCAGGAAAAAGCAAAAAATTTCAGAATTGCACCTTGCAATGTGGAGATATTACTGTTTGTGCATTTACAATATTCATTGATTTTTGCCATTGAAAAACGTCCAGAAATGTTTGAAGCTACTGACTGAATGAAAGGAGCTGGCATCTCACTCTCTTTGAATCTTCTTTATCATGCTAAGAGGAGCAGGAAAAAGCAAAAAATTTCAGAATTGCACCTTGCAATGCGGAGAAATTACTGTTTGTGCATTTACAATATTCATTGATTTTTGCCATTGAAAAACATCATGTTATTCATATACCAGAAATGTTTGAAGCTACTGACTGAATGAAAGGAGCTGGCATCTCACTCTCTTTGAATCTTCTTTATCATGCTAAGAGGAGCAGGAAAAAGCAAAAAATTTCAACATTGCACCTTGCAATGTGGAGATATTACTGTTTGTGCATTTACAATATTCATTGATTTTTGCCATTGAAAAACGTCCAGAAATGTTTGAAGCTACCGACTGAATGAAAGGAGCTGGCATCTCACTCTCTTTGAATCTTCTTTATCATGCTAGGATTAGCAGGAAAAAGCAAAAAATTTCATATATGCACCTTGCAATGTGGAGATATTACTGTTTGTGCATTTACAATATTCATTGATTTTTGCCATTGAAAAACGTCCAGAAATGTTTGAAGCTACTGACTGAATGAAAGGAGCTGGCATCTCACTCTCTTTGAATCTTCTTTATCATGCTAGGATTAGCAGGAAAAAGCAAAAAATTTCAGAATTGCACCTTGCAACGTGGAGAAATTACTGTTTGTGCATTTACAATATTCATTGATTTTTGCCATTGAAAAACGTCCAGAAATGTTTGAAGCTACTGACTGAATGAAAGGAGCTGGCATCTCACTCTCTTTGAATCTTCTTTATCATGCTAAGAGGAGCAGGAAAAAGCAAAAAATTTCAGAATTGCACCTTGCAATGCGGAGAAATAACTGTTTGTGCATTTACAATATTCATTGATTTTTGCCATTGAAAAACATCATGTTATTCATATACCAGAAATGTTTGAAGCTACTGACTGAATGAAAAGAGCTGGCATCTCACTCTCTTTGAATCTTCTTTATCATGCTAAGAGGAGCAGGAAAAAGCAAAAAATTTCAGAATTGCACCTTGCAATGTGGAGATATTACTGTTTGTGCATTTACAATATTCATTGATTTTTGCCATTGAAAAACATCCAGAAATGTTTGAAGCTACTGACTGAATGAAAGGAGCTGGCATCTCACTCTCTTTGAATCTTCTTTATCATGCTAAGATTAGCAGGAAAAAGCAAAAAAATTCAGAATTGCACCTTGCAATGCGGAGAAATTACTGTTTGTGAATTTACAATATTCATTGATTTTTGCCATTGAAAAACATCATGTTATTCATGTACCAGAAATGTTTGAAGCTACTGACTGAATGAAAAGAGCTGGCATCTCACTCTCTTTGAATCTTCTTTATCATGCTAAGAGGAGCAGGAAAAAGCAAAAAATTTCAGAATTGCACCTTGCAATGTGGAGATATTACTGTTTGTGCATTTACAATATTCATTGATTTTTGCCATTGAAAAACATCATGTTATTCATATACCAGAAATGTTTGAAGCTACTGACTGAATGAAAAGAGCTGGCATCTCACTCTCTTTGAATATTCTTTATCATGCTAGGATTAGCAGGAAAAAGCAAACAATTTCAGAATTGCACCTTGCAATGTGGAGATATTACTGTTTGTGCATTTACAATATTCATTGATTTTTGCCATTGAAAAACGTCCAGAAATGTTTGAAGCTACTGACTGAATGAAAGGAGCTGGCATCTCACTCTCTTTGAATCTTCTTTATCATGCTAGGATTAGCAGGAAAAAGCAAAAAATTTCAGAATTGCACCTTGCAATGCGGAGAAATTACTGTTTGTGCATTTACAATATTCATTGATTTTTGCCATTGAAAAACATCATGTTATTCATATACCAGAAATGTTTGAAGCTACTGACTGAATGAAAGGAGCTGGCATCTCACTCTCTTTGAATCTTCTTTATCATGCTAAGAGGAGCAGGAAAAAGCAAAAAATTTCAGAATTGCACCTTGCAATGTGGAGATATTACTGTTTGTGCATTTACAATATTCATTGATTTTTGCCATTGAAAAACGTCCAGAAATGTTTGAAGCTACTGACTGAATGAAAGGAGCTGGCATCTCACTCTCTTTGAATCTTCTTTATCATGCTAGTATTAGCAGGAAAAAGCAAAAAATTTCATAATTGCACCTTGCAATGTGGAGATATTACTGTTTGTGCATTTACAATATTCATTGATTTTTGCCATTGAAAAACATCCAGAAATGTTTGAAGCTACTGACTGAATGAAAGGAGCTGGCATCTCACTCTCTTTGAATCTTCTTTATCATGCTAGGATTAGCAGGAAAAAGCAAAAAATTTCAGAATTGCACCTTGCAATGCGGAGAAATTTCTGTTTGTGCATTTACAATATTCATTGATTTTTGCCATTGAATAACATCATGTTATTCATATACCAGAAATGTTTGAAGCTACTGACTGAATGAAAAGAGCTGGCATCTCACTCTCTTTGAATCTTCTTTATCATGCTAAGAGGAGCAGGAAAAAGCAAAAAATTTCAGAATTGCACCTTGCAATGTGGAGATATTACTGTTTGTGCATTTACAATATTCATTGATTTTTGCCATTGAAAAACGTCAAGAAATGTTTGAAGCTACTGACTGAATGAAAAGAGCTGGCATCTCACTCTCTTTCAATCTTCTTTATCATGCTAGGATTAGCAGGAAAAAGCAAAAAATTTCAGAATTGCACCTTGCAATGTGGAGATATTACTGTTTGTGCATTTACAATATTCATTGATTTTTGCCATTGAAAAACGTCCAGAAATGTTTTAAGCTACTGACTGAATGAAAGGAGCTGGCATCTCACTCTCTTTGAATCTTCTTTATCATGCTAGGATTAGCAGGAAAAAGCAAAAAATTTCAGAATTGCACCTTGCAATGCGGAGAAATTACTATTTGTGCATTTACAATATTCATTGATTTTTGCCATTGAAAAACATCATGTTATTCATATACCAGAAATGTTTGAAGCTACTGACTGAATGAAAGGAGCTGGCATCTCACTCTCTTTGAATCTTCTTTATCATGCTAGGATTAGCAGGAAAAAGCAAAAAATTTCAGAATTGCACCTTGCAATGCGGAGAAATTACTGTTTGTGCATTTACAATATTCATTGATTTTTGCCATTGAAAAACATCATGTTATTCATATACCAGAAATGTTTGAAGCTACTGACTGAATGAAAAGAGCTGGCAACTCACTCTCTTTGAATCTTCTTTATCATGCTAAGAGGAGCAGGAAAAAGCAAAAAATTTCAGAATTTCACCTTGCAATGTGGAGATATTACTGTTTGTGCATTTACAATATTCATTGATTTTTGCCATTGAAAAACGTCCAGAAATGTTTGAAGCTACTGACTGAATGAAAGGAGCTGGCATCTCACTCTCTTTGAATCTTCTTTATCATGCTAGGATTAGCAGGAAAAAGCAAAAAAATTCAGAATTGCACCTTGCAATGCGGAGAAATAACTGTTTGTGCATTTACAATATTCATTGATTTTTGCCATTGAAAAACATCATGTTATTCATATACCAGAAATGTTTGAAGCTACTCACTGAATGAAAAGAGCTGGCATCTCACTCTCTTTGAATCTTCTTTATCATGCTAAGAGGAGCAGGAAAAGCAAAAAATTTCAGAATTGCACCTTGCAATGTGGAGATATTACTGTTTGTGCATTTACAATATTCATTGATTTTTGCCATTGAAAAACGTCCAGAAATGTTTGAAGCTACTGACTGAATGAAAGGAGCTGGCATCTCACTCTCTTTGAATCTTCTTTATCATGCTAAGAGGAGCAGGAAAAAGCAAAAAATTTCAGAATTGCACCTTGCAATGTGGAGATATTACTGTTTGTGCATTTACAATATTCATTGATTTTTGCCATTGAAAAACGTCCAGAAATGTTTGAAGCTACTGACTGAATGAAAGGAGCTGGCTTCTCACTCTCTTTGAATCTTCTTTATCATGCTAGGATTAGCAGGAAAAAGCAAAAAATTTCAGAATTGCACCTTGCAATGCGGAGAAATTACTGTTTGTGCATTTACAATATTCATTGATTTTTGCCATTGAAAAACATCATGTTATTCATATACCAGAAATGTTTGAAGCTACTGACTGAATGAAAGGAGCTGGCATCTCACTCTCTTTGAATCTTCTTTATCATGCTAAGAGGAGCAGGAAAAAGCAAAAAATTTCAGAATTGCACCTTGCAATGTGGAGATATTACTGTTTGTGCATTTACAATATTCATTGATTTTTGCCATTGAAAAACGTCCAGAAATGTTTGAAGCTACTGACTGAATGAAAGGAGCTGGCATCTCACTCTCTTTGAATCTTCTTTATCATGCTAGTATTAGCAGGAAAAAGCAAAAAATTTCATAATTGCACCTTGCAATGTGGAGATATTACTGTTTGTGCATTTACAATATTCATTGATTTTTGCCATTGAAAAACGTCCAGAAATGTTTGAAGCTACTGACTGAATGAAAGGAGCTGGCATCTCACTCTCTTTGAATCTTCTTTATCATGCTAGTATTAGCAGGAAAAAGCAAAAAATTTCATAATTGCACCTTGCAATGTGGAGATATTACTGTTTGTGCATTTACAATATTCATTGATTTTTGCCATTGAAAAACATCCAGAAATGTTTGAAGCTACTGACTGAATGAAAGGAGCTGGCATCTCACTCTCTTTGAATCTTCTTTATCATGCTAGGATTAGCAGGAAAAAGCAAAAAATTTCAGAATTGCACCTTGCAATGCGGAGAAATTACTGTTTGTGCATTTACAATATTCATTGATTTTTGCCATTGAATAACATCATGTTATTCATATACCAGAAATGTTTGAAGCTACTGACTGAATGAAAAGAGCTGGCATCTCACTCTCTTTGAATCTTCTTTATCATGCTAAGAGGAGCAGGAAAAAGCAAAAAATTTCAGAATTGCACCTTGCAATGTGGAGATATTACTGTTTGTGCATTTACAATATTCATTGATTTTTGCCATTGAAAAACGTCAAGAAATGTTTGAAGCTACTGACTGAATGAAAAGAGCTGGCATCTCACTCTCTTTCAATCTTCTTTATCATGCTAGGATTAGCAGGAAAAAGCAAAAAATTTCAGAATTGCACCTTGCAATGTGGAGATATTACTGTTTGTGCATTTACAATATTCATTGATTTTTGCCATTGAAAAACGTCCAGAAATGTTTGAAGCTACTGACTGAATGAAAGGAGCTGGCATCTCACTCTCTTTGAATCTTCTTTATCATGCTAGGATTAGCAGGAAAAAGCAAAAAATTTCAGAATTGCACCTTGCAATGCGGAGAAATTACTATTTGTGCATTTACAATATTCATTGATTTTTGCCATTGAAAAACATCATGTTATTCATATACCAGAAATGTTTGAAGCTACTGACTGAATGAAAGGAGCTGGCATCTCACTCTCTTTGAATCTTCTTTATCATGCTAGGATTAGCAGGAAAAAGCAAAAAATTTCAGAATTGCACCTTGCAATGCGGAGAAATTACTGTTTGTGCATTTACAATATTCATTGATTTTTGCCATTGAAAAACATCATGTTATTCATATACCAGAAATATTTGAAGCTACTGACTGAATGAAAAGAGCTGGCAACTCACTCTCTTTGAATCTTCTTTATCATGCTAAGAGGAGCAGGAAAAAGCAAAAAATTTCAGAATTTCACCTTGCAATGTGGAGATATTACTGTTTGTGCATTTACAATATTCATTGATTTTTGCCATTGAAAAACGTCCAGAAATGTTTGAAGCTACTGACTGAATGAAAGGAGCTGGCATCTCACTCTCTTTGAATCTTCTTTATCATGCTAGGATTAGCAGGAAAAAGCAAAAAAATTCAGAATTGCACCTTGCAATGCGGAGAAATAACTGTTTGTGCATTTACAATATTCATTGATTTTTGCCATTGAAAAACATCATGTTATTCATATACCAGAAATGTTTGAAGCTACTGACTGAATGAAAAGAGCTGGCATCTCACTCTCTTTGAATCTTCTTTATCATGCTAAGAGGAGCAGGAAAAGCAAAAAATTTCAGAATTGCACCTTGCAATGTGGAGATATTACTGTTTGTGCATTTACAATATTCATTGATTTTTGCCATTGAAAAACGTCCAGAAATGTTTGAAGCTGCTGACTGAATGAAAGGAGCTGGCATCTCACTCTCTTTGAATCTTCTTTATCATGCTAAGAGGAGCAGGAAAAAGCAAAAAATTTCAGAATTGCACCTTGCAATGTGGAGATATTACTCTTTGTGCATTTACAATATTCATTGATTTTTGCCATTCAAAAACGTCCAGAAATGTTTGAAGCTACTGACTGAATGAAAGGAGCTGGCATCTCACTCTCTTTGAATCTTCTTTATCATGCTAGGATTAGCAGGAAAAAGCAAAAAATTTCAGAATTGCACCTTGCAATGCGGAGAAATTACTGTTTGTGCATTTACAATATTCATTGATTTTTGCCATTGAAAAACATCATGTTATTCATATACCAGAAATGTTTGAAGCTACTGACTGAATGAAAGGAGCTGGCATCTCACTCTCTTTGAATCTTCTTTATCATGCTAAGAGGAGCAGGAAAAAGCAAAAAATTTCAGAATTGCACCTTGCAATGTGGAGATATTACTGTTTGTGCATTTACAATATTCATTGATTTTTGCCATTGAAAAACGTCCAGAAATGTTTGAAGCTACTGACTGAATGAAAGGAGCTGGCATCTCACTCTCTTTGAATCTTCTTTATCATGCTAGTATTAGCAGGAAAAAGCAAAAAATTTCATAATTGCACCTTGCAATGTGGAGATATTACTGTTTGTGCATTTACAATATTCATTGATTTTTGCCATTGAAAAACGTCCAGAAATGTTTGAAGCTACTGACTGAATGAAAGGAGCTGGCATCTCACTCTCTTTGAATCTTCTTTATCATGCTAGGATTAGCAGGAAAAAGCAAAAAATTTCAGAATTGCACCTTGCAATGCGGAGAAATTACTGTTTGTGCATTTACAATATTCATTGATTTTTGCCATTGAAAAACATCATGTTATTCATATACCAGAAATGTTTGAAGCTACTGACTGAATGAAAAGAGCTGGCATCTCACTCTCTTTGAATCTTCTTTATCATGCTAAGAGGAGCAGGAAAAAGCAAAAAATTTCAGAATTGCACCTTGCAATGTGGAGATATTACTGTTTGTGCATTTACAATATTCATTGATTTTTGCCATTGAAAAACGTCCAGAAATGTTTGAAGCTACTGACTGAATGAAAGGAGCTGGCATCTCACTCTCTTTGAATCTTCTTTATCATGCTAGTATTAGCAGGAAAAAGCAAAAAATTTCATAATTGCACCTTGCAATGTGGAGATATTACTGTTTGTGCATTTACAATATTCATTGATTTTTGCCATTGAAAAACGTCCAGAAATGTTTGAAGCTACTGACTGAATGAAAGGAGCTGGCATCTCACTCTCTTTGAATCTTCTTTATCATGCTAGGATTAGCAGGAAAAAGCAAAAAATTTCAGAATTGCACCTTGCAATGCGGAGAAATTACTGTTTGTGCATTTACAATATTCATTGATTTTTGCCATTGAAAAACACCATGTTATTCATATACCAGAAATGTTTGAAGCTACTGACTGAATGAAAAGAGCTGGCATCTCACTCTCTTTGAATCTTCTTTATCATGCTAAGAGGAGCAGGAAAAAGCAAAAAATTTCAGAATTGCACCTTGCAATGTGGAGATATTACTGTTTGTGCATTTACAATATTCATTGATTTTTGCCATTGAAAAACGTCAAGAAATGTTTGAAGCTACTGACTGAATGAAAGGAGCTGGCATCTCCCTCTCTTTCAATCTTCTTTATCATGCTAGGATTAGCAGGAAAAAGCAAAAAATTTCAGAATTGCACCTTGCAATGTGGAGATATTACTGTTTGTGCATTTACAATATTCATTGATTTTTGCCATTGAAAAACGTCCAGAAATGTTTGAAGCTACTGACTGAATGAAAGGAGCTGGCATCTCACTCTCTTTGAATCTTCTTTATCATGCTAGGATTAGCAGGAAAAAGCAAAAAATTTCAGAATTGCACCTTGCAATGCGGAGAAATTACTGTTTGTGCATTTACAATATTCATTGATTTTTGCCATTGAAAAACATCATGTTATTCATATACCAGAAATGTTTGAAGCTACTGACTGAATGAAAGGAGCTGGCATCTCACTCTCTTTGAATCTTCTTTATCATGCTAAGAGGAGCAGGAAAAAGCAAAAAAATTCAGAATTGCACTTTGCAATGTGGAGATATTACTGTTTGTGCATTTACAATATTCATTGATTTTTGCCATTGAAAAACGTCCAGAAATGTTTGAAGCTACTGACTGAATGAAAGGAGCTGGCATCTCACTCTCTTTGAATCTTCTTTATCATGCTAGGATTAGCAGGAAAAATCAAAAAATTTCAGAATTGCAACTTGCAATGTGGAGATATTACTGTTTGTGCATTTACAATATTCATTGATTTTTGCCATTGAAAAACGTCCAGAAATGTATGAAGCTACTGACTGAATGAAAGGAGCTGGCATCTCACTCTCTTTGAATCTTCTTTATCATGCTAGGATTAGCAGGAAAAAGCAAAAAATTTCAGAATTGCACCTTGCAATGTGGAGATATTACTGTTTGTGCATTTACAATATTCTTTGATTTTTGCCATTGAAAAACGTCCAGAAATGTTTGAAGCTACTGACTGAATGAAAGGAGCTGGCATCTCACTCTCTTTGAATCTTCTTTATCATGCTAGGATTAGCAGGAAAAAGCAAAAAATTTCAGAATTGCACCTTGCAATGCGGAGAAATTACTGTTTGTGCATTTACAATATTCATTGATTTTTGCCATTGAAAAACATCATGTTATTCATATACCAGAAATGTTTGAAGCTACTGACTGAATGAAAAGAGCTGGCAGATCACTCTCTTTGAATCTTCTTTATCATGCTAAGAGGAGCAGGAAAAAGCAAAAAATTTCAGAATTGCACCTTGCAATGTGGAGATATTACTGTTTGTGCATTTACAATATTCATTGATTTTTGCCATTGAAAAACATCATGTTATTCATATACCAGAAATGTTTGAAGCTACTGACTGAATGAAAAGAGCTGGCATCTCACTCTCTTTGAATCTTCTTTATCATGCAAAGAGGAGCAGGAAAAAGCAAAAAATTTCAGAATTGCACCTTGCAATGTGGAGATATTACTGTTTGTGCATTTACAATATTCATTGATTTTTGCCATTGAAAAACGTCCAGAAATGTTTGAAGCTACTGACTGAATGAAAGGAGCTGGCATCTCACTCTCTTTGAATCTTCTTTATCATGCTAGGATTAGCAGGAAAAAGCAAAAAATTTCAGAATTGCACCTTGCAATGCGGAGAAATTACTGTTTGTGCATTTACAATATTCATTGATTTTTGCCATTGAAAAACATCATGTTATTCATATACCAGAAATGTTTGAAGCTACTGACTGAATGAAAGGAGCTGGCATCTCACTCTCTTTGAATCTTCTTTATCATGCTAAGAGGAGCAGGAAAAAGCAAAAAATTTCAGAATTGCACTTTGCAATGTGGAGATATTACTGTTTGTGCATTTACAATATTCATTGATTTTTGCCATTGAAAAACGTCCAGAAATGTTTGAAGCTACTGACTGAATGAAAGGAGCTGGCATCTCACTCTCTTTGAATCTTCTTTATCATGCTAGGATTAGCAGGAAAAAGCAAAAAATTTCAGAATTGCAACTTGCAATGTGGAGATATTACTGTTTGTGCATTTACAATATTCATTGATTTTTGCCATTGAAAAACGTCCAGAAATGTATGAAGCTACTGACTGAATGAAAGGAGCTGGCATCTCACTCTCTTTGAATCTTCTTTATCATGCTAGGATTAGCAGGAAAAAGCAAAAAATATTAGAATTGCAACTTGCAATGTGGAGATATTACTGTTTGTGCATTTACAATATTCTTTGATTTTTGCCATTGAAAAACGTCCAGAAATGTTTGAAGCTACTGACTGAATGAAAGGAGCTGGCATCTCACTCTCCTTGAATCTTCTTTATCATGCTAGGATTAGCAGGAAAAAGCAAAAAATTTCAGAATTGCACCTTGCAATGTGGAGATATTACTGTTTGTGCATTTACAATATTCATTGATTTTTGCCATTGAAAAACATCATGTTATTCATATACCAGAAATGTTTGAAGCTACTGACTGAATGAAAAGAGCTGGCAACTCACTCTCTTTGAATCTTCTTTATCATGCTAAGAGGAGCAGGAAAAAGCAAAAAATTTCAGAATTTCACTTTGCAATGTGGAGATATTACTGTTTGTGCATTTACAATATTCATTGATTTTTGCCATTGAAAAACGTCCAGAAATGTTTGAAGCTACTGACTGAATGAAAGGAGCTGGCATCTCACTCTCTTTGAATCTTCTTTATCATGCTAGGATTAGCAGGAAAAAGCAAAAAAATTCAGAATTGCACCTTGCAATGCGGAGAAATTACTGTTTGTGCATTTACAATATTCATTGATTTTTGCCATTGAAAAACATCATGTTATTCATATACCAGAAATGTTTGAAGCTACTGACTGAATGAAAAGAGCTGGCATCTCACTCTCTTTGAATCTTCTTTATCATGCTAAGAGGAGCAGGAAAAAGCAAAAAATTTCAGAATTGCACCTTGCAATGTGGAGATATTACTGTTTGTGCATTTACAATATTCATTGATTTTTGCCATTGAAAAACGTCCAGAAATGTTTGAAGCTACTGACTGAATGAAAGGAGCTGGCATCTCACTCTCTTTGAATCTTCTTTATCATGCTAAGAGGAGCAGGAAAAAGCAAAAAATTTCAGAATTGCACCTTGCAATGTGGAGATATTACTGTTTGTGCATTTACAATATTCATTGATTTTTGCCATTGAAAAACGTCCAGAAATGTTTGAAGCTACTGACTGAATGAAAGGAGCTGGCATCTCACTCTCTTTGAATCTTCTTTATCATGCTAGGATTAGCAGGAAAAAGCAAAAAATTTCAGAATTGCACCTTGCAATGCGGAGAAATTACTGTTTGTGCATTTACAATATTCATTGATTTTTGCCATTGAAAAACATCATGTTATTCATATACCAGAAATGTTTGAAGCTACTGACTGAATGAAAGGAGCTGGCATCTCACTCTCTTTGAATCTTCTTTATCATGCTAAGAGGAGCAGGAAAAAGCAAAAAATTTCAGAATTGCACCTTGCAATGTGGAGATATTAGTGTTTGTGCATTTACAATATTCATTGATTTTTGCCATTGAAAAACGTCCAGAAATGTTTGAAGCTACTGACTGAATGAAAGGAGCTGGCATCTCACTCTCTTTGAATCTTCTTTATCATGCTAGTATTAGCAGGAAAAAGCAAAAAATTTCATAATTGCACCTTGCAATGTGGAGATATTACTGTTTGTGCATTTACAATATTCATTGATTTTTGCCATTGAAAAACGTCCAGAAATGTTTGAAGCTACTGACTGAATGAAAGGAGCTGGCATCTCACTCTCTTTGAATCTTCTTTATCATGCTAGGATTAGCAGGAAACAGCAAAAAATTTCAGAATTGCACCTTGCAATGCGGAGAAATTACTGTTTGTGCATTTACAATATTCATTGATTTTTGCCATTGAAAAACATCATGTTATTCATATACCAGAAATGTTTGAAGCTACTGACTGAATGAAAAGAGCTGGCATCTCACTCTCTTTGAATCTTCTTTATCATGCTAAGAGGAGCAGGAAAAAGCAAAAAATTTCAGAATTGCACCTTGCAATGTGGAGATATTACTGTTTGTGCATTTACAATATTCATTGATTTTTGCCATTGAAAAACGTCAAGAAATGTTTGAAGCTACTGACTGAATGAAAGGAGCTGGCATCTCACTCTCTTTGAATCTTCTTTATCATGCTAGGATTAGCAGGAAAAAGCAAAAAATTTCAGAATTGCACCTTGCAATGCGAAGAAATTACTGTTTGTGCATTTACAATATTCATTGATTTTTGCCATTGAAAAACATCATGTTATTCATATACCAGAAATGTTTGAAGCTACTGACTGAATGAAAGGAGCTGGCATCTCACTCTCTTTGAATCTTCTTTATCATGCTAAGAGGAGCAGGAAAAAGCAAAAAAATTCAGAATTGCACTTTGCAATGTGGAGATATTACTGTTTGTGCATTTACAATATTCATTGATTTTTGCCATTGAAAAACGTCCAGAAATGTTTGAAGCTACTGATTGAATGAAAGGAGGTGGCATCTCACTCTCTTTGAATCTTCTTTATCATGCTAGGATTAGCAGGAAAAAGCAAAAAATTTCAGAATTGCAACTTGCAATGTGGAGATATTACTGTTTGTGCATTTACAATATTCATTGATTTTTGCCATTGAAAAACGTCCAGAAATGTATGAAGCTACTGACTGAATGAAAGGAGCTGGCATCTCACTCTCTTTGAAACTTCTTTATCATGCTAGGATTAGCAGGAAAAAGCAAAAAATTTCAGAATTGCACCTTGCAATGTGGAGATATTACTGTTTGTGCATTTACAATATTCTTTGATTTTTGCCATTGAAAAACGTCCAAAAATGTTTGAAGCTACTGACTGAATGAAAGGAGCTGGCATCTCACTCTCTTTGAATCTTCTTTATCATGCTAGGATTAGCAGGAAAAAGCAAAAAATTTCAGAATTGCACCTTGCAATGCAGAGAAATTACTGTTTGTGCATTTACAATATTCATTGATTTTTGCCATTGAAAAACATCATGTTATTCATATACCAGAAATGTTTGAAGCTACTGACTGAATGAAAAGAGCTGGCATCTCACTCTCTTTGAATCTTCTTTATCATGCTAAGAGGAGCAGGAAAAAGCAAAAAATTTCAGAATTGCACCTTGCAATGTGGAGATATTACTGTTTGTGCATTTACAATATTCATTGATTTTTGCCATTGAAAAACGTCCAGAAATGTTTGAAGCTACTGACTGAATGAAAGGAGCTGGCATCTCACTCTCTTTGAATCTTCTTTATCATGCTAGGATTAGCAGGAAAAAGCAAAAAATTTCAGAATTGCACCTTGCAATGCGGAGAAATTACTGTTTGTGCATTTACAATATTCATTGATTTTTGCCATTGAAAAACATCATGTTATTCATATACCAGAAATGTTTGAAGCTACTGACTGAATGAAAGGAGCTGGCATCTCACTCTCTTTGAATCTTCTTTATCATGCTAAGAGGAGCAGGAAAAAGCAAAAAATTTCAGAATTGCACTTTGCAATGTGGAGATATTACTGTTTGTGCATTTACAATATTCATTGATTTTTGCCATTGAAAAACGTCCAGAAATGTTTGAAGCTACTGACTGAATGAAAGGAGCTGGCATCTCACTCTCTTTGAATCTTCTTTATCATGCTAGGATTAGCAGGAAAAAGCAAAAAATTTCAGAATTGCAACTTGCAATGTGGAGATATTACTGTTTGTGCATTTACAATATTCATTGATTTTTGCCATTGAAAAACGTCCAGAAATGTATGAAGCTACTGACTGAATGAAAGGAGCTGGCATCTCACTCTCTTTGAATCTTCTTTATCATGCTAGGATTAGCAGGAAAAAGCAAAAAATATCAGAATTGCACCTTGCAATGTGGAGATATTACTGTTTGTGCATTTACAATATTCTTTGATTTTTGCCATTGAAAAACGTCCAGAAATGTTTGAAGCTACTGACTGAATGAAAGGAGCTGGCATCTCACTCTCTTTGAATCTTCTTTATCATGCTAGGATTAGCAGGAAAAAGCAAAAAATTTCAGAATTGCACCTTGCAATGTGGAGATATTACTGTTTGTGCATTTACAATATTCATTGATTTTTGCCATTGAAAAACATCATGTTATTCATATACCAGAAAGGTTTGAAGCTACTGACTGAATGAAAAGAGCTGGCATCTCACTCTCTTTGAATCTTCATTATCATGCTAGGATTAGCAGGAAAAAGCAAAAAATTTCAGAATTGCACCTTGCAATGCGGAGAAATTACTGTTTGTGCATTTACAATATTCATTGATTTTTGCCATTGAAAAACGTCCAGAAATGTTTGAAGCTACTGACTGAATGAAAGGAGCTGGCATCTCACTCTCTTTGAATCTTCTTTATCATGCTAAGAGGAGCAGGAAAAAGCAAAAAATTTCAGAATTGCACCTTGCAATGCGGAGAAATTACTGTTTGTGCATTTACAATATTCATTGATTTTTGCCATTGAAAAACATCATGTTATTCATATACCAGAAATGTTTGAAGCTACTGACTGAATGAAAAGAGCTGGCATCTCACTCTCTTTGAATCTTCTTTACCATGCTAAGAGGAGCAGGAAAAAGCAAAAAATTTCAGAATTGCACCTTGCAATGTGGAGATATTACTGTTTGTGCATTTACAATATTCATTGATTTTTGCCATTGAAAAATGTCCAGAAATGTTTGAAGCTACTGACTGAATGAAAGGAGCTGGCATCTCACTCTCTTTGAATCTTCTTTATCATGCTAGGATTAGCAGGAAAAAGCAAAAAATATCAGAATTGCACCTTGCAATGCGGAGAAATTACTCTTTGTGCATTTACAATATTCATTGATTTTTGCCATTGAAAAACTTCATGTTATTCATATACCAGAAATGTTTGAAGCTACTGACTGAATGAAAAGAGCTGGCATCTCACTCTCTTTGAATCTTCTTTATCATCCTAAGAGGAGCAGGAAAAAGCAAAAAATTTCAGAATTGCACCTTGCAATGTGGAGATATTACTGTTTGTGCATTTACAATATTCATTGATTTTTGCCATTGAAAAACGTCCAGAAATGTTTGAAGCTACTGACTGAATGAAAGGAGCTGGCATCTCACTCTCTTTGAATCTTCTTTATCATGCTAGGATTAGCAGGAAAAAGCAAAAAATTTCAGAATTGCAACTTGCAATGTGGAGATATTACTGTTTGTGCATTTACAATATTCATTGATTTTTGCCATTGAAAAACGTCCAGAAATGTATGAAGCTACTGACTGAATGAAAGGAGCTGGCATCTCACTCTCTTTGAATCTTCTTTATCATGCTAGGATTAGCAGGAAAAAGCAAAAAATTTCAGAATTGCACCTTGCAATGTGGAGATATTACTGTTTGTGCATTTACAATATTCTTTGATTTTTGCCATTGAAAAACGTCCAGAAATGTTTGAAGCTACTGACTGAATGAAAGGAGCTGGCATCTCACTCTCTTTGAATCTTCTTTATCATGCTAGGATTAGCAGGAAAAAGCAAAAAATTTCAGAATTGCACCTTGCAATGCGGAGAAATTACTGTTTGTGCATTTACAATATTCATTGATTTTTGCCATTGAAAAACATCATGTTATTCATATACCAGAAATGTTTGAAGCTACTGACTGAATGAAAAGAGCTGGCATCTCACTCTCTTTGAATCTTCTTTATCATGCTAAGAGGAGCAGGAAAAAGCAAAAAATTTCAGAATTGCACCTTGCAATGTGGAGATATTACTGTTTGTGCATTTACAATATTCATTGATTTTTGCCATTGAAAAACGTCCAGAAATGTTTGAAGCTACTGACTGAATGAAAGGAGCTGGCATCTCACTCTCTTTGAATCTTCTTTATCATGCTAGGATTAGCAGGAAAAAGCAAAAAATTTCAGAATTGCACCTTGCAATGTGGAGATATTACTGTTTGTGCATTTACAATATTCATTGATTTTTGCCATTGAAAAACGTCCAGAAATGTTTGAAGCTACTGACTGAATGACAGGAGCTGGCATCTCACTCTCTTTGAATCTTCTTTATCATGCTAGGATTAGCAGGAAAAAGCAAAAAATTTCAGAATTGCACCTTGCAATGCGGAGAAATTACTGTTTGTGCATTTACAATATTCATTGATTTTTGCCATTGAAAAACATCATGTTATTCATATACCAGAAATGTTTGAAGCTACTGACTGAATGAAAAGATCTGGCATCTCACTCTCTTTGAATCTTCTTTATCATGCTAAGAGGAGCAGGAAAAAGCAAAAAATTTCAGAATTGCACCTTGCAATGTGGAGATATTACTGTTTGTGCATTTACAATATTCATTGATTTTTGCCATTGAAAAACGTCCAGAAATGTTTGAAGCTACTGACTGAATGAAAGGAGGTGGCATCTCACTCTCTTTGAATCTTCTTTATCATGCTAGGATTAGCAGGAAAAAGCAAAAAATATCAGAATTGCACCTTGCAATGCGGAGAAATTACTGTTTGTGCATTTACAATATTCATTGATTTTTGCCATTGAAAAACTTCATGTTATTCATATACCAGAAATGTTTGAAGCTACTGACTGAATGAAAAGAGCTGGCATCTCACTCTCTTTGAATCTTCTTTATCATCCTAAGAGGAGCAGGAAAAAGCAAAAAATTTCAGAATTGCACCTTGCAATGTGGAGATATTACTGTTTGTGCATTTACAATATTCATTGATTTTTGCCATTGAAAAACATCATGTTATTCATATACCAGAAATGTTTGAAGCTACTGACTGAATGAAAAGAGCTGGCATCTCACTCTCTTTGAATCTTCTTTATCATGCTAGGATTAGCACGAAAAAGCAAAAAATTTCAGAATTGCACCTTGCAATGTGGAGAAATTACTGTTTGTGCATTTACAATATTCACTGATTTTTGCCATTGAAAAACGTCCAGAAATGTTTGAAGCTACTGACTGAATGAAAGGAGCTGGCATCTCACTCTCTTTGAATCTTCTTTATCATGCTAAGAGGAGCAGGAAAAAGCAAAAAGTTTCAGAATTGCACCTTGCAATGCGGAGAAATTACTGTTTGTGCATTTACAATATTCATTGATTTTTGCCATTGAAAAATATCATGTTATTCATATACCAGAAATGTTTGAAGCTACTGACTGAATGAAAAGAGCTGGCATCTCACCCTCTTTGAATCTTCTTTATCATGCTAAGAGGAGCAGGAAAAAGCAAAAAATTTCAGAATTGCACCTTGCAATGTAGAGATATTACTGTTTGTGCATTTACAATATTCATTGATTTTTGCCATTGAAAAACGTCCAGAAATGTTTGAAGCTACTGACTGAATGAAAGGAGCTGGCATCTCACTCTCTTTGAATCTTCTTTATCATGCTAGGATTAGCAGGAAAAAGCAAAAAATTTCTGAATTGCACCTTGCAATGCGGAGAAATTACTGTTTGTGCATTTACAATATTCATTGATTTTTGCCATTGAAAAACATCATGTTATTCATATACCAGAAATGTTTGAAGCTACTGACTGAATGAAAGGAGCTGGCATCTCACTCTCTTTGAATCTTCTTTATCATGCTAAGAGGAGCAGGAAAAAGCAAAAAAATTCAGAATTGCACTTTGCAATGTGGAGATATTACTGTTTGTGCATTTCCAATATTCATTGATTTTTGCCATTGAAAAACGTCCAGAAATGTTTGAAGCTACTGACTGAATGAAAGGAGCTGGCATCTCACTCTCTTTGAATCTTCTTTATCATGCTAGGATTAGCAGGAAAAAGCAAAAAATTTCAGAATTGCAACTTGCAATGTGGAGATATTACTGTTTGTGCATTTACAATATTCATTGATTTTTGCCATTGAAAAACGTCCAGAAATGTATGAAGCTACTGACTGAATGAAAGGAGCTGGCATCTCACTCTCTTTGAATCTTCTTTATCATGCTAGGATTAGCAGGAAAAAGCAAAAAATTTCAGAATTGCACCTTGCAATGTGGAGATATTACTGTTTGTGCATTTACAATATTCTTTGATTTTTGCCATTGAAAAACGTCCAGAAATGTTTGAAGCTACTGACTGAATGAAAGGAGCTGGCATCTCACTCTCTTTGAATCTTCTTTATCATGCTAGGATTAGCAGGAAAAAGCAAAAAATTTCAGAATTGCACCTTGCAATGCGGAGAAATTACTGTTTGTGCATTTACAATATTCATTGATTTTTGCCATTGAAAAACATCATGTTATTCATATACCAGAAATGTTTGAAGCTACTGACTGAATGAAAAGAGCTGGCATCTCACTCTCTTTGAATCTTCTTTATCATGCTAAGAGGAGCAGGAAAAAGCAAAAAATTTCAGAATTGCACCTTGCAATGTGGAGATATTACTGTTTGTGCATTTACAATATTCATTGATTTTTGCCATTGAAAAACGTCCAGAAATGTTTGAAGCTACTGACTGAATGAAAGGAGCTGGCATCTCACTCTCTTTGAATCTTCTTTATCATGCTAGGATTAGCAGGAAAAAGCAAAAAATTTCAGAATTGCACCTTGCAATGTGGAGATATTACTGTTTGTGCATTTACAATATTCATTGATTTTTGCCATTGAAAAACGTCCAGAAATGTTTGAAGCTACTGACTGAATGACAGGAGCTGGCATCTCACTCTCTTTGAATCTTCTTTATCATGCTAGGATTAGCAGGAAAAAGCAAAAAATTTCAGAATTGCACCTTGCAATGCGGAGAAATTACTGTTTGTGCATTTACAATATTCATTGATTTTTGCCATTGAAAAACATCATGTTATTCATATACCAGAAATGTTTGAAGCTACTGACTGAATGAAAAGATCTGGCATCTCACTCTCTTTGAATCTTCTTTATCATGCTAAGAGGAGCAGGAAAAAGCAAAAAATTTCAGAATTGCACCTTGCAATGTGGAGATATTACTGTTTGTGCATTTACAATATTCATTGATTTTTGCCATTGAAAAACGTCCAGAAATGTTTGAAGCTACTGACTGAATGAAAGGAGCTGGCATCTCACTCTCTTTGAATCTTCTTTATCATGCTAGGATTAGCAGGAAAAAGCAAAAAATTTCAGAATTGCACCTTGCAATGTGGAGATATTACTGTTTGTGCATTTACAATATTCATGGATTTTTGCCATTGAAAAACATCCAGAAATGTTTGAAGCTACTGACTGAATGAAAGGAGCTGGCATCTCACTCTCATTGAATCTTCTTTATCATGCTAGGATTAGCAGGAAAAAGCAAAAAATTTCAGAATTGCACTTTGCAATGTGGAGATATTACTGTTTGTGCATTTACAATATTCATTGATTTTTGCCATTGAAAAACGTCCAGAAATGTTTGAAGCTACTGACTGAATGAAAGGAGCTGGCATCTCACTCTCTTTGAATCTTCTTTATCATGCTAGGATTAGCAGGAAAAAGCAAAAAATTTCAGAATTGCACCTTGCAATGCGGAGAAATTACTGTTTGTGCATTTACAATATTCATTGATTTTTGCCATTGAAAAACATCATATTATTCATATACCAAAAATGTTTGAAGCTACTGAGTGAATGAAAAGAGCTGGCATCTCACTCTCTTTGAATCTTCTTTATCATGCTAAGAGGAGCAGGAAAAAGCAAAAAATTTCAGAATTGCACCTTGCGATGTGGAGATATTACTGTTTGTGCATTTACAATATTCATTGATTTTTGCCATTGAAAAACATCATGTTATTCATATACCAGAAATGTTTGAAGCTACTGACTGAATGAAAAGAGCTGGCATCTCACTCTCTTTGAATATTCTTTATCATGCTAGGACTAGCAGGAAAAATCAAAAAATTTCAGAATTGCACCTTGCAATGTGGAGAAATTACTGTTTGTGCATTTACAATATTCATTGATTTTTGCCATTGAAAAACGTCCAGAAATGTTTGAAGCTACTGACTGAATGAAAGGAGCTGGCATCTCACTCTCTTTGAATCTTCTTTATCATGCTAAGAGGAGCAGGAAAAAGCAAAAAATTTCAGAATTGCACCTTGCAATGCGGAGAAATTACTGTTTGTGCATTTACAATATTCATTGATTTTTGCCATTGAAAAACATCATGTTATTCATATACCAGAAATGTTTGAAGCTACTGACTGAATGAAAAGAGCTGGCATCTCACTCTCTTTGAATCTTCTTTATCATGCTAAGAGGAGCAGGAAAAAGCAAAAAATTTCAGAATTGCACCTTGCAATGTGGAGATATTACTGTTTGTGCATTTACAATATTCATTGATTTTTGCCATTGAAAAACGTCCAGAAATGTTTGAAGCTACTGACTGAATGAAAGGAGCTGGCATCTCACTGTCTTTGAATCTTCTTTATCATGCTAGGATTAGCAGGAAAAAGCAAAAAATTTCAGAATTGCACCTTGCAATGCGGAGAAATTACTGTTTGTGCATTTACAATATTCATTGATTTTTGCCATTGAAAAACATCATGTTATTCATATACCAGAAATGTTTGAAGCTACTGACTGAATGAAAAGAGCTGGCATCTCACTCTCTTTGAATCTTCTTTATCATGCTAAGAGGAGCAGGAAAAAGCAAAAAATTTCAGAATTGCACCTTGCGATGTGGAGATATTACTGTTTGTGCATTTACAATATTCATTGATTTTTGCCATTGAAAAACGTCCAGAAATGTTTGAAGCTACTGACTGAATGAAAGGAGCTGGCATCTCACTCTCTTTGAATCTTCTTTATCATGCTAGGATTAGCAGGAAAAAGCAAAAAATTTCAGAATTGCACCTTGCAATGTGGAGATATTACTGTTTGTGCATTTACAATATTCATTGATTTTTGCCATTGAAAAACGTCCAGAAATGTTTGAAGCTACTGACTGAATGAAAGGAGCTGGCATCTCACTCTCTTTGAATCTTCTTTATCATGCTAGGATTAGCAGGAAAAAGCAAAAAATTTCAGAATTGCACCTTGCAATGCGGAGAAATTACTGTTTGTGCATTTACAATATTCATTGATTTTTGCCATTGAAAAACATCATGTTATTCATATACCAGAAATGTTTGAAGCTACTGACTGAATGAAAGGAGCTGGCATCTCACTCTCTTTGAATCTTCTTTATCATGCTAAGAGGAGCAGGAAAAAGCAAAAAATTTCAGAATTGCACCTTGCAATGTGGAGATATTACTGTTTGTGCATTTACAATATTCATTGATTTTTGCCATTGAAAAACGTCCAGAAATGTTTGAAGCTACTGACTGAATGAAAGGAGCTGGCATCTCACTCTCTTTGAATCTTCTTTATCATGCTAGGATTAGCAGGAAAAAGCAAAAAATTTCAGAATTGCACCTTGCAATGTGGAGATATTACTGTTTGTGCATTTACAATATTCATTGATTTTTGCCATTGAAAAACGTCCAGAAATGTTTGAAGCTACTGACTGAATGACAGGAGCTGGCATCTCACTCTCTTTGAATCTTCTTTATCATGCTAGGATTAGCAGGAAAAAGCAAAAAATTTCAGAATTGCACCTTGCAATGCGGAGAAATTACTGTTTGTGCATTTACAATATTCATTGATTTTTGCCATTGAAAAACATCATGTTATTCATATACCAGAAATGTTTGAAGCTACTGACTGAATGAAAAGATCTGGCATCTCACTCTCTTTGAATCTTCTTTATCATGCTAAGAGGAGCAGGAAAAAGCAAAAAATTTCAGAATTGCACCTTGCAATGTGGAGATATTACTGTTTGTGCATTTACAATATTCATTGATTTTTGCCATTGAAAAACGTCCAGAAATGTTTGAAGCTACTGACTGAATGAAAGGAGCTGGCATCTCACTCTCTTTGAATCTTCTTTATCATGCTAGGATTAGCAGGAAAAAGCAAAAAATTTCAGAATTGCACCTTGCAATGTGGAGATATTACTGTTTGTGCATTTACAATATTCATGGATTTTTGCCATTGAAAAACGTCCAGAAATGTTTGAAGCTACTGACTGAATGAAAGGAGCTGGCATCTCACTCTCATTGAATCTTCTTTATCATGCTAGGATTAGCAGGAAAAAGCAAAAAATTTCAGAATTGCACCTTGCAATGTGGAGATATTACTGTTTGTGCATTTACAATATTCATTGATTTTTGCCATTGAAAAACGTCCAGAAATGTTTGAAGCTACTGACTGAATGAAAGGAGCTGGCATCTCACTCTCTTTGAATCTTCTTTATCATGCTAGGATTAGCAGGAAAAAGCAAAAAATTTCAGAATTGCACCTTGCAATGCGGAGAAATTACTGTTTGTGCATTTACAATATTCATTGATTTTTGCCATTGAAAAACATCATGTTATTCATATACCAGAAATGTTTGAAGCTACTGAGTGAATGAAAAGAGCTGGCATCTCACTCTCTTTGAATCTTCTTTATCATGCTAAGAGGAGCAGGAAAAAGCAAAAAATTTCAGAATTGCACCTTGCGATGTGGAGATATTACTGTTTGTGCATTTACAATATTCATTGATTTTTGCCATTGAAAAACATCATGTTATTCATATACCAGAAATGTTTGAAGCTACTGACTGAATGAAAAGAGCTGGCATCTCACTCTCTTTGAATATTCTTTATCATGCTAGGATTAGCAGGAAAAAGCAAAAAATTTCAGAATTGCACCTTGCAATGTGGAGAAATTACTGTTTGTGCATTTACAATATTCATTGATTTTTGCCATTGAAAAACGTCCAGAAATGTTTGAAGCTACTGACTGAATGAAAGGAGCTGGCATCTCACTCTCTTTGAATCTTCTTTATCATGCTAAGAGGAGCAGGAAAAAGCAAAAAATTTCAGAATTGCACCTTGCAATGCGGAGAAATTACTGTTTGTGCATTTACAATATTCATTGATTTTTGCCATTGAAAAACATCATGTTATTCATATACCAGAAATGTTTGAAGCTACTGACTGAATGAAAAGAGCTGGCATCTCACTCTCTTTGAATCTTCTTTATCATGCTAAGAGGAGCAGGAAAAAGCAAAAAATTTCAGAATTGCACCTTGCAATGTGGAGATATTACTGTTTGTGCATTTACAATATTCATTGATTTTTGCCATTGAAAAACGTCCAGAAATGTTTGAAGCTACTGACTGAATGAAAGGAGCTGGCATCTCACTCTCTTTGAATCTTCTTTATCATGCTAGGATTAGCAGGAAAAAGCAAAAAATTTCAGAATTGCACCTTGCAATGCGGAGAAATTACTGTTTGTGCATTTACAATATTCATTGATTTTTGCCATTGAAAAACATCATGTTATTCATATACCAGAAATGTTTGAAGCTACTGACTGAATGAAAAGAGCTGGCATCTCACTCTCTTTGAATCTTCTTTATCATGCTAAGAGGAGCAGGAGAAAGCAAAAAATTTCAGAATTGCACCTTGCGATGTGGAGATATTACTGTTTGTGCATTTACAATATTCATTGATTTTTGCCATTGAAAAACGTCCAGAAATGTTTGAAGCTACTGACTGAATGAAAGGAGCTGGCATCTCACTCTCTTTGCATCTTCTTTATCATGCTAAGAGGAGCAGGAAAAAGCAAACAATTTCAGAATTGCACCTTGCAATGTGGAGATATTGCTGTTTGTGCATTTACAATATTCATTGATTTTTGCCATTGAAAAACGTCCAGAAATGTTTGAAGCTACTGACTGAATGAAAGGAGCTGGCATCTCACTCTCTTTGAATCTTCTTTATCATGCTAGGATTAGCAGGAAAAAGCAAAAAATTTCAGAATTGCACCTTGCAATGCGGAGAAATTACTGTTTGTGCATTTACAATATTCATTGATTTTTGCCATTGAAAAACGTCCAGAAATGTTTGAAGCTACTGACTGAATGAAAGGAGCTGGCATCTCACTCTCTTTGAATCTTCTTTATCATGCTAGGATTAGCAGGAAAAAGCAAAAAATTTCAGAATTGCACCTTGCAATGTGGAGATATTACTGTTTGTGCATTTACAATATTCATTGATTTTTGCCATTGAAAAACGTCCAGAAATGTTTGAAGCTACTGACTGAATGAAAGGAGCTGGCATCTCACTCTCTTTGAATCTTCTTTATCATGCTAGGATTAGCAGGAAAAAGCAAAAAATTTCAGAATTGCACCTTGCAATGCGGAGAAATTACTGTTTGTGCATTTACAATATTCATTGATTTTTGCCATTGAAAAACATCATGTTATTCATATACCAGAAATGTTTGAAGCTACTGACTGAATGAAAAGATCTGGCATCTCACTCTCTTTGAATCTTCTTTATCATGCTAAGAGGAGCAGGAAAAAGCAAAAAATTTCAGAATTGCACCTTGCAATGTGGAGATATTACTGTTTGTGCATTTACAATATTCATTGATTTTTGCCATTGAAAAACGTCCAGAAATGTTTGAAGCTACTGACTGAATGAAAGGAGCTGGCATCTCACTCTCTTTGAATCTTCTTTATCATGCTAGGATTAGCAGGAAAAAGCAAAAAATTTCAGAATTGCACCTTGCAATGTGGAGATATTACTGTTTGTGCATTTACAATATTCATGGATTTTTGCCATTGAAAAACGTCCAGAAATGTTTGAAGCTACTGACTGAATGAAAGGAGCTGGCATCTCACTCTCATTGAATCTTCTTTATCATGCTAGGATTAGCAGGAAAAAGCAAAAAATTTCAGAATTGCACCTTGCAATGTGGAGATATTACTGTTTGTGCATTTACAATATTCATTGATTTTTGCCATTGAAAAACGTCCAGAAATGTTTGAAGCTACTGACTGAATGAAAGGAGCTGGCATCTCACTCTCTTTGAATCTTCTTTATCATGCTAGGATTAGCAGGAAAAAGCAAAAAAATTTCAGAATTGCACCTTGCAATGCGGAGAAATTACTGTTTGTGCATTTACAATATTCATTGATTTTTGCCATTGAAAAACATCATGTTATTCATATACCAGAAATGTTTGAAGCTACTGAGTGAATGAAAAGAGCTGGCATCTCACTCTCTTTGAATCTTCTTTATCATGCTAAGAGGAGCAGGAAAAAGCAAAAAATTTCAGAATTTCACCTTGCAATGTGGAGATATTACTGTTTGTGCATTTACAATATTCATTGATTTTTGCCATTGAAAAACGTCCAGAAATGTTTGAAGCTACTGACTGAATGAAAGGAGCTGGCATCTCACTCTCTTTGAATCTTCTTTATCATGCTAGGATTAGCAGGAAAAAGCAAAAAATTTCAGAATTGCACCTTGCAATGCGGAGAAATTACTGTTTGTGCATTTACAATATTCATTGATTTTTGCCATTGAAAAACATCATGTTATTCATATACCAGAAATGTTTGAAGCTACTGACTGAATGAAAGGAGCTGGCATCTCACTCTCTTTGAATCTTCTTTATCATGCTAAGAGGAGCAGGAAAAAGCAAAAAATTTCAGAATTGCACTTTGCAATGTGGAGATATCACTGTTTGTGCATTTACAATATTCATTGATTTTTGCCATTGAAAAACGTCCAGAAATGTTTGAAGCTACTGACTGAATGAAAGGAGCTGGCATCTCACTCTCTTTGAATCTTCTTTATCATGCTAGGATTAGCAGGAAAAAGCAAAAAATTTCAGAATTGCACCTTGCAATGTGGAGATATTACTGTTTGTGCATTTACAATATTCATTGATTTTTGCCATTGAAAAACGTCCAGAAATGTTTGAAGCTACTGACTGAATGAAAAGAGCTGGCATCTCACTCTCTTTGAATCTTCTTTATCATGCTAAGAGGAGCAGGAAAAAGCAAAAAATTTCAGAATTGCACCTTGCAATGTGGAGATATTACTGTTTGTGCATTTACAATATTCATTGATTTTTGCCATTGAAAAACATCATGTTATTCATATACCAGAAATGTTTGAAGCTACTGACTGAATGAAAAGAGCTGGCATCTCACTCTCTCTGAATCTTCTTTATCATGCTAGGATTAGCAGGAAAAAGCAAAAAATTTCAAAATTGCACCTTTCAATGTGGAGAAATTACTGTTTGTGCATTTACAATATTCATTGATTTTTGCCATTGAAAAACGTCCAGAAATGTTTGAAGCTACTGACTGAATGAAAGGAGCTGGCATCTCACTCTCTTTGAATCTTCTTTATCATGCTAAGAGGAGCAGGAAAAAAGCAAAAAATTTCAGAATTGCACCTTGCAATGCGGAGAAATTACTGTTTGTGCATTTACAATATTCATTGATTTTTGCCATTGAAAAACATCATGTTATTCATATACCAGAAATGTTTGAAGCTACTGACTGAATGAAAAGAGCTGGCATCTCACTCTCTTTGAATCTTCTTTATCATGCTAAGAGGAGCAGGAAAAAGCAAAAAATTTCAGAATTGCACCTTGCAATGTGGAGATATTACTGTTTGTGCATTTACAATATTCATTGATTTTTGCCATTGAAAAACGTCCAGAAATGTTTGAAGCTACTGACTGAATGAAAGGAGCTGGCATCTCACTCTCTTTGAATCTTCTTTATCATGCTAGGATTAGCAGGAAAAAGCAAAAAATTTCAGAATTGCACCTTGCAATGCGGAGAAATTACTGTTTGTGCATTTACAATATTCATTGATTTTTGCCATTGAAAAACATCATGTTATTCATATACCAGAAATGTTTGAAGCTACTGACTGAATGAAAAGAGCTGGCATCTCACTCTCTTTGAATCTTCTTTATCATGCTAAGAGGAGCAGGAAAAAGCAAAAAATTTCAGAATTGCACCTTGCGATGTGGAGATATTACTGTTTGTGCATTTACAATATTCATTGATTTTTGCCATTGAAAAACGTCCAGAAATGTTTGAAGCTACTGACTGAATGAAAGGAGCTGGCATCTCACTCTCTTTGAATCTTCTTTATCATGCTAAGAGGAGCAGGAAAAAGCAAAAAAATTCAGAATTGCACCTTGCAATGGGGAGATATTGCTGTTTCTGCATTTACAATATTCATTGATTTTTGCCATTGAAAAACGTCCAGAAATGTTTGAAGCTACTGACTGAATGAAAGGAGCTGGCATCTCACTCCCTTTGAATCTTCTTTATCATGCTAGGATTAGCAGGAAAAAGCAAAAAATTTCAGAATTGCACCTTGCAATGCGGAGAAATTACTGTTTGTGCATTTACAATATTCATTGATTTTTGCCATTGAAAAACATCATGTTATTCATATACCAGAAATGTTTGAAGCTACTGACTGAATAAAAGGAGCTGGCATCTCACTCTCTTTGAATCTTCTTTATCATGCTAAGAGGAGCAGGAAAAAGCAAAAAATTTCAGAATTGCACCTTGCAATGTGGAGATATTACTGTTTGTGCATTTACAATATTGATTGATTTTTGCCATTGAAAAACGTCCAGAAATGTTTGAAGCTACTGACTGAATGAAAGGAGCTGGCATCTCACTCTCTTTGAATCTTCTTTATCATGCTAGGATTAGCAGGAAAAAGCAAAAAATGTCAGAATTGCACCTTGCAATGTGGAGATATTACTGTTTGTGCATTTACAATATTCATTGATTTTTGCCATTGAAAAACGTCCAGAAATGTTTGAAGCTACTGACTGAATGAAAGGAGCTGGCATCTCACTCTCTTTGAATCTTCTTTATCATGCTAGGATTAGCAGGAAAAAGCAAAAAATTTCAGAATTGCACCTTGCAATGCGGAGAAATTACTGTTTGTGCATTTACAATATTCATTAATTTTTGCCATTGAAAAACATCATGTTATTCATATACCAGAAATGTTTGAAGCTACTGACTGAATGAAAAGATCTGGCATCTCACTCTCTTTGAATCTTCTTTATCATGCTAAGAGGAGCAGGAAAAAGCAAAAAATTTCAGAATTGCACCTTGCAATGTGGAGATATTACTGTTTGTGCATTTACAATATTCATTGATTTTTGCCATTGAAAAACGTCCAGAAATGTTTGAAGCTACTGACTGAATGAAAGGAGCTGGCATCTCACTCTCTTTGAATCTTCTTTATCATGCTAGGATTAGCAGGAAAAAGCAAAAAATTTCAGAATTGCACCTTGCAATGTGCAGATATTACTGTTTGTGCATTTACAATATTCATGGATTTTTGCCATTGAAAAACGTCCAGAAATGTTTGAAGCTACTGACTGAATGAAAGGAGCTGGCATCTCACTCTCTTTGAATCTTCTTTATCATGCTAGGATTAGCAGAAAAAAGCAAAAAATTTCAGAATTGCACCTTGTAATGTGGAGATATTACTGTTTGTGCATTTACAATATTCATTGATTTTTGCCATTGAAAAACGTCCAGAAATGTTTGAAGCTACTGACTGAATGAAAGGAGCTGGCATCTCACTCTCTTTGAATCTTCTTTATCATGCTAGGATTAGCAGGAAAAAGCAAAAAATTTCAGAATTGCACCTTGCAATGCGGAGAAATTACTGTTTGTGCATTTACAATATTCATTGATTTTTGCCATTGAAAAACATCATGTTATTCATATACCAGAAATGTTTGAAGCTACTGACTGAATGAAAAGAGCTGGCATCTCACTCTCTTTGAATCTTCTTTATCATGCTAAGAGGAGCAGGAAAAAGCAAAAAATTTCTGAATTGCACCTTGCAATGTGGAGATATTACTGTTTCTGCATTTACAATATTCATTGATTTTTGCCATTGAAAAACGTCCAGAAATGTTTGAAGCTACTGACTGAATGAAAGGAGCTGGCATCTCACTCTCTTTGAATCTTCTTTATCATGCTAGGATTAGCAGGAAAAAGCAAAAAATTTCAGAATTGCACCTTGCAATGCGGAGAAATTACTGTTTGTGCATTTACAATATTCATTGATTTTTGCCATTGAAAAACATCATGTTATTCATATGCCAGAAATGTTTGAAGCTACTGACTGAATGAAAGGAGCTGGCATCTCACTCTCTTTGAATCTTCTTTATCATGCTAAGAGGAGCAGGAAAAAGCAAAAAATTTCAGAATTGCACTTTGCAATGTGGAGATATTACTGTTTGTGCATTTACAATATTCATTGATTTTTGCCATTGAAAAACGTCCAGAAATGTTTGAAGCTACTGACTGAATGAAAGGAGCTGGCATCTCACTCTCTTTGAATCTTCTTTATCATGCTAGGATTAGCAGGAAAAAGCAAAAAATATCAGAATTGCACCTTGCAATGCGGAGAAATTACTGTTTGTGCATTTACAATATTCATTGATTTTTGCCATTGAAAAACATCATGTTATTCATATACCAGAAATGTTTGAAGCTACTGACTGAATGAAAAGAGCTGGCATCTCACTCTCTTTGAATCTTCTTTATCATGCTAAGAGGAGCAGGAAAAAGCAAAAAATTTCAGAATTGCACCTTGCAATGTGGAGATATTACTGTTTGTGCATTTACAATATTCATTGATTTTTGCCATTGAAAAACATCATGTTATTCATATACCAGAAATGTTTGAAGCTACTGACTGAATGAAAAGAGCTGGCATCTCACTCTCTTTGAATCTTCTTTATCATGCTAGGATTAGCAGGAAAAAGCAAAAAATTTCAGAATTGCACCTTGCAATGTGGAGAAATTACTGTTTGTGCATTTACAATATTCATTGATTTTTGCCATTGAAAAACGTCCAGAAATGTTTGAAGCTACTGACTGAATGAAAGGAGCTGGCATCTCACTCTCTTTGAATCTTCTTTATCATGCTAAGAGGAGCAGGAAAAAGCAAAAAATTTCAGAATTGCACCTTGCAATGCGGAGAAATTACTGTTTGTGCATTTACAATATTCATTGATTTTTGCCATTGAAAAACATCATGTTATTCATATACCAGAAATGTTTGAAGCTACTGACTGAATGAAAAGAGCTGGCATCTCACTCTCTTTGAATCTTCTTTGTCATGCTAAGAGGAGCAGGAAAAAGCAAAAAATTTCAGAATTGCACCTTGCAATGTGGAGATATTACTGTTTGTGCATTTACAATATTCATTGATTTTTGCCATTGAAAAACGTCCAGAAATGTTTGAAGCTACTGACTGAATGAAAGGAGCTGGCATCTCACTCTCTTTGAATCTTCTTTATCATGCTAGGATTAGCAGGAAAAAGCAAAAAATTTCAGAATTGCACCTTGCAATGCGGAGAAATTACTGTTTGTGCATTTACAATATTCATTGATTTTTGCCATTGAAAAACATCATGTTATTCATATACCAGAAATGTTGAAGCTACTGACTGAATGAAAAGAGCTGGCATCTCACTCTCTTTGAATCTTCTTTATCATGCTAAGAGGAGCAGGAAAAAGCAAAAAATTTCAGAATTGCACCTTGCGATGTGGAGATATTACTGTTTGTGCATTTACAATATTCATTGATTTTTGCCATTGAAAAACGTCCAGAAATGTTTGAAGCTACTGAATGAATGAAAGGAGCTGGCATCTCACTCTCTTTGAATCTTCTTTATCATGCTAAGAGGAGCAGTAAAAAGCAAAAAATTTCAGAATTGCACCTTGCAATGGGGAGATATTGCTGTTTGTGCATTTACAATATTCATTGATTTTTGCCATTGAAAAACGTCCAGAAATGTTTGAAGCTACTGACTGAATGAAAGGAGCTGGCATCTCACTCTCTTTGAATCTTCTTTATCATGCTAGGATTAGCAGGAAAAAGCAAAAAATTTCAGAATTGCACCTTGCAATGCGGAGAAATTACTGTTTGTGCATTTACAATATTCATTGATTTTTGCCATTGAAAAACATCATGTTATTCATATACCAGAAATGTTTGAAGCTACTGACTGAATAAAAGGAGCTGGCATCTCACTCTCTTTGAATCTTCTTTATCATGCTAAGAGGAGCAGGAAAAAGCAAAAAATTTCAGAATTGCACCTTGCAATGTGGAGATATTACTGTTTGTGCATTTACAATATTGATTGATTTTTGCCATTGAAAAACGTCCAGAAATGTTTGAAGCTACTGACTGAATGAAAGGAGCTGGCATCTCACTCTCTTTGAATCTTCTTTATCATGCTAGGATTAGCAGGAAAAAGCAAAAAATTTCAGAATTGCACCTTGCAATGTGGAGATATTACTGTTTGTGCATTTACAATATTCATTGATTTTTGCCATTGAAAAACGTCCAGAAATGTTTGAAGCTACTGACTGAATGAAAGGAGCTGGCATCTCACTCTCTTTGAATCTTCTTTATCATGCTAGGATTAGCAGGAAAAAGCAAAAAATTTCAGAATTGCACCTTGCAATGCGGAGAAATTACTGTTTGTGCATTTACAATATTCATTGATTTTTGCCATTGAAAAACATCATGTTATTCATATACCAGAAATGTTTGAAGCTACTGACTGAATGAAAAGATCTGGCATCTCACTCTCTTTGAATCTTCTTTATCATGCTAAGAGGAGCAGGAAAAAGCAAAAAATTTCAGTATTGCACCTTGCAATGTGGAGATATTACTGTTTGTGCATTTACAATATTCATTGATTTTTGCCATTGAAAAACGTCCAGAAATGTTTGAAGCTACTGACTGAATGAAAGGAGCTGGCATCTCACTCTCTTTGAATCTTCTTTATCATGCTAGGATTAGCAGGAAAAAGCAAAAAATTTCAGAATTGCACCTTGCAATGTGGAGATATTACTGTTTGTGCATTTACAATATTCATGGATTTTTGCCATTGAAAAACGTCCAGAAATGTTTGAAGCTACTGACTGAATGAAAGGAGCTGGCATCTCACTCTCTTTGAATCTTCTTTATCATGCTAGGATTAGCAGAAAAAAGCAAAAAATTTCAGAATTGCACCTTGCAATGTGGAGATATTACTGTTTGTGCATTTACAATATTCATTGATTTTTGCCATTGAAAAACGTCCAGAAATGTTTGAAGCTACTGACTGAATGAAAGGAGCTGTCATCTCACTCTCTTTGAATCTTCTTTATCATGCTAGGATTAGCAGGAAAAAGCAAAAAATTTCAGAATTGCACCTTGCAATGCGGAGAAATTACTGTTTGTGCATTTACAATATTCATTGATTTTTGCCATTGAAAAACATCATGTTATTCATATACCAGAAATGTTTGAAGCTACTGACTGAATGAAAAGAGCTGGCATCTCACTCTCTTTGAATCTTCTTTATCATGCTAAGAGGAGCAGGAAAAAGCAAAAAATTTCTGAATTGCACCTTGCAATGTGGAGATATTACTGTTTGTGCATTTACAATATTCATTGATTTTTGCCATTGAAAAACGTCCAGAAATGTTTGAAGCTACTGACTGAATGAAAGGAGCTGGCATCTCACTCTCTTTGAATCTTCTTTATCATGCTAGGATTAGCAGGAAAAAGCAAAAAATTTCAGAATTGCACCTTGCAATGCGGAGAAATTACTGTTTGTGCATTTACAATATTCATTGATTTTTGCCATTGAAAAACATCATGTTATTCATATACCAGAAATGTTTGAAGCTACTGACTGAATGAAAGGAGCTGGCATCTCACTCTCTTTGAATCTTCTTTATCATGCTAAGAGGAGCAGGAAAAAGCAAAAAATTTCAGAATTGCACTTTGCAATGTGGAGATATTACTGTTTGTGCATTTACAATATTCATTGATTTTTGCCATTGAAAAATGTCCAGAAATGTTTGAAGCTACTGACTGAATGAAAGGAGCTGGCATCTCACTCTCTTTGAATCTTCTTTATCATGCTAGGATTAGCAGGAAAAAGCAAAAAATTTCAGAATTGCACCTTGCAATGTGGAGATATTACTGTTTGTGCATTTACAATATTCATTGATTTTTGCCATTGAAAAACGTCCAGAAATGTTTGAAGCTACTGACTGAATGAAAGGAGCTGGCATCTCACTCTCTTTGAATCTTCTTTATCATGCTAGGATTAGCAGGAAAAAGCAAAAAATTTCAGAATTGCACCTTGCAATGCGGAGAAATTACTGTTTGTGCATTTACAATATTCATTGATTTTTGCCATTGAAAAACATCATGTTATTCATATACCAGAAATGTTTGAAGCTACTGACTGAATGAAAAGAGCTGGCATCTCACTCTCTTTGAATCTTCTTTATCATGCTAAGAGGAGAAGGAAAAAGCAAAAAATTTCAGAATTGCACCTTGCAATGTGGAGATATTACTGTTTGTGCATTTACAATATTCATTGATTTTTGCCATTGAAAAACATCATGTTATTCATATACCAGAAATGTTTGAAGCTACTGACTGAATGAACAGAGCTGGCATCTCACTCTCTTTGAATCTTCTTTATCATGCTAAGAGGAGCAGGAAAAAGCAAAAAATTTCAGAATTGCACATTGCAATGTAGAGATATTACTGTTTGTGCATTTACAATATTCATTGATTTTTGCCATTGAAAAACGTCCAGAAATGTTTGAAGCTACTGACTGAATGAAAGGAGCTGGCATCTCACTCTCTTTGAATCTTCTTTATCATGCTAGGATTAGCAGGAAAAAGCAAAAAATTTCAGAATTGCACTTTGCAATGCGGAGAAATTACTGTTTGTGCATTTACAATATTCATTGATTTTTGCCATTGAAAAACATCATGTTATTCATATACCAGAAATGTTTGAAGCTACTGACTGAATGAAAGGAGCTGGCATCTCACTCTCTTTGAATCTTCTTTATCATGCTAAGAGGAGCAGGAAAAAGCAAAAAATTTCAGAATTGCACTTTGCAATGTGGAGATATTACTGTTTGTGCATTTACAATATTCATTGATTTTTGCCATTGAAAAACGTCCAGAAATGTTTGAAGCTACTGACTGAATGAAAGGAGCTGGCATCTCACTCTCTTTGAATCTTCTTTATCATGCTAGGATTAGCAGGAAAAAGCAAAGAATTTCAGAATTGCACCTTGCAATGTGGAGATATTACTGTTTGTGCATTTACAATATTCATTGATTTTTGCCATTGAAAAACGTCCAGAAATGTTTGAAGCTACTGACTGAATGAAAGGAGCTGGCATCTCACTCTCTTTGAATCTTCTTTATCATGCTAGGATTAGCAGGAAAAAGCAAAAAATTTCAGAATTGCACCTTGCAATGCGGAGAAATTACTGTTTGTGCATTTACAATATTCATTGATTTTTGCCATTGAAAAACGTCCAGAAATGTTTGAAGCTACTGACTGAATGAAAGGAGCTGGCATCTTACTCTCTTTGAATCTTCTTGATCATGCTAAGAGGAGCAGGAAAAAGCAAAAAATTTCAGAATTGCACCTTGCAATGCGGAGAAATTACTCTTTGTGCATTTACAATATTCATTGATTTTTGCCATTGAAAAACATCATGTTATTCATATACCAGAAATGTTTGAAGCTACTGACTGAATGAAAAGAGCTGGCATCTCACTCTCTTTGAATCTTCTTTATCATGCTAAGCGGAGCAGGAAAAAGCAAAAAATTTCAGAATTGCACCTTGCAATGTGGAGATATTACTGTTTGTGCATTTACAATATTCATTGATTTTTGCCATTGAAAAACGCCCAGAAATGTTTGAAGCTACTGACTGAATGAAAGGAGCTGGCATCTCACTCTCTTTGAATCTTCTTTATCATGCTAGGATTAGCAGGAAAAAGCAAAATATTTCAGAATTGCACCTTGCAATGCGGAGAAATTACTGTTTGTGCATTTACAATATTCATTGATTTTTGCCATTGAAAAACATCATGTTATTCATATACCAGAAATGTTTGAAGCTACTGACTGAATGAAAGGAGCTGGCATCTCACTCTCTTTGAATCTTCTTTATCATGCTAAGAGGAGCAGGAAAAAGCAAAAAAATTTCAGAATTGCACTTTGCAATGTGGAGATATTACTGTTTGTGCATTTACAATATTCATTGATTTTTGCCATTGAAAAATGTCCAGAAATGTTTGAAGCTACTGACTGAATGAAAGGAGCTGGCATCTCACTCTCTTTGAATCTTCTTTATCATGCTAGGATTAGCAGGAAAAAGCAAAAAATTTCAGAATTTCACCTTGCAATGTGGAGATATTACTGTTTGTGCATTTACAATGTTCATTGATTTTTGCCATTGAAAAACGTCCAGAAATGTTTGAAGCTACTGACTGAATGAAAGGAGCTGGCATCTCACTCTCTTTGAATCTTCTTTATCATGCTAGGATTAGCAGGAAAAAGCAAAAAATTTCAGAATTGCACCTTGCAATGCGGAGAAATTACTGTTTGCGCATTTACAATATTCATTTATTTTTGCCATTGAAAAACATCATGTTATTCATATACCAGAAATGTTTGAAGCTACTGACTGAATGAAAGGAGCTGGCATCTCACTCTCTTTGACTCTTCTTTATCATGCTAGGATTAGCAGGAAAAACCAAAAAATTTCAGAATTGCACCTTGCAATGTGGAGAAATTACTGTTTGTGCATTTACAATATTCATTGATTTTTGCCATTGAAAAACGTCCAGAAATGTTTGAAGCTACTGACTGAATGAAAGGAGCTGGCATCTCACTCTCTTTGAATCTTCTTTATCATGCTAGGATTAGCAGGAAAAAGCAAAAAATTTCAGAATTGCACCTTGCAATGTGGAGATATTACTGTTTGTGCATTTACAATATTCATTGATTTTTGCCATTGAAAAACGTCCAGAAATGTTTGAAGCTACTGACTGAATGAAAGGAGCTGGCATCTCACTCTCTTTGAATCTTCTTTATCATGCTAGGATTAGCAGGAAAAAGCAAAAAATTTCAGAATTGCACCTTGCAATGTGGAGATATTACTGTTTGTGCATTTACAATATTCATTGATTTTTGCCATTGAAAAACGTCCAGAAATGTTTGAAGCTACTGACTGAATGAAAGGAGCTGGCATCTCACTCTCTTTGAATCTTCTTTATCATGCTAGGATTAGCAGGAAAAAGCAAAAAATTTCAGAATTGCACCTTGCAATGCGGAGAAATTACTGTTTGTGCATTTACAATATTCATTGATTTTTGCCATTGAAAAACATCATGTTATTCATATACCAGAAATGTTCGAAGCTACTGACTGAATGAAAAGAGCTGGCATCTCACTCTCTTTGAATCTTCTTTATCATGCTAAGAGGAGCAGGAAAAAGCAAAAAATTTCAGAATTGCACCTTGCAATGTGGAGATATTACTGTTTGTGCATTTACAATATTCATTGATTTTTGCCATTGAAAAACATCATGTTATTCATATACCAGAAATGTTTGAAGCAACTGACTGAATGAAAAGAGCTGGCATCTCACTCTCTTTGAATCTTCTTTATCATGCTAAGAGGAGCAGGAAAAAGCAAAAAATTTCAGAATTGCACCTTGCAATGTGGAGATATTACTGTTTGTGCATTTACAATATTCATTGATTTTTGCCATTGAAAAACGTCCAGAAATGTTTGAAGCTACTGACTGAATGAAAGAAGCTGGCATCTCACTCTCTTTGAATCTTCTTTGTCATGCTAGGATTAGCAGGAAAAAGCAAAAAAATTCAGAATTGCACCTTGCAATGCGGAGAAATTACTGTTTGTGCATTTACAATATTCATTGATTTTTGCCATTGAAAAACGTCCAGAAATGTTTGAAGCTACTGACTGAATGAAAGGAGCTGGCATCTCACTCTCTTTGAATCTTCTTTATCATGCTAAGAGGAGCAGGAAAAAGCAAAAAATTTCAGAATTGCGCCTTGCAATGCGGAGAAATTACTGTTTGTGCATTTACAATATTCATTGATTTTTGCCATTGAAAAACATCATGTTATTCATATACCAGAAATGTTTGAAGCTACTGACTGAATGAAAAGAGCTGGCATCTCACTCTCTTTGAATCTTCTTTATCATGCTAAGAGGAGCAGGAAAAAGCAAAAAATTTCAGAATTGCACCTTGCAATGTGGAGATATTACTGTTTGTGCATTTACAATATTCATTGATTTTTGCCATTGAAAAACATCATGTTATTCATATACCAGAAATGTTTGAAGCTACTGACTGAATGAAAAGAGCTGGCATCTCACTCTCTTTGAATCTTCTTTATCATGCTAGGATTAGCAGTAAAAAGCAAAAAATTTCAGAATTGCACCTTGCAATGTGGAGAAATTACTGTTTGTGCATTTACAATATTCATTGATTTTTGCCATTGAAAAACGTCCAGAAATGTTTGAAGCTACTGACTGAATGAAAGGAGCTGGCATCTCACTCTCTTTGAATCTTCTTTATCATGCTAGGATTAGCAGGAAAAAGCAAAAAATTTCAGAATTTCACCTTGCAATGTGGAGATATTACTGTTTGTGCATTTACAATGTTCATTGATTTTTGCCATTGAAAAACGTCCAGAAATGTTTGAAGCTACTGACTGAATGAAAGGAGCTGGCATCTCACTCTCTTTGAATCTTCTTTATCATGCTAGGATTAGCAGGAAAAAGCAAAAAATTTCAGAATTGCACCTTGCAATGCGGAGAAATTACTGTTTGCGCATTTACAATATTCATTTATTTTTGCCATTGAAAAACATCATGTTATTCATATACCAGAAATGTTTGAAGCTACTGACTGAATGAAAAGAGCTGGCATCTCACTCTCTTTGACTCTTCTTTATCATGCTAGGATTAGCAGGAAAAACCAAAAAATTTCAGAATTGCACCTTGCAATGTGGAGAAATTACTGTTTGTGCATTTACAATATTCATTGATTTTTGCCATTGAAAAACGTCCAGAAATGTTTGAAGCTACTGACTGAATGAAAGGAGCTGGCATCTCACTCTCTTTGAATCTTCTTTATCATGCTAAGAGGAGCAGGAAAAAGCAAAAAATTTCAGAATTGCACCTTGCAATGTGGAGATATTACTGTTTGTGCATTTACAATATTTATTGATTTTTGCCATTGAAAAACGTCCAGAAATGTTTGAAGCTACTGACTGAATGAAAGGAGCTGGCATCTCACTCTCTTTGAATCTTCTTTATCATGCTAGGATTAGCAGGAAAAAGCAAAAAATTTCAGAATTGCACCTTGCAATGCGGAAAAATTACTGTTTGTGCATTTACAATATTCATTGATTTTTGCCATTGAAAAACATCATGTTATTCATATACCAGAAATGTTTGAAGCTACTGACTGAATGAAAAGAGCTGGCATCTCACTCTCTTTGAATCTTCTTTATCATGCTAAGAGGAGCAGGAAAAAGCAAAAAATTTCAGAATTGCACCTTGCAATGTGGAGATATTACTGTTTGTGCATTTACAATATTCATTGATTTTTGCCATTGAAAAACATCCAGAAATGTTTGAAGCTACTGACTGAATGAAATGAGCTGGCATCTCACTCTCTTTGAATCTTCTTCATCATGCTGGGATTAGCAGGAAAAAGCAAAAAATTTCAGAATTGCACCTTGCAATGCGGAGAAATTACTGTTTGTGCATTTACAATATTCATTGATTTTTGCCATTGAAAAACATCATGTTATTCATATACCAGAAATGTTTGAAGCTACTGACTGAATGAAAGGAGCTGGCATCTCACTCTCTTTGAATCTTCTTTATCATGCTAAGAGGAGCAGGAAAAAGCAAAAAATTTCAGAATTGCACTTTGCAATGTGGAGATATTACTGTTTGTGCATTTACAATATTCATTGATTTTTGCCATTGAAAAACGTCCAGAAATGTTTGAAGCTACTGACTGAATGAAAGGAGCTGGCATCTCACTCTCTTTGAATCTTCTTTATCATGCTAGGATTAGCAGGAAAAAGCAAAAAATTTCAGAATTGCACCTTGCAATGTGGAGATATTACTGTTTGTGCATTTACAATATTCATTGATTTTTGCCATTGAAAAACGTCCAGAAATGTTTGAAGCTACTGACTGAATGAAAGGAGCTGGCATCTCACTCTCTTTGAATCTTCTTTATCATGCTAGGATTAGCAGGAAAAAGCAAAAAATTTCAGAATTGCACCTTGCAATGTGGAGATATTACTGTTTGTGCATTTACAATATTCATTGATTTTTGCCATTGAAAAACGTCCAGAAATGTTTGAAGCTACTGACTGAATGAAAGGAGCTGGCATCTCACTCTCTTTGAATCTTCTTTATCATGCTAGGATTAGCAGGAAAAAGCAAAAAATTTCAGAATTGCACCTTGCAATGCGGAGAAATTACTGTTTGTGCATTTACAATATTCATTGATTTTTGCCATTGAAAAACATCATGTTATTCATATACCAGAAATGTTCGAAGCTACTGACTGAATGAAAAGAGCTGGCATCTCACTCTCTTTGAATCTTCTTTATCATGCTAAGAGGAGCAGGAAAAAGCAAAAAATTTCAGAATTGCACCTTGCAATGTGGAGATATTACTGTTTGTGCATTTACAATATTCATTGATTTTTGCCATTGAAAAACATCATGTTATTCATATACCAGAAATGTTTGAAGCAACTGACTGAATGAAAAGAGCTGGCATCTCACTCTCTTTGAATCTTCTTTATCATGCTAAGAGGAGCAGGAAAAAGCAAAAAATTTCAGAATTGCACCTTGCAATGTGGAGATATTACTGTTTGTGCATTTACAATATTCATTGATTTTTGCCATTGAAAAACGTCCAGAAATGTTTGAAGCTACTGACTGAATGAAAGAAGCTGGCATCTCACTCTCTTTGAATCTTCTTTATCATGCTAGGATTAGCAGGAAAAAGCAAAAAAATTCAGAATTGCACCTTGCAATGCGGAGAAATTACTGTTTGTGCATTTACAATATTCATTGATTTTTGCCATTGAAAAACGTCCAGAAATGTTTGAAGCTACTGACTGAATGAAAGGAGCTGGCATCTCACTCTCTTTGAATCTTCTTTATCATGCTAAGAGGAGCAGGAAAAAGCAAAAAATTTCAGAATTGCGCCTTGCAATGCGGAGAAATTACTGTTTGTGCATTTACAATATTCATTGATTTTTGCCATTGAAAAACATCATGTTATTCATATACCAGAAATGTTTGAAGCTACTGACTGAATGAAAAGAGCTGGCATCTCACTCTCTTTGAATCTTCTTTATCATGCTAAGAGGAGCAGGAAAAAGCAAAAAATTTCAGAATTGCACCTTGCAATGTGGAGATATTACTCTTTGTGCATTTACAATATTCATTGATTTTTGCCATTGAAAAACATCATGTTATTCATATACCAGAAATGTTTGAAGCTACTGACTGAATGAAAAGAGCTGGCATCTCACTCTCTTTGAATCTTCTTTATCATGCTAGGATTAGCAGTAAAAAGCAAAAAATTTCAGAATTGCACCTTGCAATGTGGAGAAATTACTGTTTGTGCATTTACAATATTCATTGATTTTTGCCATTGAAAAACGTCCAGAAATGTTTGAAGCTACTGACTGAATGAAAGGAGCTGGCATGTCACTCTCTTTGAATCATCTTTATCATGCTAAGAGGAGCAGGAAAAAGCAAAGAATTTCAGAATTGCACCTTGCAATGCGGAGAAATTACTGTTTGTGCATTTACAATATTCATTGATTTTTGACTTTGAAAAACATCATGTTATTCATATACCAGAAATGTTTGAAGCTACTGACTGAATGAAAAGAGCTGGCATCTCACTCTCTTTGAATCTTCTTTATCATGCTAAGAGGAGCAGGAAAAAGCAAAAAAATTCAGAATTGCACCTTGCAATGTGGAGATATTACTGTTTGTGCATTTACAATATTCATTGATTTTTGCCATTGAAAAACGTCCAGAAATGTTTGAAGCTACTGACTGAATGAAAGGAGCTGGCATCTCACTCTCTTTGAATCTTCTTTATCATGCTAGGATTAGCAGGAAAAAGCAAAAAATTTCAGAATTGCACCTTGCAATGTGGAGATATTACTGTTTGTGCATTTACAATATTCATTGATTTTTGCCATTGAAAAACGTCCAAAAATATTTGAAGCTACTGACTGAATGAAAGGAGCTGGCATCTCACTCTCTTTGAATCTTCTTTATCATGCTAGGATTAGCAGGAAAAAGCAAAAAATTTCAGAATTGCACCTTGCAATGCGGAGAAATTACTGTTTGTGCATTTACAATATTCATTGATTTTTGCCATTGAAAAACATCATGTTATTCATATACCAGAAATGTTTGAAGCTACTGACTGAATGAAAGGAGCTGGCATCTCACTCTCTTTGAATCTTCTTTATCATGCTAAGAGGAGCAGGAAAAAGCAAAAAATTTCAGAATTGCACTTTGCAATGTGGAGAATTTACTGTTTGTGCATTTACAATATTCATTGATTTTTGCCATTGAAAAACGTCCAGAAATGTTTGAAGCTACTGACTGAATGAAAGGAGCTGTCGTCTCACTCTCTTTGACTCTTCTTTATCATGCTAGGATTAGCAGGAAAAAGCAAAAAATTTCAGAATTGCACCTTGCAATGTGGAGATATTACTGTTTGTGCATTTACAATATTCATTGATTTTTGCCATTGAAAAACGTCCAGAAATGTTTGAAGCTACTGACTGAATGAAAGGAGCTGGCATCTCACTCTCTTTGAATCTTCTTTATCATGCTAGGATTAGCAGGAAAAAGCAAAAAATTTCAGAATTTCACCTTGCAATGTGGAGATATTACTGTTTGTGCATTTACAATGTTCATTGATTTTTGCCATTGAAAAACGTCCAGAAATGTTTGAAGCTACTGACTGAATGAAAGGAGCTGGCATCTCACTCTCTTTGAATCTTCTTTATCATGCTAGGATTAGCAGGAAAAAGCAAAAAATTTCAGAATTGCACCTTGCAATGCGGAGAAATTACTGTTTGCGCATTTACAATATTCATTTATTTTTGCCATTGAAAAACATCATGTTATTCATATACCAGAAATGTTTGAAGCTACTGACTGAATGAAAAGAGCTGGCATCTCACTCTCTTTGACTCTTCTTTATCATGCTAGGATTAGCAGGAAAAACCAAAAAATTTCAGAATTGCACCTTGCAATGTGGAGAAATTACTGTTTGTGCATTTACAATATTCATTGATTTTTGCCATTGAAAAACGTCCAGAAATGTTTGAAGCTACTGACTGAATGAAAGGAGCTGGCATCTCACTCTCTTTGAATCTTCTTTATCATGCTAAGAGGAGCAGGAAAAAGCAAAAAATTTCAGAATTGCACCTTGCAATGTGGAGATATTACTGTTTGTGCATTTACAATATTTATTGATTTTTGCCATTGAAAAACGTCCAGAAATGTTTGAAGCTACTGACTGAATGAAAGGAGCTGGCATCTCACTCTCTTTGAATCTTCTTTATCATGCTAGGATTAGCAGGAAAAAGCAAAAAATTTCAGAATTGCACCTTGCAATGCGGAAAAATTACTGTTTGTGCATTTACAATATTCATTGATTTTTGCCATTGAAAAACATCATGTTATTCATATACCAGAAATGTTTGAAGCTACTGACTGAATGAAAAGAGCTGGCATCTCACTCTCTTTGAATCTTCTTTATCATGCTAAGAGGAGCAGGAAAAAGCAAAAAATTTCAGAATTGCACCTTGCAATGTGGAGATATTACTGTTTGTGCATTTACAATATTCATTGATTTTTGCCATTGAAAAACATCCAGAAATGTTTGAAGCTACTGACTGAATGAAATGAGCTGGCATCTCACTCTCTTTGAATCTTCTTCATCATGCTGGGATTAGCAGGAAAAAGCAAAAAATTTCAGAATTGCACCTTGCAATGCGGAGAAATTACTGTTTGTGCATTTACAATATTCATTGATTTTTGCCATTGAAAAACATCATGTTATTCATATACCAGAAATGTTTGAAGCTACTGACTGAATGAAAGGAGCTGGCATCTCACTCTCTTTGAATCTTCTTTATCATGCTAAGAGGAGCAGGAAAAAGCAAAAAATTTCAGAATTGCACTTTGCAATGTGGAGATATTACTGTTTGTGCATTTACAATATTCATTGATTTTTGCCATTGAAAAACGTCCAGAAATGTTTGAAGCTACTGACTGAATGAAAGGAGCTGGCATCTCACTCTCTTTGAATCTTCTTTATCATGCTAGGATTAGCAGGAAAAAGCAAAAAATTTCAGAATTGCACCTTGCAATGTGGAGATATTACTGTTTGTGCATTTACAATATTCATTGATTTTTGCCATTGAAAAACGTCCAGAAATGTTTGAAGCTACTGACTGAATGAAAGGAGCTGGCATCTCACTCTCTTTGAATCTTCTTTATCATGCTAGGATTAGCAGGAAAAAGCAAAAAATTTCAGAATTGCACCTTGCAATGTGGAGATATTACTGTTTGTGCATTTACAATATTCATTGATTTTTGCCATTGAAAAACGTCCAGAAATGTTTGAAGCTACTGACTGAATGAAAGGAGCTGGCATCTCACTCTCTTTGAATCTTCTTTATCATGCTAGGATTAGCAGGAAAAAGCAAAAAATTTCAGAATTGCACCTTGCAATGCGGAGAAATTACTGTTTGTGCATTTACAATATTCATTGATTTTTGCCATTGAAAAACATCATGTTATTCATATACCAGAAATGTTCGAAGCTACTGACTGAATGAAAAGAGCTGGCATCTCACTCTCTTTGAATCTTCTTTATCATGCTAAGAGGAGCAGGAAAAAGCAAAAAATTTCAGAATTGCACCTTGCAATGTGGAGATATTATTGTTTGTGCATTTACAATATTCATTGATTTTTGCCATTGAAAAACATCATGTTATTCATATACCAGAAATGTTTGAAGCAACTGACTGAATGAAAAGAGCTGGCATCTCACTCTCTTTGAATCTTCTTTATCATGCTAAGAGGAGCAGGAAAAAGCAAAAAATTTCAGAATTGCACCTTGCAATGTGGAGATATTACTGTTTGTGCATTTACAATATTCATTGATTTTTGCCATTGAAAAACATCATGTTATTCATATACCAGAAATATTTGAAGCTACTGACTGAATGAAAAGAGCTGGCATCTCACTCTCTTTGAATCTTCTTTATCATGCTAAGAGGAGCAGGAAAAAGCAAAAAATTTCAGAATTGCACCTTGCAATGTGGAGATATTACTGTTTGTGCTTTTACAATATTCATTGATTTTTGCCAATGAAAAACGTCCAGAAATGTTTGAAGCTACTGACTGAATGAAAGGAGCTGGCATCTCACTCTCTTTGAATCTTCTTTATCATGCTAAGAGGAGCAGGAAAAAAGCAAAAAATTTCAGAATTGCACCTTGCAATGTGGAGATATTACTGTTTGTGCATTTACAATATTCATTGATTTTTGCCATTGAAAAACGTCCAGAAATGTTTGAAGCTACTGACTGAATGAAAGGAGCTGGCATCTCACTCTCTTTGAATCTTCTTTATCATGCTAGGATTAGCAGGAAAAAGCAAAAAATTTCAGAATTGCACCTTGCAATGCGGAGAAATTACTGTTTGTGCATTTACAATATTCATTGATTTTTGCCTTTGAAAAACATCATGTTATTCATATACCAGAAATGTTTGAAGCTACTGACTGAATGAAAAGAGCTGGCATCTCACTCTCTTTGAATCTTCTTTATCATGCTAAGAGGAGCAGGAAAAAGCAAAAAATTTCAGAATTGCACCTTGCAATGTGGAGATATTACTGTTTGTGCATTTACAATATTCATTGATTTTTGCCATTGAAAAACGTCCAGAAATGTTTGAAGCTACTGACTGAATGAAAGGAGCTGGCATCTCACTCTCTTTGAATCTTCTTTATCATGCTAGGATTAGCAGGAAAAAGCAAAAAATTTCAGAATTGCACCTTGCAATGTGGAGATATTACTGTTTGTGCATTTACAATATTCATTGATTTTTGCCATTGAAAAACGTCCAGAAATGTTTGAAGCTACTGACTGAATGAAAGGAGCTGGCATCTCACTCTCTTTGAATCTTCTTTCTCATGCTAGGATTAGCAGGAAAAAGCAAAAAATTTCAGAATTGCACCTTGCAATGTGGAGATATTACTGTTTGTGCATTTACAATATTCATTGATTTTTGCCATTGAAAAACGTCCAGAAATGTTTGAAGCTACTGACTGAATGAAAGGAGCTGGCATCTCACTCTCTTTGAATCTTCTTTATCGTGCTAGGATTAGCAGGAAAAAGCAAAAAATTTCAGAATTGCACCTTGCAATGTGGAGATATTACTGTTTGTGCATTTACAATATTCATTGATTTTTGCCATTGAAAAACGTCCAGAAATGTTTGAAGCTACTGACTGAATGAAAGGAGCTGGCATCTCACTCTCTTTGAATCTTCTTTATCATGCTAGGATTAGCAGGAAAAAGCAAAAAATTTCAGAATTGCACCTTGCAATGCGGAGAAATTACTGTTTGTGCATTTACAATATTCATTGATTTTTGCCATTGAAAAACATCATGTTATTCATATACTGGAAATGTTTGAAGCTACTGACTGAATGAAAAGAGCTGGCATCTCACTCTCTTTGAATCTTCTTTATCATGCTAAGAGGAGCAGGAAAAAGCAAAAAATTTCAGAATTGCACCTTGCAATGTGGAGATATTACTGTTTGTGCATTTACAATATTCATTGATTTTTGCCATTGAAAAACGTCCAGAAATGTTTGAAGCTACTGACTGAATGAAAGGAGCTGGCATCTCACTCTCTTTGAATCTTCTTTATCATGCTAGGATTAGCAGGAAAAAGCAAAAAATTTCAGAATTGCACCTTGCAATGTGGAGATATTACTGTTTGTGCATTTACAACATTCATTGATTTTTGCCATTGAAAAACGTCCAGAAATGTTTGAAGCTACTGACTGAATGAAAGGAGCTGGCATCTCACTCTCTTTGAATCTTCTTTATCATGCTAGGATTAGCAGGAAAAAGCAAAAAATTTCAGAATTGCACCTTGCAATGTGGAGATATTACTGTTTGTGCATTTACAATATTCATTGATTTTTGCCATTGAAAAATGTCCAGAAATGTTTGAAGCTACTGACTGAATGAAAGGAGCTGGCATCTCACTCTCTTTGAATCTTCTTTATCATGCTAGGATTAGCAGGAAAAGCAAAAAATTTCAGAATTGCACCTTGCAATGCGGAGAAATTACTGTTTGTGCATTTACAATATTCATTGACTTTTGCCATTGAAAAACATCATGTTATTCATATACCAGAAATGTTTGAAGCTACTGACTGAATGAAAGGAGCTGGCATCTCACTCTCTTTGAATCTTCTTTATCATGCTAGGATTAGCAGGAAAAAGCAAAAAATTTCTGAATTGCACCTTGCAATGCGGAGAAATTACTGTTTGTGCATTTACAATATTCATTGATTTTTGCCATTGAAAAACATCATGTTATTCATATACCAGAAATGTTTCAAGCTACTGACTGAATGAAATTAGCTGGCATCTCACTCTCTTTGAATTTTCTTTATCATGCTAGGATTAGCAGAAAAAAGCAAAAAATTTCAGAATTGCACCTTGCAATGTGGAGATATTACTGTTTGTGCATTTACAATATTCATTGATTTTTGCCATTGAAAAACGTCCAGAAATGTTTGAAGCTACTGACTGAATGAAAGGAGCTGGCATCTCACTCTCTTTGAATCTTCTTTATCATGCTAGGATTAGCAGGAAAAAGCAAAAATTTCAGAATTGCACCTTGCAATGTGGAGATATTACTGTTTGTGCATTTACAATATTCATTGATTTTTTCCATTGAAAAACGTCCAGAAATGTTTGAAGCTACTGACTGAATGAAAGGAGCTGGCATCTCACTCTCTTTGAATCTTCTTTATCATGCTAGGATTAGCAGGAAAAAGCAAAAAATTTCAGAATTGCACCTTGCAATGCGAAGAAATTACTGTTTGTGCATTTACAATATTCATTGATTTTTGCCATTGAAAAACATCATGTTATTCATATACCAGAAATGTTTGAAGCTACTGACTGAATGAAAAGAGCTGGCATCTCACTCTCTTTGAATCTTCTTTATCATGCTAAGAGGAGCAGGAAAAAGCAAAAAATTTCAGAATTGCACCTTGCAATGTGGAGATATTACTGTTTGTGCATTTACAATATTCATTGATTTTTACCATTGAAAAACATCATGTTATTCATATACCAGAAATGTTTGAAGCTACTGACTGAATGAAATTAGCTGGCATCTCACTCTCTTTGAATCTTCTTTATCATGCTAAGAGGAGCAGGAAAAAGCAAAAAATTTCAGAATTGCACCTTGCAATGTGGAGATATTACTGTTTGTGCATTTACAATATTCATTGATTTTTGCCATTGAAAAACGTCCAGAAATGTTTGAAGCTACTGACTGAATGAAAGGAGCTGGCATCTCACTCTCTTTGAATCTTCTTTATCATGCTAGGATTAGCAGGAAAAAGCAAAAAATTTCAGAATTGCACCTTGCAATGTGGAGATATTACTGTTTGTGCATTTACAATACTCATTGATTTTTGCCATTGAAAAACGTCCAGAAATGTTTGAAGCTACTGACTGAATGAAAGGAGCTGGCATCTCACTCTCTTTGAATCTTCTTTATCATGCTAGGATTAGCAGGAAAAAGCAAAAAATTTCAGAATTTCACCTTGCAATGTGGAGATATTACTGTTTGTGCATTTACAATATTCATTGATTTTTGCCATTGAAAAACGTCCAGAAATGTTTGAAGCTACTGACTGAATGAAAGGAGCTGGCATCTCACTCTCTTTGAATCTTCTTTATCATGCTAGGATTAGCAGGAAAAGCAAAAAATTTCAGAATTGCACCTTGGAATGCGGAGAAATTACTGTTTGTGCATTTACAATATTCATTGATTTTTGCCATTGAAAAACATCATGTTATTCATATACCAGAAATGTTTGAAGCTACTGACTGAATGAAAGGAGCTGGCATCTCACTCTCTTTGAATCTTCTTTATCATGCTAGGATTAGCAGGAGAAAGCAAAAAATTTCTGAATTGCACCTTGCAATGCGGAGAAATTACTGTTTGTGCATTTACAATATTCATTGATTTTTGCCATTGAAAAACATCATGTTATTCATATACCAGAAATGTTTGAAGCTACTGACTGAATGAAAGGAGCTGGCATCTCACTCTCTTTGAATCTTCTTTATCATGCTAGGATTAGCAGGAAAAAGCAAAAAATTTCAGAATTCCACCTTGCAATGTGGAGATATTACTGTTTGTGCATTTACAATATTCATTGATTTTTGCCATTGAAAAACGTCCAGAAATGTTTGAAGCTACTGACTGAATGAAAGGAGCTGGCATCTCACTCTCTTTGAATCTTCTTTATCATGCTAGGATTAGCAGGAAAAAGCAAAAAATTTCAGAATTGCACCTTGCAATGTGGAGATATTACTGTTTGTGCATTTACAATATTCATTGATTTTTGCCATTGAAAAACGTCCAGAAATGTTTGAAGCTACTGACTGAATGAAAGGAGCTGGCATCTCACTCTCTTTGAATCTTCTTTATCATGCTAGGATTAGCAGGAAAAAGCAAAAAATTTCAGAATTGCACCTTGCAATGCGGAGAAATTACTGTTTGTGCATTTACAATATTCATTGATTTTTGCCATTGAAAAACATCATGTTATTCATATGCCAGAAATGTTTGAAGCTACTGACTGAATGAAAGGAGCTGGCATCTCACTCTCTTTGAATCTTCTTTATCATGCTAAGAGGAGCAGGAAAAAGCAAAAAATTTCAGAATTGCACCTTGCAATGTGGAGATATTACTGTTTGTGCATTTACAATATTCATTGATTTTTGCCATTGAAAAACATCATGTTATTCATATACCAGAAATGTTTGAATCTACTGACTGAATGAAAATAGCTGGCATCTCACTCTCTTTGAATCTTCTTTATCATGCTAACAGGAGCAGGAAAAAGCAAAAAATGTCAGAATTGCACCTTGCAATGTGGAGATATTACTGTTTGTGCATTTACAATATTCATTGATTTTTGCCATTGAAAAATGTCCAGAAATGTTTGAAGCTACTGACTGAATGAAAGGAGCTGGCATCTCACTCTCTTTGAATCTTCTTTATCATGCTAGGATTAGCAGGAAAAAGCAAAAAATTTCAGAATTGCACCTTGCAATGCGGAGAAATTACTGTTTGTGCATTTACAATATTCATTGATTTTTGCCATTGAAAAACGTCCAGAAATGTTTGAAGCTACTGACTGAATGAAAGGAGCTGGCATCTCACTCTCTTTGAATCTTCTTTATCATGCTAAGAGGAGCAGGAAAAAGCAAAAAAATTCAGAATTGCACCTTGCAATGCGGAGAAATTACTGTTTGTGCATTTACAATATTCATTGATTTTTGCCATTGAAAAACATCATGTTATTCATATACCAGAAATGTTTGAAGCTACTGACTGAATGAAAAGAGCTGGCATCTCACTCTCTTTGAATCTTCTTTATCATGCTAAGAGGAGCAGGAAAAAGCAAAAAATTTCAGAATTGCACCTTGCAATGTGGAGATATTACTGTTTGTGCATTTACAATATTCATTGATTTTTGCCATTGAAAAATGTCCAGAAATGTTTGAAGCTACTGACTGAATGAAAGGAGCTGGCATCTCACTCTCTTTGAATCTTCTTTATCATGATAGGATTAGCAGGAAAGCAAAAAATTTCAGAATTGCACCTTGCAATGCGGAGAAATTACTGTTTGTGCATTTACAATATTCATTGATTTTTGCCATTGAAAAACATCATGTTATTCATATACCAGAAATGTTTGAAGCTACTGACTGAATGAAAAGAGCTGGCATCTCACTCTCTTTGAATCTTCTTTATCATGCTAAGAGGAGCAGGAAAAAGCAAAAAATTTCAGAATTGCACCTTGCAATGTGGAGATATTACTGTTTGTGCATTTACAATATTCATTGATTTTTGCCATTGAAAAACATCATGTTATTCATATACCAGAAATGTTTGAAGCTACTGACTGAATGAAAAGAGCTGGCATCTCACTCTCTTTGAATCTTCTTTATTATGCTAGGATTAGCAGGAAAAAGCAAAAAATTTCAGAATTGCACCTTGCAATGTGGAGAAATTACTGTTTGTGCATTTACAATATTCATTGATTTTTGCCATTGAAAAACGTCCAGAAATGTTTGAAGCTACTGACTAAATGAAAGGAGCTGGCATCTCACTCTCTTTGAATCTTCTTTATCATGCTAAGAGGAGCAGCAAAAAGCAAAAAATTTCAGAATTGCACCTTGCAATGCGGAGAAATTACTGTTTGTGCATTTACAATATTCATTGATTTTTTCCATTGAAAAACGTCCAGAAATGTTTGAAGCTACTGACTGAATGAAAGGAGCTGGCATCTCACTCTCTTTGAATCTTCTTTATCATGCTAAGAGGAGCAGGAAAAAGCAAAAAATTTCAGAATTGCACCTTGCAATGCGGAGAAATTACTGTTTGTGCATTTACAATATTCATTGACTTTTGCCATTGAAAAACATCATGTTATTCATATACCAGAAATGTTTGAAGCTACTGACTGAATGAAAGGAGCTGGCATCTCACTCTCTTTGAATATTCTTTATCATGCTAAGAGGAGCAGGAAAAAGTAAAAAATTTCAGAATTGCACCTTGCAATGTGGAGATATTACTGTTTGTGCATTTACAATATTCATTGATTTTTGCCATTGAAAAACATCATGTTATTCATATACCAGAAATGTTTGAAGCTACTGACTGAATGAAAAGAGCTGGCATCTCACTCTCTTTGAATCTTCTTTATCATGCTAGGATTAGCAGGAAAAAGCAAAAAATTTCAGAATTGCACCTTGCAATGTGGAGAAATTACTGTTTGTGCATTTACAATATTCATTGATTTTTGCCATTGAAAAACGTCCAGAAATGTTTGAAGCTACTGACTGAATGAAAGGAGCTGGCATCTCACTCTCTTTGAATCTTCTTTATCATGCTAAGAGGAGCAGGAAAAAGCAAAAAATTTCAGAATTGCACCTTGCAATGCGGAGAAATTACTGTTTGTGCATTTACAATATTCATTGATTTTTGCCATTGAAAAACGTCCAGAAATGTTTGAAGCTACTGACTGAATGAAAGGAGCTGGCATCTCACTCTCTTTGAATCTTCTTTATCATGCTAGGATTAGCAGGAAAAAGCAAAAAATTTCAGAATTGCACCTTGGAATGCGGAGAAATTATTGTTTGTGCATTTACAATATTCATTGATTTTTGCCATTGAAAAACATCATGTTATTCATATACCAGAAATGTTTGAAGCTACTGACTGAATGAAAAGAGCTGGCATCTCACTCTCTTTGAATCTTCTTTATCATGCTAAGAGGAGCAGGAAAAAGCAAAAAATTTCAGAATTGCAACTTGCAATGTGGAGATATTACTGTTTGTGCATTTACAATATTCATTGATTTTTGCCATTGAAAAACGTCCAGAAATGTTTGAAGCTACTGAATGAATGAAAGGAGCTGGCATCTCACTCTCTTTGAATCTTCTTTATCATGCTAGGATTAGCAGGAAAAGCAAAAAATTTCAGAATTGCACCTTGCAATGCGGAGAAATTACTGTTTGTGCATTTACAATATTCATTGATTTTTGCCATTGAAAAACATCATGTTATTCATATACCAGAAATGTTTGAAGCTACTGGCTGAATGAAAGGAGCTGGCATCTCACTCTCTTTGAATCTTCTTTATCATGCTAGGATTAGCAGGAAAAAGCAAAAAATTTCTGAATTGCACCTTGCAATGCGGAGAAATTACTGTTTGTGCATTTACAATATTCATTGATTTTTGCCATTGAAAAACATCATGTTATTCATATACCAGAAATGTTTGAAGCTACTGACTGAATGAAAGGAGCTGGCATCTCACTCTCTTTGAATCTTCTTTATCATGCTAAGAGGAGCAGGAAAAAGCAAAAAATTTCAGAATTGCACCTTGCAATGTGGAGATATTACTGTTTGTGCATTTACAATATTCATTGATTTTTGCCATTGAAAAACATCATGTTATTCATATACCAGAAATGTTTGAAGCTACTGACTGAATGAAAAGAGCTGGCATCTCACTCTCTTTGAATCTTCTTTATCATGCTAGGATTAGCAGGAAAAAGCAAAAAATTTCAGAATTGCACCTTGCAATGTGGAGAAATTACTGTTTGTGCATTTACAATATTCATTGATTTTTGCCATTGAAAAACGTCCAGAAATGTTTGAAGCTACTGACTGAATGAAAGGAGCTGGCATCTCACTCTCTTTGAATCTTCTTTATCATGCTAAGAGGAGCAGGAAAAAGCAAAAAATTTCAGAATTGCACCTTGCAATGCGGAGAAATTACTGTTTGTGCATTTACAATATTCATTGATTTTTGCCATTGAAAAACGTCCAGAAATGTTTGAAGCTACTGACTGAATGAAAGGAGCTGGCATCTCACTCTCTTTGAATCTTCTTTATCATGCTAGGATTAGCAGGAAAAAGCAAAAAATTTCAGAATTGCACCTTGCAATGCGGAGAAATTACTGTTTGTGCATTTACAATATTCATTGATTTTTGCCATTGAAAAACATCATGTTATTCATATACCAGAAATGTTTGAAGCTACTGACTGAATGAAAGGAGCTGGCATCTCACTCTCTTTGAATCTTCTTTATCATGCTAAGAGGAGCAGGAAAAAGCAAAAAATTTCAGAATTGCACCTTGCAATGCGGAAAAATTACTGTTTGTGCATTTACAATATTCATTGATTTTTGCCATTGAAAAACATCATGTTATTCATATACCAGAAATGTTTGAAGCTACTGACTGAATGAAAAGAGCTGGCATCTCACTCTCTTTGAATCTTCTTTATCATGCTAAGAGGAGCAGGAAAAAGCAAAAAATTTCAGAATTGCACCTTGCAATGTGGAGATATTACTGTTTGTGCATTTACAATATTCATTGATTTTTGCCATTGAAAAACGTCCAGAAATGTTTGAAGCTACTGACTGAATGAAAGGAGCTGGCATCTCACTCTCTTTGTTTCTTCTTTATCATGCTAAGAGGAGCAGGAAAAAGCAAAAAATTTCAGAATTGCACCTTGCAATGTGGAGATATTACTGTTTGTGCATTTACAATATTCATTGATTTTTGCCATTGAAAAACGTCCAGAAATGTTTGAAGCTACTGACTGAATGAAAGGAGCTGGCATCTCACTCTCTTTGAATCTTCTTTATCATGCTAAGAGGAGCAGGAAAAAGCAAAAAATTTCAGAATTGCACCTTGCAATGCGGAGAAATTACTGTTTGTGCATTTACAATATTCATTGATTTTTGCCATTGAAAAACGTCCAGAAATGTTTGAAGCTACTGACTGAATGAAAGGAGCTGGCATCTCACTCTCTTTGAATCTTCTTTATCATGCTAGGATTAGCAGGAAAAAGCAAAAAATTTCAGAATTGCACCTTGGAATGCGGAGAAATTACTGTTTGTGCATTTACAATATTCATTGATTTTTGCCATTGAAAAACATCATGTTATTCATATACCAGAAATGTTTGAAGCTACTGACTGAATGAAAAGAGCTGGCATCTCACTCTCTTTGAATCTTCTTTATCATGCTAAGAGGAGCAGGAAAAAGCAAAAAATTTCAGAATTGCAACTTGCAATGTGGAGATATTACTGTTTGTGCATTTACAATATTCATTGATTTTTGCCATTGAAAAACGTCCAGAAATGTTTCAAGCTACTGAATGAATGAAAGGAGCTGGCATCTCACTCTCTTTGAATCTTCTTTATCATGCTAGGATTAGCAGGAAAAGCAAAAAATTTCAGAATTGCACCTTGCAATGCGGAGAAATTACTGTTTGTGCATTTACAATATTCATTGATTTTTGCCATTGAAAAACATCATGTTATTCATATACCAGAAATGTTTGAAGCTACTGGCTGAATGAAAGGAGCTGGCATCTCACTCTCTATGAATCTTCTTTATCATGCTAGTATTAGCAGGAAAAAGCAAAAAATTTCAGAATTGCACCTTGCAATGCGGAGAAATTACTGTTTGTGCATTTACAATATTCATTGATTTTTGCCATTGAAAAACATCATGTTATTCATATGCCAGAAATGTTTGAAGCTACTGACTGAATGAAAGGAGCTGGCATCTCACTCTCTTTGAATCTTCTTTATCATGCTAAGAGGAGCAGGAAAAAGCAAAAAATTTCAGAATTGCACCTTGCAATGTGGAGATATTACTGTTTGTGCATTTACAATATTCATTGATTTTTGCCATTGAAAAACATCATGTTATTCATATACCAGAAATGTTTGAATCTACTGACTGAATGAAAATAGCTGGCATCTCACTCTCTTTGAATCTTCTTTATCATGCTAAGAGGAGCAGGAAAAAGCAAAAAATGTCAGAATTGCACCTTGCAATGTGGAGATATTACTGTTTGTGCATTTACAATATTCATTGATTTTTGCCATTGAAAAATGTCCAGAAATGTTTGAAGCTACTGACTGAATGAAAGGAGCTGGCATCTCACTCTCTTTGAATCTTCTTTATCATGCTAGGATTAGCAGGAAAAAGCAAAAAATTTCAGAATTGCACCTTGCAATGCGGAGAAATTACTGTTTGTGCATTTACAATATTCATTGATTTTTGCCATTGAAAAACGTCCAGAAATGTTTGAAGCTACTGACTGAATGAAAGGAGCTGGCATCTCACTCTCTTTGAATCTTCTTTATCATGCTAAGAGGAGCAGGAAAAAGCAAAAAAATTCAGAATTGCACCTTGCAATGCGGAGAAATTACTGTTTGTGCATTTACAATATTCATTGATTTTTGCCATTGAAAAACATCATGTTATTCATATACCAGAAATGTTTGAAGCTACTGACTGAATGAAAAGAGCTGGCATCTCACTCTCTTTGAATCTTCTTTATCATGCTAAGAGGAGCAGGAAAAAGCAAAAAATTTCAGAATTGCACCTTGCAATGTGGAGATATTACTGTTTGTGCATTTACAATATTCATTGATTTTTGCCATTGAAAAATGTCCAGAAATGTTTGAAGCTACTGACTGAATGAAAGGAGCTGGCATCTCACTCTCTTTGAATCTTCTTTATCATGCTAGGATTAGCAGGAAAGCAAAAAATTTCAGAATTGCACCTTGCAATGCGGAGAAATTACTGTTTGTGCATTTACAATATTCATTGATTTTTGCCATTGAAAAACATCATGTTATTCATATACCAGAAATGTTTGAAGCTACTGACTGAATGAAAAGAGCTGGCATCTCACTCTCTTTGAATCTTCTTTATCATGCTAAGAGGAGCAGGAAAAAGCAAAAAATTTCAGAATTGCACCTTGCAATGTGGAGATATTACTGTTTGTGCATTTACAATATTCATTGATTTTTGCCATTGAAAAACATCATGTTATTCATATACCAGAAATGTTTGAAGCTACTGACTGAATGAAAAGAGCTGGCATCTCACTCTCTTTGAATCTTCTTTATTATGCTAGGATTAGCAGGAAAAAGCAAAAAATTTCAGAATTGCACCTTGCAATGTGGAGAAATTACTGTTTGTGCATTTACAATATTCATTGATTTTTGCCATTGAAAAACGTCCAGAAATGTTTGAAGCTACTGACTGAATGAAAGGAGCTGGCATCTCACTCTCTTTGAATCTTCTTTATCATGCTAAGAGGAGCAGCAAAAAGCAAAAAATTTCAGAATTGCACCTTGCAATGCGGAGAAATTACTGTTTGTGCATTTACAATATTCATTGATTTTTTCCATTGAAAAACGTCCAGAAATGTTTGAAGCTACTGACTGAATGAAAGGAGCTGGCATCTCACTCTCTTTGAATCTTCTTTATCATGCTAAGAGGAGCAGGAAAAAGCAAAAAATTTCAGAATTGCACCTTGCAATGCGGAGAAATTACTGTTTGTGCATTTACAATATTCATTGATTTTTGCCATTGAAAAACATCATGTTATTCATATACCAGAGATGTTTGAAGCTACTGACTGAATGAAAGGAGCTGGCATCTCACTCTCTTTGAATCTTCTTTATCATGCTAAGAGGAGCAGGAAAAAGTAAAAAATTTCAGAATTGCACCTTGCAATGTGGAGATATTACTGTTTGTGCATTTACAATATTCATTGATTTTTGCCATTGAAAAACATCATGTTATTCATATACCAGAAATGTTTGAAGCTACTGACTGAATGAAAAGAGCTGGCATCTCACTCTCTTTGAATCTTCTTTATCATGCTAGGATTAGCAGGAAAAAGCAAAAAATTTCAGAATTGCACCTTGCAATGTGGAGAAATTACTGTTTGTGCATTTACAATATTCATTGATTTTTGCCATTGAAAAACGTCCAGAAATGTTTGAAGCTACTGACTGAATGAAAGGAGCTGGCATCTCACTCTCTTTGAATCTTCTTTATCATGCTAAGAGGAGCAGGAAAAAGCAAAAAATTTCAGAATTGCACCTTGCAATGCGGAGAAATTACTGTTTGTGCATTTACAATATTCATTGATTTTTGCCATTGAAAAACGTCCAGAAATGTTTGAAGCTACTGACTGAATGAAAGGAGCTGGCATCTCACTCTCTTTGAATCTTCTTTATCATGCTAGGATTAGCAGGAAAAAGCAAAAAATTTCAGAATTGCACCTTGGAATGCGGAGAAATTACTGTTTGTGCATTTACAATATTCATTGATTTTTGCCATTGAAAAACATCATGTTATTCATATACCAGAAATGTTTGAAGCTACTGACTGAATGAAAAGAGCTGGCATCTCACTCTCTTTGAATCTTCTTTATCATGCTAAGAGGAGCAGGAAAAAGCAAAAAATTTCAGAATTGCAACTTGCAATGTGGAGATATTACTGTTTGTGCATTTACAATATTCATTGATTTTTGCCATTGAAAAACGTCCAGAAATGTTTGAAGCTACTGAATGAATGAAAGGAGCTGGCATCTCACTCTCTTTGAATCTTCTTTATCATGCTAGGATTAGCAGGAAAAGCAAAAAATTTCAGAATTGCACCTTGCAATGCGGAGAAATTACTGTTTGTGCATTTACAATATTCATTGATTTTTGCCATTGAAAAACATCATGTTATTCATATACCAGAAATGTTTGAAGCTACTGGCTGAATGAAAGGAGCTGGCATCTCACTCTCTTTGAATCTTCTTTATCATGCTAGGATTAGCAGGAAAAAGCAAAAAATTTCTGAATTGCACCTTGCAATGCGGAGAAATTACTGTTTGTGCATTTACAATATTCATTGATTTTTGCCATTGAAAAACATCATGTTATTCATATACCAGAAATGTTTGAAGCTACTGACTGAATGAAAGGAGCTGGCATCTCACTCTCTTTGAATCTTCTTTATCATGCTAAGAGGAGCAGGAAAAAGCAAAAAATTTCAGAATTGCACCTTGCAATGTGGAGATATTACTGTTTGTGCATTTACAATATTCATTGATTTTTGCCATTGAAAAACATCATGTTATTCATATACCAGAAATGTTTGAAGCTACTGACTGAATGAAAAGAGCTGGCATCTCACTCTCTTTGAATCTTCTTTATCATGCTAGGATTAGCAGGAAAAAGCAAAAAATTTCAGAATTGCACCTTGCAATGTGGAGAAATTACTGTTTGTGCATTTACAATATTCATTGATTTTTGCCATTGAAAAACGTCCAGAAATGTTTGAAGCTACTGACTGAATGAAAGGAGCTGGCATCTCACTCTCTTTGAATCTTCTTTATCATGCTAAGAGGAGCAGGAAAAAGCAAAAATTTCAGAATTGCACCTTGCAATGCGGAGAAATTACTGTTTGTGCATTTACAATATTCATTGATTTTTGCCATTGAAAAACGTCCAGAAATGTTTGAAGCTACTGACTGAATGAAAGGAGCTGGCATCTCACTCTCTTTGAATCTTCTTTATCATGCTAGGATTAGCAGGAAAAAGCAAAAAATTTCAGAATTGCACCTTGCAATGCGGAGAAATTACTGTTTGTGCATTTACAATATTCATTGATTTTTGCCATTGAAAAACATCATGTTATTCATATACCAGAAATGTTTGAAGCTACTGACTGAATGAAAGGAGCTGGCATTTCACTCTCTTTGAATCTTCTTTATCATGCTAAGAGGAGCAGGAAAAAGCAAAAAATTTCAGAATTGCACCTTGCAATGCGGAAAAATTACTGTTTGTGCATTTACAATATTCATTGATTTTTGCCATTGAAAAACATCATGTTATTCATATACCAGAAATGTTTGAAGCTACTGACTGAATGAAAAGAGCTGGCATCTCACTCTCTTTGAATCTTCTTTATCATGCTAAGAGGAGCAGGAAAAAGCAAAAAATTTCAGAATTGCACCTTGCAATGTGGAGATATTACTGTTTGTGCATTTACAATATTCATTGATTTTTGCCATTGAAAAACGTCCAGAAATGTTTGAAGCTACTGACTGAATGAAAGGAGCTGGCATCTCACTCTCTTTGTTTCTTCTTTATCATGCTAAGAGGAGCAGGAAAAAGCAAAAAATTTCAGAATTGCACCTTGCAATGTGGAGATATTACTGTTTGTGCATTTACAATATTCATTGATTTTTGCCATTGAAAAACGTCCAGAAATGTTTGAAGCTACTGACTGAATGAAAGGAGCTGGCATCTCACTCTCTTTGAATCTTCTTTATCATGCTAGGATTAGCAGGAAAAAGCAAAAAATTTCAGAATTGCACCTTGCAATGTGGAGATATTACTGTTTGTGCATTTACAATATTCATTGATTTTTGCCATTGAAAAACATCATGTTATTCATATACCAGAAATGTTTGAAGCTACTGACTGAATGAAAGGAGCTGGCATCTCACTCTCTTTGAATCTTCTTTATCATGCTAAGAGGAGCAGGAAAAAGCAAAAAATTTCAGAATTGCACCTTGCAATGCGGAAAAATTACTGTTTGTGCATTTACAATATTCATTGATTTTTGCCATTGAAAAACATCATGTTATTCATATACCAGAAATGTTTGAAGCTACTGACTGAATGAAAAGAGCTGGCATCTCACTCTCTTTGAATCTTCTTTATCATGCTAAGAGGAGCAGGAAAAAGCAAAAAATTTCAGAATTGCACCTTGCAATGTGGAGATATTACTGTTTGTGCATTTACAATATTCATTGATTTTTGCCATTGAAAAACGTCCAGAAATGTTTGAAGCTACTGACTGAATGAAAGGAGCTGGCATCTCACTCTCTTTGTTTCTTCTTTATCATGCTAAGAGGAGCAGGAAAAAGCAAAAAATTTCAGAATTGCACCTTGCAATGTGGAGATATTACTGTTTGTGCATTTACAATATTCATTGATTTTTGCCATTGAAAAACGTCCAGAAATGTTTGAAGCTACTGACTGAATGAAAGGAGCTGGCATCTCACTCTCTTTGAATCTTCTTTATCATGCTAAGAGGAGCAGGAAAAAGCAAAAAATTTCAGAATTGCACCTTGCAATGCGGAGAAATTACTGTTTGTGCATTTACAATATTCATTGATTTTTGCCATTGAAAAACGTCCAGAAATGTTTGAAGCTACTGACTGAATGAAAGGAGCTGGCATCTCACTCTCTTTGAATCTTCTTTATCATGCTAGGATTAGCAGGAAAAAGCAAAAAATTTCAGAATTGCACCTTGGAATGCGGAGAAATTACTGTTTGTGCATTTACAATATTCATTGATTTTTGCCATTGAAAAACATCATGTTATTCATATACCAGAAATGTTTGAAGCTACTGACTGAATGAAAAGAGCTGGCATCTCACTCTCTTTGAATCTTCTTTATCATGCTAAGAGGAGCAGGAAAAAGCAAAAAATTTCAGAATTGCAACTTGCAATGTGGAGATATTACTGTTTGTGCATTTACAATATTCATTGATTTTTGCCATTGAAAAACGTCCAGAAATGTTTGAAGCTACTGAATGAATGAAAGGAGCTGGCATCTCACTCTCTTTGAATCTTCTTTATCATGCTAGGATTAGCAGGAAAAGCAAAAAATTTCAGAATTGCACCTTGCAATGCGGAGAAATTACTGTTTGTGCATTTACAATATTCATTGATTTTTGCCATTGAAAAACATCATGTTATTCATATACCAGAAATGTTTGAAGCTACTGGCTCAATGAAAGGAGCTGGCATCTCACTCTCTTTGAATCTTCTTTATCATGCTAGGATTAGCAGGAAAAAGCAAAAAATTTCTGAATTGCACCTTGCAATGCGGAGAAATTACTGTTTGTGCATTTACAATATTCATTGATTTTTGCCATTGAAAAACATCATGTTATTCATATACCAGAAATGTTTGAAGCTACTGACTGAATGAAAGGAGCTGGCATCTCACTCTCTTTGAATCTTCTTTATCATGCTAAGAGGAGCAGGAAAAAGCAAAAAATTTCAGAATTGCACCTTGCAATGTGGAGATATTACTGTTTGTGCATTTACAATATTCATTGATTTTTGCCATTGAAAAACATCATGTTATTCATATACCAGAAATGTTTGAAGCTACTGACTGAATGAAAAGAGCTGGCATCTCACTCTCTTTGAATCTTCTTTATCATGCTAGGATTAGCAGGAAAAAGCAAAAAATTTCAGAATTGCACCTTGCAATGTGGAGAAATTACTGTTTGTGCATTTACAATATTCATTGATTTTTGCCATTGAAAAACGTCCAGAAATGTTTGAAGCTACTGACTGAATGAAAGGAGCTGGCATCTCACTCTCTTTGAATCTTCTTTATCATGCTAAGAGGAGCAGGAAAAAGCAAAAAATTTCAGAATTGCACCTTGCAATGCGGAGAAATTACTGTTTGTGCATTTACAATATTCATTGATTTTTGCCATTGAAAAACGTCCAGAAATGTTTGAAGCTACTGACTGAATGAAAGGAGCTGGCATCTCACTCTCTTTGAATCTTCTTTATCATGCTAGGATTAGCAGGAAAAAGCAAAAAATTTCAGAATTGCACCTTGCAATGCGGAGAAATTACTGTTTGTGCATTTACAATATTCATTGATTTTTGCAATTGAAAAACATCATGTTATTCATATACCAGAAATGTTTGAAGCTACTGACTGAATGAAAGGAGCTGGCATCTCACTCTCTTTGAATCTTCTTTATCATGCTAAGAGGAGCAGGAAAAAGCAAAAAATTTCAGAATTGCACCTTGCAATGCGGAAAAATTACTGTTTGTGCATTTACAATATTCATTGATTTTTGCCATTGAAAAACATCATGTTATTCATATACCAGAAATGTTTGAAGCTACTGACTGAATGAAAAGAGCTGGCATCTCACTCTCTTTGAATCTTCTTTATCATGCTAAGAGGAGCAGGAAAAAGCAAAAAATTTCAGAATTGCACCTTGCAATGTGGAGATATTACTGTTTGTGCATTTACAATATTCATTGATTTTTGCCATTGAAAAACGTCCAGAAATGTTTGAAGCTACTGAATGAATGAAAGGAGCTGGCATCTCACTCTCTTTGTTTCTTCTTTATCATGCTAAGAGGAGCAGGAAAAAGCAAAAAATTTCAGAATTGCACCTTGCAATGTGGAGATATTACTGTTTGTGCATTTACAATATTCATTGATTTTTGCCATTGAAAAACGTCCAGAAATGTTTGAAGCTACTGACTGAATGAAAGGAGCTGGCATCTCACTCTCTTTGAATCTTCTTTATCATGCTAGGATTAGCAGGAAAAAGCAAAAAATTTCAGAATTGCACCTTGCAATGTGGAGATATTACTGTTTGTGCATTTACAATATTCATTGATTTTTGCCATTGAAAAACATCATGTTATTCATATACCAGAACTGTTTGAAGCTACTGACTGAATGAAAAGAGCTAGCTTCTCACTCTCTTTGAATCTTCTTTATCATGCTAAGAGGAGCAGGAAAAAGCAAAAAATTTCAGAATTGCACCTTGCAATGTGGAGATATTACTGTTTGTGCATTTACAATATTCATTGATTTTTGCCATTGAAAAATGTCCAGAAATGTTTGAAGCTACTGACTGAATGAAAGGAGCTGGCATCTCACTCTCTTTGAATCTTCTTTATCATGCTAGGATTAGCAGGAAAAAGAAAAAAAATTTCAGAATTGCACATTGCAATGTGGAGATATTACTGTTTGTGCATTTACAATATTCATTGATTTTTGCCATTGAAAAACATCCAGAAATGTTTGAAGCTACTGACTGAATGAAAGGAGCTGGCATCTCACTCTCTTTGAATCTTCTTTATCATGCTAGGATTAGCAGGAAAAAGCAAAAATTTTCAGAATTGCACCTTGCAATGCGTAGAAATTACTGTTTGTGCATTTACAATATTCATTGATTTTTGCCATTGAAAAACATCATGTTATTCATACACCAGAAATGTTTGAAGCTACTGACTGAATGAAAGGAGCTGGCATCTCACTCTCTTTGAATCTTCTTTATCATGCTAAGCGGAGCAGGAAAAAGCAAAAAATTTCAGAATTGCACCTTGCAATGTGGAGATATTACTGTTTGTGCATTTACAATATTCATTGATTTTTGCCATTGAAAAATGTCCAGAAATGTTTGAAGCTACTGACTGAATGAAAGGAGCTGGCATCTCACTCTCTTTGAATCTTCTTTATCATGCTAGGATTAGCAGGAAAAAGCAAAAAATTTCAGAATTGCACATTGCAATGTGGAGATATTACTGTTTGTGCATTTACAATATTCATTGATTTTTGCCATTGAAAAACGTCCAGAAATGTTTGAAGCTACTGACTGAATGAAAGGAGCTGGCATCTCACTCTCTTTGAATCTTCTTTATCATGCTAGGATTAGCAGGAAAAAGCTAAAAATTTCAGAATTGCACCTTGCAATGTGGAGATATTACTGTTTGTGCATTTACAATATTCATTGATTTTTGCCATTGAAAAACATCCAGAAATGTTTGAAGCTACTGACTGAATGAAAGGAGCTGGCATCTCACTCTCTTTGAATCTTCTTTATCATGCTAGGATTAGCAGGAAAAAGCAAAAAATTTCAGAATTGCACCTTGCAATGTGGAGATATTACTGTTTGTGCATTTACAATATTCATTGATTTTTGCCTTTGAAAAACGTCCAGAAATGTTTGAAGCTACTGACTGAATGAAAGGAGCTGGCATCTCACTCTCATTGAATCTTCTTTATCATGCTAGGTTTAGCAGTAAAAAGGAAAAAATTTCAGAATTGCACCTTGCAATGTGGAGATATTACTGTTTGTGCATTTACAATATTCATTGATTTTTGCCATTGAAAAACGTCCAGAAATGTTTGAAGCTACTGACTGAATGAAAGGAGCTGGCATCTCACTCTCTTTGAATCTTCTTTATCATGCTAGGATTAGCAGGAAAAAGCAAAAAATTTCAGAATTGCACCTTGCAATGTGGAGATATTACTGTTTGTGCATTTACAATATTCATTGATTTTTGCCATTGAAAAACATCATGTTATTCATATACCAGAAATGTTTGAAGCTACTGACTGAATGAAAAGAGCTGGCATCTCACTCTCTTTGAATCTTCTTTATCATGCTAAGAGGAGCAGGAAAAAGCAAAAAATTTCAGAATTGCACCTTGCAATGTGGAGATATTACTGTTTGTGCATTTACAATATTCATTGATTTTTGCCATTGAAAAACGTCCAGAAATGTTTGAAGCTACTGACTGAATGAAAGGAGCTGGCATCTCACTCTCTTTGAATCTTCTTTATCATGCTAGGATTAGCAGGAAAAAGCAAAAAATTTCAGAATTGCTCCTTGCAATGTGGAGATATTACTGTTTGTGCATTTACAATATTCATTGATTTTTGCCATTGAAAAACGTCCAGAAATGTTTGAAGCTACTGACTGAATGAAAGGAGCTGGCATCTCACTCTCTTTGAATCTTCTTTATCATGCTAGGATTAGCAGGAAAAAGCAAAAAATTTCAGAATTGCACATTGCAATGTGGAGATATTACTGTTTGTGCATTTACAATATTCATTGATTTTTGCCATTGAAAAACGTCCAGAAATGTTTGAAGCTACTGACTGAATGAAAGGAGCTGGCATCTCACTCTCTTTGAATCTTCTTTATCATGCTAGGATTAGCAGGAAAAAGCAAAAAAATTCAGAATTGCACCTTGCAATGTGGAGATATTACTGTTTGTGCATTTACAATATTCATTGAATTTTGCCATTGAAAAACGTCCAGAAATGTTTGAAGCTACTGACTGAATTAAAGGAGCTGGCATCTCACTCTCTTTGAATCGTCTTTATCATGCTAGGTTTAGCAGGAAAAAGCAAAAAATTTCAGAATTGCACCTTGCAATGTGGAGATATTACTGTTTGTGCATTTACAATATTCATTGATTTTTGCCATTGAAAAACGTCCAGAAATGTTTGAAGCTACTGACTGAATGAAAGGAACTGGCATCTCACTCTCTTTGAATCTTCTTTATCATGCTAGGATTAGCAGGAAAAAGCAAAAAATTTCAGAATTGCACCTTGCAATGTGGAGAAATTACTGTTTGTGCATTTACAATATTCATTGATTTTTGCCATTGAAAAACATCATGTTATTCATATACCAGAAATGTTTGAAGCTACTGACTGAATGGAAAGAGCTGGCATCTCACTCTCTTTGAATCTTCTGTATCATGCTAAGAGGAGCAGGAAAAAGCAAAAAATTTCAGAATTGCACCTTGCAATGTGGAGATATTACTGTTTGTGCATTTACAATATTCATTGATTTTTGCCATTGAAAAACGTCCAGAAATGTTTGAAGCTACTGACTGAATGAAAGGAGCTGGCATCTCACTCTCTTTGAATCTTCTTTATCATGCTAGGATTAGCAAGAAAAAGCAAAAAATTTCAGAATTGCACATTGCAATGTGGAGATATTACTGTTTGTGCATTTACAATATTCATTGATTTTTGCCATTGAAAAACGTCCAGAAATGTTTGAAGCTACTGACTGAATGAAAGGAGCTGGCATCTCACTCTCTTTGAATCTTCTTTATCATGCTAGGATTAGCAGGAAAAAGCTAAAAATTTCAGAATTGCACCTTGCAATGTGGAGATATTACTGTTTGTGCATTTACAATATTCATTGATTTTTGCCATTGAAAAACGTCCAGAAATGTTTGAAGCTACTGACTGAATGAAAGGAGCTGGCATCTCACTCTCTTTGAATCTTCTTTATCATGCTAGGATTAGCAGGAAAAAGCAAAAAATTTCAGAATTGCACCTTGCAATGTGGAGATATTACTGTTTGTGCATTTACAATATTCATTGATTTTTGCCTTTGAAAAACGTCCAGAAATGTTTGAAGCTACTGACTGAATGAAAGGAGCTGGCATCTCACTCTCATTGAATCTTCTTTATCATGCTAGGTTTAGCAGTAAAAAGCAAAAAATTTCAGAATTGCACCTTGCAATGTGGAGATATTACTGTTTGTGCATTTACAATATTCATTGATTTTTGCCATTGAAAAACGTCCAGAAATGTTTGAAGCTACTGACTGAATGAAAGGAGCTGGCATCTCACTCTCTTTGAATCTTCTTTATCATGCTAGGATTAGCAGGAAAAAGCAAAAAATTTCAGAATTGCACCTTGCAATGTGGAGATATTACTGTTTGTGCATTTACAATATTCATTGATTTTTGCCATTGAAAAACATCATGTTATTCATATACCAGAAATGTTTGAAGCTACTGACTGAATGAAAAGAGCTGGCATCTCACTCTCTTTGAATCTTCTTTATCATGCTAAGAGGAGCAGGAAAAAGCAAAAAATTTCAGAATTGCACCTTGCAATGTGGAGATATTACTGTTTGTGCATTTACAATATTCATTGATTTTTGCCATTGAAAAACGTCCAGAAATGTTTGAAGCTACTGACTGAATGAAAGGAGCTGGCATCTCACTCTCTTTGAATCTTCTTTATCATGCTAGGATTAGCAGGAAAAAGCAAAAAATTTCAGAATTGCTCCTTGCAATGTGGAGATATTACTGTTTGTGCATTTACAATATTCATTGATTTTTGCCATTGAAAAACGTCCAGAAATGTTTGAAGCTACTGACTGAATGAAAGGAGCTGGCATCTCACTTTCTTTGAATCTTCTTTATCATGCTAGGATTAGCAGGAAAAAGCTAAAAATTTCAGAATTGCACCTTGCAATGTGGAGATATTACTGTTTGTGCATTTACAATATTCATTGATTTTTGCAATTGAAAAACATCCAGAAATGTTTGAAGCTACTGACTGAATGAAAGGAGCTGGCATCTCACTCTCTTTGAATCTTCTTTATCATGCTAGGATTAGCAGGAAAAAGCAAAAAATTTCAGAATTGCACCTTGCAATGTGGAGATATTACTGTTTGTGCATTTACAATATTCATTGATTTTTGCCTTTGAAAAACGTCCAGAAATGTTTGAAGCTACTGACTGAATGAAAGGAGCTGGCATCTCACTCTCATTGAATCTTCTTTATCATGCTAGGTTTAGCAGTAAAAAGCAAAAAATTTCAGAATTGCACCTTGCAATGTGGAGATATTACTGTTTGTGCATTTACAATATTCATTGATTTTTGCCATTGAAAAACGTCCAGAAATGTTTGAAGCTACTGACTGAATGAAAGGAGCTGGCATCTCACTCTCTTTGAATCTTCTTTATCATGCTAGGATTAGCAGGAAAAAGCAAAAAATTTCAGAATTGCACCTTGCAATGTGGAGATATTACTGTTTGTGCATTTACAATATTCATTGATTTTTGCCATTGAAAAACATCATGTTATTCATATACCAGAAATGTTTGAAGCTACTGACTGAATGAAAAGAGCTGGCATCTCACTCTCTTTGAATCTTCTTTATCATGCTAAGAGGAGCAGGAAAAAGCAAAAAATTTCAGAATTGCACCTTGCAATGTGGAGATATTACTGTTTGTGCATTTACAATATTCATTGATTTTTGCCATTGAAAAACGTCCAGAAATGTTTGAAGCTACTGACTGAATGAAAGGAGCTGGCATCTCACTCTCTTTGAATCTTCTTTATCATGCTAGGATTAGCAGGAAAAAGCAAAAAATTTCAGAATTGCTCCTTGCAATGTGGAGATATTACTGTTTGTGCATTTACAATATTCATTGATTTTTGCCATTGAAAAACGTCCAGAAATGTTTGAAGCTACTGACTGAATGAAAGGAGCTGGCATCTCACTCTCTTTGAATCTTCTTTATCATGCTAGGATTAGCAGGAAAAAGCAAAAAATTTCAGAATTGCACATTGCAATGTGGAGATATTACTGTTTGTGCATTTACAATATTCATTGATTTTTGCCATTGAAAAACGTCCAGAAATGTTTGAAGCTACTGACTGAATGAAAGGAGCTGGCATCTCACTCTCTTTGAATCTTCTTTATCATGCTAGGATTAGCAGGAAAAAGCAAAAAAATTCAGAATTGCACCTTGCAATGTGGAGATATTACTGTTTGTGCATTTACAATATTCATTGAATTTTGCCATTGAAAAACGTCCAGAAATGTTTGAAGCTACTGACTGAATTAAAGGAGCTGGCATCTCACTCTCTTTGAATCTTCTTTATCATGCTAGGTTTAGCAGGAAAAAGCAAAAAATTTCAGAATTGCACCTTGCAATGTGGAGATATTACTGTTTGTGCATTTACAATATTCATTGATTTTTGCCATTGAAAAACGTCCAGAAATGTTTGAAGCTACTGACTGAATGAAAGGAACTGGCATCTCACTCTCTTTGAATCTTCTTTATCATGCTAGGATTAGCAGGAAAAAGCAAAAAATTTCAGAATTGCACCTTGCAATGTGGAGATATTACTGTTTGTGCATTTACAATATTCATTGATTTTGCCATTGAAAAACGTCCAGAAATGTTTGAAGCTACTGACTGAATGAAAGGAGCTGGCATCTCACTCTCTTTGAATCTTCTTTATCATGCTAGGATTAGCAGGAAAAAGCAAAAAATTTCAGAATTGCACCTTGCAATGCGGAGAAATTACTGTTTGTGCATTTACAATATTCATTGATTTTTGCCATTGAAAAACATCATGTTATTCATATACCAGAAATGTTTGAAGCTACTGACTGAATGAAAAGAGCTGGCATCTCACTCTCTTTGAATCTTCTTTATCATGCTAAGAGGAGCAGGAAAAAGCAAAAAAATTCAGAATTGCGCCTTGCAATGTGGAGATATTACTGTTTGTGCATTTACAATATTCATTGATTTTTGCCATTGAAAAACGTCCAGAAATGTTTGAAGCTACTGACTGAATGAAAGGAGCTGGCATCTCACTCTCTTTGAATCTTCTTTATCATGCTAGGATTAGCAGGAAAAAGCAAAAAATGTCATAATTGCACCTTGCAATGCGGAGAAATTACTGTTTGTGCATTTACAATATTCATTGATTTTTGCCATTGAAAAACATCATGTTATTCATATACCAGAAATGTTTGAAGCTACTGACTGAATGAAAAGAGCTGGCATCTCACTCTCTTTGAATCTTCTTTATCATGCTAAGAGGAGCAGGAAAAAGCAAAAAATTTCAGAATTGCACCTTGCAATGTGGAGATATTACTGTTTGTGCATTTACAATATTCATTGATTTTTGCCATTGAAAAATATCATGTTATTCATATACCAGAAATGTTTGAAGCTACTGACTGAATGAAAAGAGCTGGCATCTCACTCTCTTTGAATCTTCTTTATCATGCTAAGAGGAGCAGGAAAAAGCAAAAAATTTCAGAATTGCACCTTGCAATGTGGAGATATTACTGTTTGTGCATTTACAATATTCATTGATTTTTGCCATTGAAAAACGTCCAGAAATGTTTGAAGCTACTGACTGAATGAAAGGAGCTGGCATCTCACTCTCTTTGAATCTTCTTTATCATGCTAGGATTAGCAGGAAAAAGCAAAAAATTTCAGAATTGCACCTTGCAATGTGGAGATATTACTGTTTGTGCATTTACAATATTCATTGATTTTTGCCATTGAAAAACGTCCAGAAATGTTTGAAGCTACTGACTGAATGAAAGGAGCTGGCATCTCACTCTCTTTGAATCTTCTTTATCATGCTAGGATTAGCAGGAAAAAGCAAAAAATTTCAGAATTGCACCTTGCAATGTGGAGATATTACTGTTTGTGCATTTACAATATTCATTGATTTTTGCCATTGAAAAACGTCCAGAAATGTTTGAAGCTACTGACTAAATGAAGGGAGCTGGCATCTCACTCTCTTTGAATCTTCTTTATCATGCTAGGATTAGCAGGAAAAAGCAAAAAATTTCAGAATTGCACCTTGCAATGTGGAGATATTACTGTTTGTGCATTTACAATATTCATTGATTTTTGCCATTGAAAAACGTCCAGAAATGTTTGAAGCTACTGACTGAATGAAAGGAGCTGGCATCTCACTCTCTTTGAATCTTCTTTATCATGCTAGGATTAGCAGGAAAAAGCAAAAAATTTCAGAATTGCACCTTGCAATGCGGAGAAATTACTGTTTGTGCATTTACAATATTCATTGATTTTTGCCATTGAAAAACGTCCAGAAATGTTTGAAGCTACTGACTGAATGAAAGGAGCTGGCATCTCACTCTCTTTGAATATTCTTTATCATGCTAGGATTAGCAGGAAAAAGCAAAAAATTTCAGAATTGCACCTTGCAATGTGGAGATATTACTGTTTGTGCATTTACAATATTCATTGATTTTTGCCATTGAAAAACGTCCAGAAATGTTTGAAGCTACTGACTGAATGAAAGGAGCTGGCATCTCACTCTCTTTGAATCTTCTTTATCATGCTAGGATTAGCAGGAAAAAGCAAAAAATTTCAGAATTGCTCCTTGCAATGTGGAGATATTACTGTTTGTGCATTTACAATATTCATTGATTTTTGCCATTGAAAAACGTCCAGAAATGTTTGAAGCTACTGACTGAATGAAAGGAGCTGGCATCTCACTCTCTTTGAATCTTCTTTATCATGCTAGGATTAGCAGGAAAAAGCAAAAAATTTCAGAATTGCACATTGCAATGTGGAGATATTGCTGTTTGTGCATTTACAATATTCATTGATTTTTGCCATTGAAAAACGTCCAGAAATGTTTGAAGCTACTGACTGAATGAAAGGAGCTGGCATCTCACTCTCTTTGAATCTTCTTTATCATGCTAGGATTAGCAGGAAAAAGCAAAAAAATTCAGAATTGCACCTTGCAATGTGGAGATATTACTGTTTGTGCATTTACAATATTCATTGAATTTTGCCATTGAAAAACGTCCAGAAATGTTTGAAGCTACTGACTGAATTAAAGGAGCTGGCATCTCACTCTCTTTGAATCTTCTTTATCATGCTAGGTTTAGCAGGAAAAAGCAAAAAATTACAGAATTGCACCTTGCAATGTGGAGATATTACTGTTTGTGCATTTACAATATTCATTGATTTTTGCCATTGAAAAACGTCCAGAAATGTTTGAAGCTACTGACTGAATGAAAGGAACTGGCATCTCACTCTCTTTGAATCTTCTTTATCATGCTAGGATTAGCAGGAAAAAGCAAAAAATTTCAGAATTGCACCTTGCAATGTGGAGAAATTACTGTTTGTGCATTTACAATATTCATTGATTTTTGCCATTGAAAAACATCATGTTATTCATATACCAGAAATGTTTGAAGCTACTGACTGAATGGAAAGAGCTGGCATCTCACTCTCTTTGAATCTTCTTTATCATGCTAAGAGGAGCAGGAAAAAGCAAAAAATTTCAGAATTGCACCTTGCAATGTGGAGATATTACTGTTTGTGCATTTACAATATTCATTGATTTTTGCCATTGAAAAACGTCCAGAAATGTTTGAAGCTACTGACTGAATGAAAGGAGCTGGCATCTCACTCTCTTTGAATCTTCTTTATCATGCTAGGATTAGCAGGAAAAAGCAAAAAATTTCAGAATTGCACCTTGCAATGTGGAGAAATTACTGTTTGTGCATTTACAATATTCATTGATTTTTGCCATTGAAAAACATCATGTTATTCATATACCAGAAATGTTTGAAGCTACTGACTGAATGGAAAGAGCTGGCATCTCACTCTCTTTGAATCTTCTTTATCATGCTAAGAGGAGCAGGAAAAAGCAAAAAATTTCAGAATTGCACCTTGCAATGTGGAGATATTACTGTTTGTGCATTTACAATATTCATTGATTTTTGCCATTGAAAAACGTCCAGAAATGTTTGAAGCTACTGACTGAATGAAAGGAGCTGGCATCTCACTCTCTTTGAATCTTCTTTATCATGCTAGGATTAGCAGGAAAAAGCAAAAAATTTCAGAATTGCACCTTGCAATGTGGAGATATTACTGTTTGTGCATTTACAATATTCATTGATTTTTGCCATTGAAAAACGTCCAGAAATGTTTGAAGCTACTGACTGAATGAAAGGAGCTGGCATCTCACTCTCTTTGAATCTTCTTTATCATGCTAGGATTAGCAAGAAAAAGCAAAAAATTTCAGAATTGCACATTGCAATGTGGAGATATTACTGTTTGTGCATTTACAATATTCATTGATTTTTGCCATTGAAAAACGTCCAGAAATGTTTGAAGCTACTGACTGAATGAAAGGAGCTGGCATCTCACTCTCTTTGAATCTTCTTTATCATGCTAGGATTAGCAGGAAAAAGCTAAAAATTTCAGAATTGCACCTTGCAATGTGGAGATATTACTGTTTGTGCATTTACAATATTCATTGATTTTTGCCATTGAAAAACGTCCAGAAATGTTTGAAGCTACTGACTGAATGAAAGGAGCTGGCATCTCACTCTCTTTGAATCTTCTTTATCATGCTAGGATTAGCAGGAAAAAGCAAAAAATTTCAGAATTGCACCTTGCAATGTGGAGATATTACTGTTTGTGCATTTACAATATTCATTGATTTTTGCCTTTGAAAAACGTCCAGAAATGTTTGAAGCTACTGACTGAATGAAAGGAGCTGGCATCTCACTCTCATTGAATCTTCTTTATCATGCTAGGTTTAGCAGTAAAAAGCAAAAAATTTCAGAATTGCACCTTGCAATGTGGAGATATTACTGTTTGTGCATTTACAATATTCATTGATTTTTGCCATTGAAAAACGTCCAGAAATGTTTGAAGCTACTGACTGAATGAAAGGAGCTGGCATCTCACTCTCTTTGAATCTTCTTTATCATGCTAGGATTAGCAGGAAAAAGCAAAAAATTTCAGAATTGCACCTTGCAATGTGGAGATATTACTGTTTGTGCATTTACAATATTCATTGATTTTTGCCATTGAAAAACATCATGTTATTCATATACCAGAAATGTTTGAAGCTACTGACTGAATGAAAAGAGCTGGCATCTCACTCTCTTTGAATCTTCTTTATCATGCTAAGAGGAGCAGGAAAAAGCAAAAAATTTCAGAATTGCACCTTGCAATGTGGAGATATTACTGTTTGTGCATTTACAATATTCATTGATTTTTGCCATTGAAAAACGTCCAGAAATGTTTGAAGCTACTGACTGAATGAAAGGAGCTGGCATCTCACTCTCTTTGAATCTTCTTTATCATGCTAGGATTAGCAGGAAAAAGCAAAAAATTTCAGAATTGCTCCTTGCAATGTGGAGATATTACTGTTTGTGCATTTACAATATTCATTGATTTTTGCCATTGAAAAACGTCCAGAAATGTTTGAAGCTACTGACTGAATGAAAGGAGCTGGCATCTCACTCTCTTTGAATCTTCTTTATCATGCTAGGATTAGCAGGAAAAAGCAAAAAATTTCAGAATTGCACCTTGCAATGTGGAGATATTACTGTTTGTGCATTTACAATATTCATTGATTTTTGCCATTGAAAAACGTCCAGAAATGTTTGAGGCTACTGACTGAATGAAAGGAGCTGGCATCTCACTCTCTTTGAATCTTCTTTATCATGCAAGGATTAGCAGGAAAAAGCAAAAAATTTCAGAATTGCACCTTGCAATGCGGAGAAATTACTGTTTGTGCATTTACAATATTCATTGATTTTTGCCATTGAAAAACGTCCAGAAATGTTTGAAGCTACTGACTGAATGAAAGGAGCTGGCATCTCACTCTCTTTGAATATTCTTTATCATGCTAGGATTAGCAGGAAAAAGCAAAAATTTCAGAATTGCACCTTGCAATGTGGAGATATTACTGTTTGTGCATTTACAATATTCATTGATTTTTGCCATTGAAAAACGTCCAGAAATGTTTGAAGCTACTGACTGAATGAAAGGAGCTGGCATCTCACTCTCTTTGAATCTTCTTTATCATGCTAGGATTAGCAGGAAAAAGCAAAAAATTTCAGAATTGCACCTTGCAATGTGGAGATATTACTGTTTGTGCATTTACAATATTCATTGATTTTGCCATTGAAAAACGTCCAGAAATGTTTGAAGCTACTGACTGAATGAAAGGAGCTGGCATCTCACTCTCTTTGAATCTTCTTTATCATGCTAGGATTAGCAGGAAAAAGCAAAAAATTTCAGAATTGCACCTTGCAATGCGGAGAAATTACTGTTTGTGCATTTACAATATTCATTGATTTTTGCCATTGAAAAACATCATGTTATTCATATACCAGAAATGTTTGAAGCTACTGACTGAATGAAAAGAGCTGGCATCTCACTCTCTTTGAATCTTCTTTATCATGCTAAGAGGAGCAGGAAAAAGCAAAAAAATTCAGAATTGCGCCTTGCAATGTGGAGATATTACTGTTTGTGCATTTACAATATTCATTGATTTTTGCCATTGAAAAACGTCCAGAAATGTTTGAAGCTACTGACTGAATGAAAGGAGCTGGCATCTCACTCTCTTTGAATCTTCTTTATCATGCTAGGATTAGCAGGAAAAAGCAAAAAATGTCATAATTGCACCTTGCAATGCGGAGAAATTACTGTTTGTGCATTTACAATATTCATTGATTTTTGCCATTGAAAAACATCATGTTATTCATATACCAGAAATGTTTGAAGCTACTGACTGAATGAAAAGAGCTGGCATCTCACTCTCTTTGAATCTTCTTTATCATGCTAAGAGGAGCAGGAAAAAGCAAAAAATTTCAGAATTGCACCTTGCAATGTGGAGATATTACTGTTTGTGCATTTACAATATTCATTGATTTTTGCCATTGAAAAATATCATGTTATTCATATACCAGAAATGTTTGAAGCTACTGACTGAATGAAAAGAGCTGGCATCTCACTCTCTTTGAATCTTCTTTATCATGCTAAGAGGAGCAGGAAAAAGCAAAAAATTTCAGAATTGCACCTTGCAATGTGGAGATATTACTGTTTGTGCATTTACAATATTCATTGATTTTTGCCATTGAAAAACGTCCAGAAATGTTTGAAGCTACTGACTGAATGAAAGGAGCTGGCATCTCACTCTCTTTGAATCTTCTTTATCATGCTAGGATTAGCAGGAAAAAGCAAAAAATTTCAGAATTGCACCTTGCAATGTGGAGATATTACTGTTTGTGCATTTACAATATTCATTGATTTTTGCCATTGAAAAACGTCCAGAAATGTTTGAAGCTACTGACTGAATGAAAGGAGCTGGCATCTCACTCTCTTTGAATCTTCTTTATCATGCTAGGATTAGCAGGAAAAAGCAAAAAATTTCAGAATTGCACCTTGCAATGTGGAGATATTACTGTTTGTGCATTTACAATATTCATTGATTTTTGCCATTGAAAAACGTCCAGAAATGTTTGAAGCTACTGACTAAATGAAGGGAGCTGGCATCTCACTCTCTTTGAATCTTCTTTATCATGCTAGGATTAGCAGGAAAAAGCAAAAAATTTCAGAATTGCACCTTGCAATGTGGAGATATTACTGTTTGTGCATTTACAATATTCATTGATTTTTGCCATTGAAAAACGTCCAGAAATGTTTGAAGCTACTGACTGAATGAAAGGAGCTGGCATCTCACTCTCTTTGAATCTTCTTTATCATGCTAGGATTAGCAGGAAAAAGCAAAAAATTTCAGAATTGCACCTTGCAATGCGGAGAAATTACTGTTTGTGCATTTACAATATTCATTGATTTTTGCCATTGAAAAACGTCCAGAAATGTTTGAAGCTACTGACTGAATGAAAGGAGCTGGCATCTCACTCTCTTTGAATATTCTTTATCATGCTAGGATTAGCAGGAAAAAGCAAAAAATTTCAGAATTGCACCTTGCAATGTGGAGATATTACTGTTTGTGCATTTACAATATTCATTGATTTTTGCCATTGAAAAACGTCCAGAAATGTTTGAAGCTACTGACTGAATGAAAGGAGCTGGCATCTCACTCTCTTTGAATCTTCTTTATCATGCTAGGATTAGCAGGAAAAAGCAAAAAATTTCAGAATTGCTCCTTGCAATGTGGAGATATTACTGTTTGTGCATTTACAATATTCATTGATTTTTGCCATTGAAAAACGTCCAGAAATGTTTGAAGCTACTGACTGAATGAAAGGAGCTGGCATCTCACTCTCTTTGAATCTTCTTTATCATGCTAGGATTAGCAGGAAAAAGCAAAAAATTTCAGAATTGCACATTGCAATGTGGAGATATTGCTGTTTGTGCATTTACAATATTCATTGATTTTTGCCATTGAAAAACGTCCAGAAATGTTTGAAGCTACTGACTGAATGAAAGGAGCTGGCATCTCACTCTCTTTGAATCTTCTTTATCATGCTAGGATTAGCAGGAAAAAGCAAAAAAATTCAGAATTGCACCTTGCAATGTGGAGATATTACTGTTTGTGCATTTACAATATTCATTGAATTTTGCCATTGAAAAACGTCCAGAAATGTTTGAAGCTACTGACTGAATTAAAGGAGCTGGCATCTCACTCTCTTTGAATCTTCTTTATCATGCTAGGTTTAGCAGGAAAAAGCAAAAAATTACAGAATTGCACCTTGCAATGTGGAGATATTACTGTTTGTGCATTTACAATATTCATTGATTTTTGCCATTGAAAAACGTCCAGAAATGTTTGAAGCTACTGACTGAATGAAAGGAACTGGCATCTCACTCTCTTTGAATCTTCTTTATCATGCTAGGATTAGCAGGAAAAAGCAAAAAATTTCAGAATTGCACCTTGCAATGTGGAGAAATTACTGTTTGTGCATTTACAATATTCATTGATTTTTGCCATTGAAAAACATCATGTTATTCATATACCAGAAATGTTTGAAGCTACTGACTGAATGGAAAGAGCTGGCATCTCACTCTCTTTGAATCTTCTTTATCATGCTAAGAGGAGCAGGAAAAAGCAAAAAATTTCAGAATTGCACCTTGCAATGTGGAGATATTACTGTTTGTGCATTTACAATATTCATTGATTTTTGCCATTGAAAAACGTCCAGAAATGTTTGAAGCTACTGACTGAATGAAAGGAGCTGGCATCTCACTCTCTTTGAATCTTCTTTATCATGCTAGGATTAGCAGGAAAAAGCAAAAAATTTCAGAATTGCTCCTTGCAATGTGGAGATATTACTGTTTGTGCATTTACAATATTCATTGATTTTTGCCATTGAAAAACGTCCAGAAATGTTTGAAGCTACTGACTGAATGAAAGGAGCTGGCATCTCACTCTCTTTGAATCTTCTTTATCATGCTAGGATTAGCAGGAAAAAGCAAAAAATTTCAGAATTGCACCTTGCAATGTGGAGATATTACTGTTTGTGCATTTACAATATTCATTGATTTTTGCCATTGAAAAACGTCCAGAAATGTTTGAAGCTACTGACTGAATGAAAGGAGCTGGCATCTCACTCTCTTTGAATCTTCTTTATCATGCAAGGATTAGCAGGAAAAAGCAAAAAATTTCAGAATTGCACCTTGCAATGCGGAGAAATTACTGTTTGTGCATTTACAATATTCATTGATTTTTGCCATTGAAAAACGTCCAGAAATGTTTGAAGCTACTGACTGAATGAAAGGAGCTGGCATCTCACTCTCTTTGAATATTCTTTATCATGCTAGGATTAGCAGGAAAAAGCAAAAATTTCAGAATTGCACCTTGCAATGTGGAGATATTACTGTTTGTGCATTTACAATATTCATTGATTTTTGCCATTGAAAAACGTCCAGAAATGTTTGAAGCTACTGACTGAATGAAAGGAGCTGGCATCTCACTCTCTTTGAATCTTCTTTATCATGCTAGGATTAGCAGGAAAAAGCAAAAAATTTCAGAATTGCACCTTGCAATGTGGAGATATTACTGTTTGTGCATTTACAATATTCATTGATTTTGCCATTGAAAAACGTCCAGAAATGTTTGAAGCTACTGACTGAATGAAAGGAGCTGGCATCTCACTCTCTTTGAATCTTCTTTATCATGCTAGGATTAGCAGGAAAAAGCAAAAAATTTCAGAATTGCACCTTGCAATGCGGAGAAATTACTGTTTGTGCATTTACAATATTCATTGATTTTTGCCTTTGAAAAACATCATGTTATTCATATACCAGAAATGTTTGAAGCTACTGACTGAATGAAAAGAGCTGGCATCTCACTCTCTTTGAATCTTCTTTATCATGCTAGGATTAGCAGGAAAAAGCAAAAAATTTCAGAATTGCACCTTGCAATGTGGAGATATTACTGTTTGTGCATTTACAATATTCATTGATTTTTGCCATTGAAAAACGTCCAGAAATGTTTGAAGCTACTGACTGAATGAAAGGAGATGGCATCTCACTCTCTTTGAATCTTCTTTATCATGCTAGGATTAGCAGGAAAAAGCAAAAAATTTCAGAATTGCACCTTGCAATGTGGAGATATTACTGTTTGTGCATGTACAATATTCATTGATTTTTGCCATTGAAAAACGTCCAGAAATGTTTGAGGCTACTGAAAGAATGAAAGGAGCTGGCATCTCACTCTCTTTGAATCTTCTTTATCATGCTAGGATTAGCAGGAAAAAGCAAAAAATTTCAGAATTGCACCTTGCAATGCGGAGAAATTACTGTTTGTGCATTTACAATATTCATTGATTTTTGCCATTGAAAAACATCATGTTATTCATATACCAGAAATGTTTGAAGCTACTGACTGAATGAAAAGAGCTGGCATCTCACTCTCTTTGAATCTTCTTTATCATGCTAAGAGGAGCAGGAAAAAGCAAAAAAATTCAGAATTGCGCCTTGCAATGTGGAGATATTACTGTTTGTGCATTTACAATATTCATTGATTTTTGCCATTGAAAAACGTCCAGAAATGTTTGAAGCTACTGACTGAATGAAAGGAGCTGGCATCTCACTCTCTTTGAATCTTCTTTATCATGCTAGGATTAGCAGGAAAAAGCAAAAAATGTCATAATTGCACCTTGCAATGCGGAGAAATTACTGTTTGTGCATTTACAATATTCATTGATTTTTGCCATTGAAAAACATCATGTTATTCATATACCAGAAATGTTTGAAGCTACTGACTGAATGAAAAGAGCTGGCATCTCACTCTCTTTGAATCTTCTTTATCATGCTAAGAGGAGCAGGAAAAAGCAAAAAATTTCAGAATTGCACCTTGCAATGTGGAGATATTACTGTTTGTGCATTTACAATATTCATTGATTTTTGCCATTGAAAATATCATGTTATTCATATACCAGAAATGTTTGAAGCTACTGACTGAATGAAAAGAGCTGGCATCTCACTCTCTTTGAATCTTCTTTATCATGCTAAGAGGAGCAGGAAAAAGCAAAAAATTTCAGAATTGCACCTTGCAATGTGGAGATATTACTGTTTGTGCATTTACAATATTCATTGATTTTTGCCATTAAAAAACGTCCAGAAATGTTTGAAGCTACTGACTGAATGAAAGGAGCTGGCATCTCACTCTCTTTGAATCTTCTTTATCATGCTAGGATTAGCAGGAAAAAGCAAAAAATTTCAGAATTGCACCTTGCAATGTGGAGATATTACTGTTTGTGCATTTACAATATTCATTGATTTTTGCCATTGAAAAACGTCCAGAAATGTTTGAAGCTACTGACTGAATGAAAGGAGCTGGCATCTCACTCTCTTTGAATCTTCTTTATCATGCTAGGATTAGCAGGAAAAAGCAAAAAATTTCAGAATTGCACCTTGCAATGTGGAGATATTACTGTTTGTGCATTTACAATATTCATTGATTTTTGCCATTGAAAAACGTCCAGAAATGTTTGAAGCTACTGACTAAATGAAGGGAGCTGGCATCTCACTCTCTTTGAATCTTCTTTATCATGCTAGGATTAGCAGGAAAAAGCAAAAAATTTCAGAATTGCACCTTGCAATGTGGAGATATTACTGTTTGTGCATTTACAATATTCATTGATTTTTGCCATTGAAAAACGTCCAGAAATGTTTGAAGCTACTGACTGAATGAAAGGAGCTGGCATCTCACTCTCTTTGAATCTTCTTTATCATGCTAGGATTAGCAGGAAAAAGCAAAAAATTTCAGAATTGCACCTTGCAATGCGGAGAAATTACTGTTTGTGCATTTACAATATTCATTGATTTTTGCCATTGAAAAACGTCCAGAAATGTTTGAAGCTACTGACTGAATGAAAGGAGCTGGCATCTCACTCTCTTTGAATATTCTTTATCATGCTAGGATTAGCAGGAAAAAGCAAAAAATTTCAGAATTGCACCTTGCAATGTGGAGATATTACTGTTTGTGCATTTACAATATTCATTGATTTTTGCCATTGAAAAACGTCCAGAAATGTTTGAAGCTACTGACTGAATGAAAGGAGCTGGCATCTGACTCTCTTTGAATCTTCTTTATCATGCTAGGATTAGCAGGAAAAAGCAAAAAATTTCAGAATTGCACCTTGCAATGTGGAGATATTACTGTTTGTGCATTTACAATATTCATTGATTTTGCCATTGAAAAACGTCCAGAAATGTTTGAAGCTACTGACTGAATGAAAGGAGCTGGCATCTCACTCTCTTTGAATCTTCTTTATCATGCTAGGATTAGCAGGAAAAAGCAAAAAATTTCAGAATTGCACCTTGCAATGCGGAGAAATTACTGTTTGTGCATTTACAATATTCATTGATTTTTGCAATTGAAAAACATCATGTTATTCATATACCAGAAATGTTTGAAGCTACTGACTGAATGAAAAGAGCTGGCATCTCACTCTCTTTGAATCTTCTTTATCATGCTAGGATTAGCAGGAAAAAGCAAAAAATTTCAGAATTGCACCTTGCAATGTGGAGATATTACTGTTTGTGCATTTACAATATTCATTGATTTTTGCCATTGAAAAACGTCCAGAAATGTTTGAAGCTACTGACTGAATGAAAGGAGCTGGCATCTCACTCTCTTTGAATCTTCTTTATCATGCTAGGAGTAGCAGGAAAAAGCAAAAAATTTCAGAATTGCACCTTGCAATGTGGAGATATTACTGTTTGTGCATTTACAATATTCATTGATTTTTGCCATTGAAAAACGTCCAGAAATGTTTGAGGCTACTGACTGAATGAAAGGAGCTGGCATCTCACTCTCTTTGAATCTTCTTTATCATGCTAGGATTAGCAGGAAAAAGCAAAAAATTTCAGAATTGCACCTTGCAATGCGGAGAAATTACTGTTTGTGCATTTACAATATTCATTGATTTTTGCCATTGAAAAACATCATGTTATTCATATACCAGAAATGTTTGAAGCTACTGACTGAATGAAAAGAGCTGGCATCTCACTCTCTTTGAATCTTCTTTATCATGCTAAGAGGAGCAGGAAAAAGCAAAAAAATTCAGAATTGCACCTTGCAATGTGGAGATATTACTGTTTGTGCATTTACAATATTCATTGATTTTTGCCATTGAAAAACGTCCAGAAATGTTTGAAGCTACTGACTGAATGAAAGGAGCTGGCATCTCACTCTCTTTGAATCTTCTTTATCATGCTAGGATTAGCAGGAAAAAGCAAAAAATTTCAGAATTGCACCTTGCAATGCGGAGAAATTACTGTTTGTGCATTTACAATATTCATTGATTTTTGCCATTGAAAAACATCATGTTATTCATATACCAGAAATGTTTGAAGCTACTGACTGAATGAAAAGAGCTGGCATCTCACTCTCTTTGAATCTTCTTTATCATGCTAAGAGGAGCAGGAAAAAGCAAAAAATTTCAGAATTGCACCTTGCAATGTGGAGATATTACTGTTTGTGCATTTACAATATTCATTGATTTTTGCCATTGAAAAACATCATGTTATTCATATACCAGAAATGTTTGAAGCTACTGACTGAATGAAAAGAGCTGGCATCTCACTCTCTTTGAATCTTCTTTATCATGCTAAGAGGAGCAGGAAAAAGCAAAAAATTTCAGAATTGCACCTTGCAATGTGGAGATATTACTGTTTGTGCATTTACAATATTCATTGATTTTTGCCATTGAAAAACATCATGTTATTCATATACCAGAAATGTTTGAAGCTACTGACTGAATGAAAAGAGCTGGCATCTCACTCTCTTTGAATCTTCTTTATCATGCTAAGAGGAGCAGGAAAAAGCAAAAAATTTCAGAATTGCACCTTGCAATGTGGAGATATTACTGTTTGTGCATTTACAATATTCATTGATTTTTGCCATTGAAAAACGTCCAGAAATGTTTGAAGCTACTGACTGAATGAAAGGAGCTGGCATCTCACTCTCTCTGAATCTTCTTTATCATGCTAGGATTAGCAGGAAAAAGCAAAAAATTTCAGAATTGCACCTTGCAATGTGGAGATATTACTGTTTGTGCATTTACAATATTCATTGATTTTTGCCATTGAAAAACGTCCAGAAATGTTTGAAGCTACTGACTGAATGAAAGGAGCTGGCATCTCACTCTCTTTGAATCTTCTTTATCATGCTAGGATTAGCAGGAAAAAGCAAAAAATTTCAGAATTGCACCTTGCAATGTGGAGATATTACTGATTGTGCATTTACAATATTCATTGATTTTTGCCATTGAAAAACGTCCAGAAATGTTTGAAGCTACTGACTGAATGAAGGGAGCTGGCATCTCACTCTCTTTGAATCTTCTTTATCATGCTAGGATTAGCAGGAAAAAGCAAAAAATTTCAGAATTGCACCTTGCAATGTGGAGATATTACTGTTTGTGCATTTACAATATTCATTGATTTTTGCCATTGAAAAACGTCCAGAAATGTTTGAAGCTACTGACTGAATGAAAGGAGCTGGCATCTCACTCTCGTTGAATCTTCTTTATCATGCTAGGATTAGCAGGAAAAAGCAAAACATTTCAGAATTGCACCTTGCAATGCGGAGAAATTACTGTTTGTGCATGTACAATATTCATTGATTTTTGCCATTGAAAAACATCATGTTATTCATATACCAGAAATGTTTGAAGCTACTGACTGAATAAAAAGAGCTGGAATCTCACTCTCTTTGAATCTTCTTTATCATGCTAAGAGGAGCAGGAAAAAGCAAAACATTTCAGAATTGCACCTTGCAATGTGGAGATATTACTGTTTGTGCATTTATAATATTCATTGATTTTTACCATTGAAAAACGTCCAGAAATGTTTGAAGCTACTGACTGAATGAAAGGAGCTGGCATCTCACTCTCTTTGAATCTTCTTTATCATGCTAGGATTAGCAGGAAAAAGCAAAAAATTTCAGAATTGCACCTTGCAATGTGGAGATATTACTGTTTGTGCATTTACAATATTCATTGATTTTTGCCATTGAAAAACGTCCAGAAATGTTTGAAGCTACTGACTGAATGAAAGGAGCTGGCATCTCACTCTCTTTGAATCTTCTTTATCATGCTAGGATTAGCAGGAAAAAGCAAAACATTTCAGAATTGCACCTTGCAATGTGGAGATATTACTGTTTGTGCATTTACAATATTCATTGATTTTTGCCATTGAAAAACGTCCAGAAATGTTTGAAGCTACTGACTGAATGAAAGGAGCTGGCATCTCACTCTCTTTGAATCTTCTTTATCATGCTAGGTTTAGCAGGAAAAAGCAAAAAATTTCAGAATTGCACCTTGCAATGTGGAGATATTACTGTTTGTGCATTTACAATATTCATTGATTTTTGCCATTGAAAAATGTCCAGAAATGTTTGAAGCTACTGACTGAATGAAAGGAGCTGGCATCTCACTCTCTTTGAATCTTCTTTATCATGCTAGGATTAGCAGGAAAAAGCAAAAAATTTCAGAATTGCACCTTGCAATGTGGAGATATTACTGTTTGTGCATTTACAATATTCATTGATTTTTGCCTTTGAAAAACGTCCAGAAATGTTTGAAGCTACTGACTGAATGAAAGGAGCTGGCATCTCACTCTCTTTGAATCTTCTTTATCATGCTAGGTTTAGCAGTAAAAAGCAAAAAATTTCAGAATTGCACCTTGCAATGTGGAGATATTACTGTTTGTGCATTTACAATATTCATTGATTTTTGCCATTGAAAAACGTCCAGAAATGTTTGAAGCTACTGACTGAATGAAAGGAGCTGGCATCTCACTCTCTTTGAATCTTCTTTATCATGCTAGGATTAGCAGGAAAAAGCAAAACATTTCAGAATTGCACCTTGCAATGCGGAGAAATTACTGTTTGTGCATGTACAATATTCATTGATTTTTGCCATTGAAAAACATCATGTTATTCATATACCAGAAATGTTTGAAGCTACTGACTGAATAAAAAGAGCTGGAATCTCACTCTCTTTGAATCTTCTTTATCATGCTAAGAGGAGCAGGAAAAAGCAAAACATTTCAGAATTGCACCTTGCAATGTGGAGATATTACTGTTTGTGCATTTATAATATTCATTGATTTTTACCATTGAAAAACGTCCAGAAATGTTTGAAGCTACTGACTGAATGAAAGGAGCTGGCATCTCACTCTCTTTGAATCTTCTTTATCATGCTAGGATTAGCAGGAAAAAGCAAAAAATTTCAGAATTGCACCTTGCAATGTGGAGATATTACTGTTTGTGCATTTACAATATTCATTGATTTTTGCCATTGAAAAACGTCCAGAAATGTTTGAAGCTACTGACTGAATGAAAGGAGCTGGCATCTCACTCTCTTTGAATCTTCTTTATCATGCTAGGATTAGCAGGAAAAAGCAAAACATTTCAGAATTGCACCTTGCGATGTGGAGATATTACTGTTTGTGCATTTACAATATTCATTGATTTTTGCCATTGAAAAACGTCCAGAAATGTTTGAAGCTACTGACTGAATGAAAGGAGCGGGCATCTCACTCTCTTTGAATCTTCTTTATCATGCTAGGTTTAGCAGGAAAAAGCAAAAAATTTCAGAATTGCACCTTGCAATGTGGAGATATTACTGTTTGTGCATTTACAATATTCATTGATTTTTGCCATTGAAAAACGTCCAGAAATGTTTGAAGCTACTGACTGAATGAAAGCAGCTGGCATCTCACTCTCTTTGAATCTTCTTTATCATGCTAGGATTAGCAGGAAAAAGCAAAAAATTTCAGAATTGCACCTTGCAATGTGGAGATATTACTGTTTGTGCATTTACAATATTCATTGATTTTTGCCATTGAAAAATGTCCAGAAATGTTTGAAGCTACTGACTGAATGAAAGGAGCTGGCATCTCACTCTCTTTGAATCTTCTTTATCATGCTAGGATTAGCAGGAAAAAGCAAATAATTTCAGAATTGCACCTTGCAATGTGGAGATATTACTGTTTGTGCATTTACAATATTCATTGATTTTTGCCATTGAAAAACGTCCAGAAATGTTTGAAGCTACTGACTGAATGAAAGGAGCTGGCATCTCACTCTCTTTGAATCTTCTTTATCATGCTAGGATTAGCAGGAAAAAGCAAAAAATTTCAGAATTGCACCTTGCAATGTGGAGATATTACTGTTTGTGCATTTACAATATTCATTGATTTTTGCCATTGAAAAGCGTCCAGAAATGTTTGAAGCTACTGACTGAATGAAGGGAGCTGGCATCTCACTCTCTTTGAATCTTCTTTATCATGCTAGGATTAGCAGGAAAAAGCAAAAAATTTCAGAATTGCACCTTGCAATGTGGAGATATTACTGTTTGTGCATTTACAATATTCATTGATTTTTGCCATTGAAAAACGTCCAGAAATGTTTGAAGCTACTGACTGAATGAAAGGAGCTGGCATCTCACTCTCTTTGAATCTTCTTTATCATGCTAGGATTAGCAGGAAAAAGCAAAAAATTTTAGAATTGCACCTTGCAATGCGGAGAAATTACTGTTTGTGCATTTACAATATTCATTGATTTTTGCCATTGAAAAACATCATGTTATTCATATACCAGAAATGTTTGAAGCTACTGACTGAATGAAAAGAGCTGGCATCTCACTCTCTTTGAATCTTCTTTATCATGCTAAGAGGAGCAGGAAAAAGCAAAAAATTTCAGAATTGCACCTTGCAATGTGGAGATATTACTGTTTGTGCATTTACAATATTCATTGATTTTTGCCATTGAAAAACATCATGTTATTCATATACCAGAAATGTTTGAAGCTACTGACTGAATGAAAAGAGCTGGCATCTCACTCTCTTTGAATCTTCTTTATCATGCTAAGAGGAGCAGGAAAAAGCAAAAAATTTCAGAATTGCACCTTGCAATGTGGAGATATTACTGTTTGTGCATTTACAATATTCATTGATTTTTGCCATTGAAAAACGTCCAGAAATGTTTGAAGCTACTGACTGAATGAAAGGAGCTGGCATCTCACTCTCTTTGAATCTTCTTTATCATGCTAGGATTAGCAGGAAAAAGCAAAAAATTTCAGAATTGCACCTTGCAATGTGGAGATATTACTGTTTGTGCATTTACAATATTCATTGATTTTTGCCATTGAAAAACGTCCAGAAATGTTTGAAGCTACTGACTGAATGAAAGGAGCTGGCATCTCACTCTCTTTGAATCTTCTTTATCATGCTAGGATTAGCAGGAAAAAGCAAAAAATTTCAGAATTGCACCTTGCAATGTGGAGATATTACTGTTTGTGCATTTACAATATTCATTGATTTTTGCCATTGAAAAACGTCCAGAAATGTTTGAAGCTACTGACTGAATGAAAGGAGCTGGCATCTCACTCTCTTTGAATCTTCTTTATCATGCTAGGATTAGCAGGAAAAAGCAAAAAATTTCAGAATTGCACCTTGCAATGTGGAGATATTACTTTTTGTGCATTTACAATATTCATTGATTTTTGCCATTGAAAAACGTCCAGAAATGTTTGAAGCTACTGACTGAATGAAAGGAGCTGGCATCTCACTCTCTTTGAATCTTCTTTATCATGCTAGGATTAGCAGGAAAAAGCAAAAAATTTCAGAATTGCACCTTGCAATGTGGAGATATTACTGTTTGTGCATTTACAATATTCATTGATTTTTGCCTTTGAAAAACGTCCAGAAATGTTTGAAGCTACTGACTGAATGAAAGGAGCTGGCATCTCACTCTCTTTGAATCTTCTTTATCATGCTAGGTTTAGCAGTAAAAAGCAAAAAATTTCAGAATTGCACCTTGCAATGTGGAGATATTACTGTTTGTGCATTTACAATATTCATTGATTTTTGCCATTGAAAAACGTCCAGAAATGTTTGAAGCTACTGACTGAATGAAAGGAGCTGGCATCTCACTCTCTTTGAATCTTCTTTATCATGCTAGGATTAGCAGGAAAAAGCAAAAAATTTCAGAATTGCACCTTGCAATGTGGAGATATTACTGTTTGTGCATTTACAATATTCATTGATTTTTGCCATTGAAAAACATCATGTTATTCATATACCAGAAATGTTTGAAGCTACTGACTGAATGAAAAGAGCTGGCATCTCACTCTCTTTGAATCTTCTTTATCATGCTAAGAGGAGCAGGAAAAAGCAAAAAATTTCAGAATTGCACCTTGCAATGTGGAGATATTACTGTTTGTGCATTTACAATATTCATTGATTTTTGCCATTGAAAAACGTCCAGAAATGTTTGAAGCTACTGACTGAATGAAAGGAGCTGGCATCTCACTCTCTTTGAATCTTCTTTATCATGCTAGGATTAGCAGGAAAAAGCAAAAAATTTCAGAATTGCACCTTGCAATGTGGAGATATTACTGTTTGTGCATTTACAATATTCATTGATTTTTGCCAATGAAAAACGTCCAGAAATGTTTGAAGCTACTGACTGAATGAAAGGAGCTGGCATCTCACTCTCTTTGAATCTTCTTTATCATGCTAGGATTAGCAGGAAAAAGCAAAAAATTTCAGAATTTCACCTTGCAATGTGGAGATATTACTGTTTGTGCATTTACAATATTCATTGATTTTTGCCATTGAAAAACGTCCAGAAATGTTTGAAGCTACTGACTGAATGAAAGGAGCTGGCATCTCACTCTCTTTGAATCTTCTTTATCATGCTAGAATTAGCAGGAAAAAGCAAAAAATTTCAGAATTGCACCTTGCAATGTGGAGAAATTACTCTTTGTGCATTTACAATATTCATTGATTTTTGCCATTGAAAAACGTCCAGAAATGTTTGAAGCTACTGACTGAATGAAAGGAGCTGGCATCTCACTCTCTTTGAATATTCTTTATCATGCTAGGATTAGCAGGAAAAAGCAAAAAATTTCAGAATTGCACCTTGCAATGTGGAGATATTACTGTTTGTGCATTTACAATATTCATTGATTTTTGCCATTGAAAAACGTCCAGAAATGTTTGAAGCTACTGACTGAATGAAAGGAGCTGGCATCTCACTCTCTTTGAATCTTCTTTATCATGCTAGGATTAGCAGGAAAAAGCAAAAAATTTCAGAATTGCACCTTGCAATGTGGAGATATTACTGTTTGTGCATTTACAATATTCATTGATTTTGCCATTGAAAAACGTCCAGAAATGTTTGAAGCTACTGACTGAATGAAAGGAGCTGGCATCTCACTCTCTTTGAATCTTCTTTATCATGCTAGGATTAGCAGGAAAAAGCAAAAAATTTCAGAATTGCACCTTGCAATGCGGAGAAATTACAGTTTGTGCATTTACAATATTCATTGATTTTTGCCATTGAAAAACATCATGTTATTCATATACCAGAAATGTTTGAAGCTACTGACTGAATGAAAAGAGCTGGCATCTCACTCTCTTTGAATCTTCTTTATCATGCTAGGATTAGCAGGAAAAAGCAAAAAATTTCAGAATTGCACCTTGCAATGTGGAGATATTACTGTTTGTGCATTTACAATATTCATTGATTTTTGCCATTGAAAAACGTCCAGAAATGTTTGAAGCTACTGACTGAATGAAAGGAGCTGGCATCTCACTCTCTTTGAATCTTCTTTATCATGCTAGGATTAGCAGGAAAAAGCAAAAAATTTCAGAATTGCACCTTGCAATGTGGAGATATTACTGTTTGTGCATTTACAATATTCATTGATTTTTGCCATTGAAAAACGTCCAGAAATGTTTGAAGCTACTGACTGAATGAAAGGAGCTGGCATCTCACTCTCTTTGAATCTTCTTTATCATGCTAGGATTAGCAGGAAAAAGCAAAAAATTTCAGAATTGCACCTTGCAATGTGGAGATATTACTGTTTGTGCATTTACAATATTCATTGATTTTTGCCATTGAAAAACATCATGTTATTCATATACCAGAAATGTTTGAAGCTACTGACTGAATGAAAAGAGCTGGCATCTCACTCTCTTTGAATCTTCTTTATCATGCTAAGAGGAGCAGGAAAAAGCAAAAAATTTCAGAATTGCACCTTGCAATGTGGAGATATTACTGTTTGTGCATTTACAATATTCATTGATTTTTGCCATTGAAAAACGTCCAGAAATGTTTGAAGCTACTGACTGAATGAAAGGAGCTGGCATCTCACTCTCTTTGAATCTTCTTTATCATGCTAGGATTAGCAGGAAAAAGCAAAAAATTTCAGAATTGCACCTTGCAATGTGGAGATATTACTGTTTGTGCATTTACAATATTCATTGATTTTTGCCATTGAAAAACGTCCAGAAATGTTTGAAGCTACTGACTGAATGAAAGGAGCTGGCATCTCACTCTCTTTGAATCTTCTTTATCATGCTAGGATTAGCAGGAAAAAGCAAAAAATTTCAGAATTGCACCTTGCAATGTGGAGATATTACTGTTTGTTCATTTACAATATTCATTGATTTTTGCCATTGAAAAACGTCCAGAAATGTTTGAAGCTACTGACTAAATGAAGGGAGCTGGCATCTCACTCTCTTTGAATCTTCTTTATCATGCTAGGATTAGCAGGAAAAAGCAAAAAATTTCAGAATTGCACCTTGCAATGCGGAGAAATTACTGTTTGTGCATTTACAATATTCATTGATTTTTGCCATTGAAAAACGTCCAGAAATGTTTGAAGCTACTGACTGAATGAAAGGAGCTGGCATCTCACTCTCTTTGAATATTCTTTATCATGCTAGGATTAGCAGGAAAAAGCAAAAAATTTCAGAATTGCACCTTGCAATGTGGAGATATTACTGTTTGTGCATTTACAATATTCATTGATTTTTGCCATTGAAAAACGTCCAGAAATGTTTGAAGCTACTGACTGAATGAAAGGAGCTGGCATCTCACTCTCTTTGAATCTTCTTTATCATGCTAGGATTAGCAGGAAAAAGCAAAAAATTTCAGAATTGCACCTTGCAATGTGGAGATATTACTGTTTGTGCATTTACAATATTCATTGATTTTGCCATTGAAAAACGTCCAGAAATGTTTGAAGCTACTGACTGAATGAAAGGAGCTGGCATCTCACTCTCTTTGAATCTTCTTTATCATGCTAGGATTAGCAGGAAAAAGCAAAAAATTTCAGAATTGCACCTTGCAATGCGGAGAAATTACTGTTTGTGCATTTACAATATTCATTGATTTTTGCCATTGAAAAACATCATGTTATTCATATACCAGAAATGTTTGAAGCTACTGACTGAATGAAAAGAGCTGGCATCTCACTCTCTTTGAATCTTCTTTATCATGCTAGGATTAGCAGGAAAAAGCAAAAAATTTCAGAATTGCACCTTGCAATGTGGAGATATTACTGTTTGTGCATTTACAATATTCATTGATTTTTGCCATTGAAAAACGTCCAGAAATGTTTGAAGCTACTGACTGAATGAAAGGAGCTGGCATCTCACTCTCTTTGAATCTTCTTTATCATGCTAGGATTAGCAGGAAAAAGCAAAAAATTTCAGAATTGCACCTTGCAATGTGGAGATATTACTGTTTGTGCATTTACAATATTCATTGATTTTTGCCATTGAAAAACGTCCAGAAATGTTTGAGGCTACTGACTGAATGAAAGGAGCTGGCATCTCACTCTCTTTGAATCTTCTTTATCATGCTAGGATTAGCAGGAAAAAGCAAAAAATTTCAGAATTGCACCTTGCAATGCGGAGAAATTACTGTTTGTGCATTTACAATATTCATTGATTTTTGCCATTGAAAAACATCATGTTATTCATATACCAGAAATGTTTGAAGCTACTGACTGAATGAAAAGAGCTGGCATCTCACTCTCTTTGAATCTTCTTTATCATGCTAAGAGGAGCAGGAAAAAGCAAAAAAATTCAGAATTGCACCTTGCAATGTGGAGATATTACTGTTTGTGCATTTACAATATTCATTGATTTTTGCCATTGAAAAACGTCCAGAAATGTTTGAAGCTACTGACTGAATGAAAGGAGCTGGCATCTCACTCTCTTTGAATCTTCTTTATCATGCTAGGATTAGCAGGAAAAAGCAAAAAATTTCAGAATTGCACCTTGCAATGCGGAGAAATTACTGTTTGTGCATTTACAATATTCATTGATTTTTGCCATTGAAAAACATCATGTTATTCATATACCAGAAATGTTTGAAGCTACTGACTGAATGAAAAGAGCTGGCATCTCACTCTCTTTGAATCTTCTTTATCATGCTAAGAGGAGCAGGAAAAAGCAAAAAATTTCAGAATTGCACCTTGCAATGTGCAGGTATTACTGTTTGTGCATTTACAATATTCATTGATTTTTGCCATTGAAAAACATCATGTTATTCATATACCAGAAATGTTTGAAGCTACTGACTGAATGAAAAGAGCTGGCATCTCACTCTCTTTGAATCTTCTTTATCATGCTAAGAGGAGCAGGAAAAAGCAAAAAATTTCAGAATTGCACCTTGCAATGTGGAGATATTACTGTTTGTGCATTTACAATATTCATTGATTTTTGCCATTGAAAAACATCATGTTATTCATATACCAGAAATGTTTGAAGCTACTGACTGAATGAAAAGAGCTGGCATCTCACTCTCTTTGAATATTCTTTATCATGCTAAGAGGAGCAGGAAAAAGCAAAAAATTTCAGAATTGCACCTTGCAATGTGGAGATATTACTGTTTGTGCATTTACAATATTCATTGATTTTTGCCATTGAAAAACGTCCAGAAATGTTTGAAGCTACTGACTGAATGAAAGGAGCTGGCATCTCACTCTCTTTGAATCTTCTTTATCATGCTAGGATTAGCAGGAAAAAGCAAAAAATTTCAGAATTGCACCTTGCAATGTGGAGATATTACTGTTTGTGCATTTACAATATTCATTGATTTTTGCCATTGAAAAACGTCCAGAAATGTTTGAAGCTACTGACTGAATGAAAGGAGCTGGCATCTCACTCTCTTTGAATCTTCTTTATCATGCTAGGATTAGCAGGAAAAAGCAAAAAATTTCAGAATTTCACCTTGCAATGTGGAGATATTACTGTTTGTGCATTTACAATATTCATTGATTTTTGCCATTGAAAAACGTCCAGAAATGTTTGAAGCTACTGACTGAATGAAGGGAGCTGGCATCTCACTCTCTTTGAATCTTCTTTATCATGCTAGGATTAGCAGGAAAAAGCAAAAAATTTCAGAATTGCACCTTGCAATGTGGAGATATTACTGTTTGTGCATTTACAATATTCATTGATTTTTGCCATTGAAAAACGTCCAGAAATGTTTGAAGCTACTGACTGAATGAAAGGAGCTGGCATCTCACTCTCGTTGAATCTTCTTTATCATGCTAGGATTAGCAGGAAAAAGCAAAACATTTCAGAATTGCACCTTGCAATGCGGAGAAATTACTGTTTGTGCATGTACAATATTCATTGATTTTTGCCATTGAAAAACATCATGTTATTCATATACCAGAAATGTTTGAAGCTACTGACTGAATAAAAAGAGCTGGAATCTCACTCTCTTTGAATCTTCTTTATCATGCTAAGAGGAGCAGGAAAAAGCAAAACATTTCAGAATTGCACCTTGCAATGTGGAGATATTACTGTTTGTGCATTTATAATATTCATTGATTTTTACCATTGAAAAACGTCCAGAAATGTTTGAAGCTACTGACTGAATGAAAGGAGCTGGCATCTCACTCTCTTTGAATCTTCTTTATCATGCTAGGATTAGCAGGAAAAAGCAAAAAATTTCAGAATTGCACCTTGCAATGTGGAGATATTACTGTTTGTGCATTTACAATATTCATTGATTTTTGCCATTGAAAAACGTCCAGAAATGTTTGAAGCTACTGACTGAATGAAAGGAGCTGGCATCTCACTCTCTTTGAATCTTCTTTATCATGCTAGGATTAGCAGGAAAAAGCAAAACATTTCAGAATTGCACCTTGCAATGTGGAGATATTACTGTTTGTGCATTTACAATATTCATTGATTTTTGCCATTGAAAAACGTCCAGAAATGTTTGAAGCTACTGACTGAATGAAAGGAGCTGGCATCTCACTCTCTTTGAATCTTCTTTATCATGCTAGGTTTAGCAGGAAAAAGCAAAAAATTTCAGAATTGCACCTTGCAATGTGGAGATATTACTGTTTGTGCATTTACAATATTCATTGATTTTTGCCATTGAAAAACGTCCAGAAATGTTTGAAGCTACTGACTGAATGAAAGGAGCTGGCATCTCACTCTCTTTGAATCTTCTTTATCATGCTAGGATTAGCAGGAAAAAGCAAAAAATTTCAGAATTGCACCTTGCAATGTGGAGATATTACTGTTTGTGCATTTACAATATTCATTGATTTTTGCCATTGAAAAACGTCCAGAAATGTTTGAAGCTACTGACTGAATGAAAGGAGCTGGCATCTCACTCTCTTTGAATCTTCTTTATCATGCTAGGATTAGCAGGAAAAAGCAAAAAATTTCAGAATTGCACCTTGCAATGTGGAGATATTACTGTTTGTGCATTTACAATATTCATTGATTTTTGCCATTGAAAAGCGTCCAGAAATGTTTGAAGCTACTGACTGAATGAAGGGAGCTGGCATCTCACTCTCTTTGAATCTTCTTTATCATGCTAGGATTAGCAGGAAAAAGCAAAAAATTTCAGAATTGCACCTTGCAATGTGGAGATATTACTGTTTGTGCATTTACAATATTCATTGATTTTTGCCATTGAAAAACGTCCAGAAATGTTTGAAGCTACTGACTGAATGAAAGGAGCTGGCATCTCACTCTCTTTGAATCTTCTTTATCATGCTAGGATTAGCAGGAAAAAGCAAAAAATTTCAGAATTGCACCTTGCAATGCGGAGAAATTACTGTTTGTGCATTTACAATATTCATTGATTTTTGCCATTGAAAAACATCATGTTATTCATATACCAGAAATGTTTGAAGCTACTGACTGAATGAAAAGAGCTGGCATCTCACTCTCTTTGAATCTTCTTTATCATGCTAAGAGGAGCAGGAAAAAGCAAAAAATTTCAGAATTGCACCTTGCAATGTGGAGATATTACTGTTTGTGCATTTACAATATTCATTGATTTTTGCCATTGAAAAACATCATGTTATTCATATACCAGAAATGTTTGAAGCTACTGACTGAATGAAAAGAGCTGGCATCTCACTCTCTTTGAATCTTCTTTATCATGCTAAGAGGAGCAGGAAAAAGCAAAAAATTTCAGTATTGCACCTTGCAATGTGGAGATATTACTGTTTGTGCATTTACAATATTCATTGATTTTTGCCATTGAAAAACGTCCAGAAATGTTTGAAGCTACTGACTGAATGAAAGGAGCTGGCATCTCACTCTCTTTGAATCTTCTTTATCATGCTAGGATTAGCAGGAAAAAGCAAAAAATTTCAGAATTGCACCTTGCAATGTGGAGATATTACTGTTTGTGCATTTACAATATTCATTGATTTTTGCCATTGAAAAACGTCCAGAAATGTTTGAAGCTACTGACTGAATGAAAGGAGCTGGCATCTCACTCTCTTTGAATCTTCTTTATCATGCTAGGATTAGCAGGAAAAAGCAAAAAATTTCAGAATTGCACCTTGCAATGTGGAGATATTACTGTTTGTGCATTTACAATATTCATTGATTTTTGCCATTGAAAAACGTCCAGAAATGTTTGAAGCTACTGACTGAATGAAAGGAGCTGGCATCTCACTCTCTTTGAATCTTCTTTATCATGCTAGGATTAGCAGGAAAAAGCAAAAAATTTCAGAATTGCACCTTGCAATGTGGAGATATTACTGTTTGTGCATTTACAATATTCATTGATTTTTGCCATTGAAAAACGTCCAGAAATGTTTGAAGCTACTGACTGAATGAAAGGAGCTGGCATCTCACTCTCTTTGAATCTTCTTTATCATGCTAGGATTAGCAGGAAAAAGCAAAAAATTTCAGAATTGCACCTTGCAATGTGGAGATATTACTGTTTGTGCATTTACAATATTCATTGATTTTTGCCTTTGAAAAACGTCCAGAAATGTTTGAAGCTACTGACTGAATGAAAGGAGCTGGCATCTCACTCTCTTTGAATCTTCTTTATCATGCTAGGTTTAGCAGTAAAAAGCAAAAAATTTCAGAATTGCACCTTGCAATGTGGAGATATTACTGTTTGTGCATTTACAATATTCATTGATTTTTGCCATTGAAAAACGTCCAGAAATGTTTGAAGCTACTGACTGAATGAAAGGAGCTGGCATCTCACTCTCTTTGAATCTTCTTTATCATGCTAGGATTAGCAGGAAAAAGCAAAAAATTTCAGAATTGCACCTTGCAATGTGGAGATATTACTGTTTGTGCATTTACAATATTCATTGATTTTTGCCATTGAAAAACATCATGTTATTCATATACCAGAAATGTTTGAAGCTACTGACTGAATGAAAAGAGCTGGCATCTCACTCTCTTTGAATCTTCTTTATCATGCTAAGAGGAGCAGGAAAAAGCAAAAAATTTCAGAATTGCACCTTGCAATGTGGAGATATTACTGTTTGTGCATTTACAATATTCATTGATTTTTGCCATTGAAAAACGTCCAGAAATGTTTGAAGCTACTGACTGAATGAAAGGAGCTGGCATCTCACTCTCTTTGAATCTTCTTTATCATGCTAGGATTAGCAGGAAAAAGCAAAAAATTTCAGAATTGCACCTTGCAATGTGGAGATATTACTGTTTGTGCATTTACAATATTCATTGATTTTTGCCATTGAAAAACGTCCAGAAATGTTTGAAGCTACTGACTGAATGAAAGGAGCTGGCATCTCACTCTCTTTGAATCTTCTTTATCATGCTAGGATTAGCAGGAAAAAGCAAAAAATTTCAGAATTTCACCTTGCAATGTGGAGATATTACTGTTTGTGCATTTACAATATTCATTGATTTTTGCCATTGAAAAACGTCCAGAAATGTTTGAAGCTACTGACTGAATGAAAGGAGCTGGCATCTCACTCTCTTTGAATCTTCTTTATCATGCTAGGATTAGCAGGAAAAAGCAAAAAATTTCAGAATTGCACCTTGCAATGTGGAGAAATTACTGTTTGTGCATTTACAATATTCATTGATTTTTGCCATTGAAAAACGTCCAGAAATGTTTGAAGCTACTGACTGAATGAAAGGAGCTGGCATCTCACTCTCTTTGAATATTCTTTATCATGCTTGGATTAGCAGGAAAAAGCAAAAAATTTCAGAATTGCACCTTGCAATGTGGAGATATTACTGTTTGTGCATTTACAATATTCATTGATTTTTGCCATTGAAAAACGTCCAGAAATGTTTGAAGCTACTGACTGAATGAAAGGAGCTGGCATCTCACTCTCTTTGAATCTTCTTTATCATGCTAGGATTAGCAGGAAAAAGCAAAAAATTTCAGAATTGCACCTTGCAATGTGGAGATATTACTGTTTGTGCATTTACAATATTCATTGATTTTGCCATTGAAAAACGTCCAGAAATGTTTGAAGCTACTGACTGAATGAAAGGAGCTGGCATCTCACTCTCTTTGAATCTTCTTTATCATGCTAGGATTAGCAGGAAAAAGCAAAAAATTTCAGAATTGCACCTTGCAATGCGGAGAAATTACAGTTTGTGCATTTACAATATTCATTGATTTTTGCCATTGAAAAACATCATGTTATTCATATACCAGAAATGTTTGAAGCTACTGACTGAATGAAAAGAGCTGGCATCTCACTCTCTTTGAATCTTCTTTATCATGCTAGGATTAGCAGGAAAAAGCAAAAAATTTCAGAATTGCACCTTGCAATGTGGAGATATTACTGTTTGTGCATTTACAATATTCATTGATTTTTGCCATTGAAAAACGTCCAGAAATGTTTGAAGCTACTGACTGAATGAAAGGAGCTGGCATCTCACTCTCTTTGAATCTTCTTTATCATGCTAGGATTAGCAGGAAAAAGCAAAAAATTTCAGAATTGCACCTTGCAATGTGGAGATATTACTGTTTGTGCATTTACAATATTCATTGATTTTTGCCATTGAAAAACGTCCAGAAATGTTTGAGCTACTGACTGAATGAAAGGAGCTGGCATCTCACTCTCTTTGAATCTTCTTTATCATGCTAGGATTAGCAGGAAAAAGCAAAAAATTTCAGAACTGCACCTTGCAATGCGGAGAAATTACTGTTTGTGCATTTACAATATTCATTGATTTTTGCCATTGAAAAACATCATGTTATTCATATACCAGAAATGTTTGAAGCTACTGACTGAATGAAAAGAGCTGGCATCTCACTCTCTTTGAATCTTCTTTATCATGCTAAGAGGAGCAGGAAAAAGCAAAAAAATTCAGAATTGCACCTTGCAATGTGGAGATGTTACTGTTTGTGCATTTACAATATTCATTGATTTTTGCCATTGAAAAACGTCCAGAAATGTTTGAAGCTACTGACTGAATGAAAGGAGCTGGCATCTCACTCTCTTTGAATCTTCTTTATCATGCTAGGATTAGCAGGAAAAAGCAAAAAATTTCAGAATTGCACCTTGCAATGCGGAGAAATTACTGTTTGTGCATTTACAATATTCATTGATTTTTGCCATTGAAAAACATCATGTTATTCATATACCAGAAATGTTTGAAGCTACTGACTGAATGAAAAGAGCTGGCATCTCACTCTCTTTGAATCTTCTTTATCATGCTAAAGGAGCAGGAAAAAGCAAAAAATTTCAGAATTGCACCTTGCAATGTGGAGATATTACTGTTTGTGCATTTACAATATTCATTGATTTTTGCCATTGAAAAACATCATGTTATTCATATACCAGAAATGTTTGAAGCTACTGACTGAATGAAAAGAGCTGGCATCTCACTCTCTTTGAATCTTCTTTATCATGCTAAGAGGAGCAGGAAAAAGCAAAAAATTTCAGAATTGCACCTTGCAATGTGGAGATATTACTGTTTGTGCATTTACAATATTCATTGATTTTTGCCATTGAAAAACATCATGTTATTCATATACCAGAAATGTTTGAAGCTACTGACTGAATGAAAAGAGCTGGCATCTCACTCTCTTTGAATCTTCTTTATCATGCTAAGAGGAGCAGGAAAAAGCAAAAAATTTCAGAATTGCACCTTGCAATGTGGAGATATTACTGTTTGTGCATTTACAATATTCATTGATTTTTGCCATTGAAAAGCGTCCAGAAATGTTTGAAGCTACTGACTGAATGAAAGGAGCTGGCATCTCACTCTCTTTGAATCTTCTTTATCATGCTAGGATTAGCAGGAAAAAGCAAAAAATTTCAGAATTGCACCTTGCAATGTGGAGATATTACTGTTTGTGCATTTACAATATTCATTGATTTTTGCCATTGAAAAACGTCCAGAAATGTTTGAAGCTACTGACTGAATGAAAGGAGCTGGCATCTCACTCTCTTTGAATCTTCTTTATCATGCTAGGATTAGCAGGAAAAAGCAAAAAATTTCAGAATTGCACCTTGCAATGTGGAGATATTACTGTTTGTGCATTTACAATATTCATTGATTTTTGCCATTGAAAAACATCATGTTATTCATATACCAGAAATGTTTGAAGCTACTGACTGAATGAAAAGAGCTGGCATCTCACTCTCTTTGAATCTTCTTTATCATGCTAAGAGGAGCAGGAAAAAGCAAAAAATTTCAGAATTGCACCTTGCAATGTGGAGATATTACTGTTTGTGCATTTACAATATTCATTGATTTTTGCCATTGAAAAACATCATGTTATTCATATACCAGAAATGTTTGAAGCTACTGACTGAATGAAAAGAGCTGGCATCTCACTCTCTTTGAATCTTCTTTATCATGCTAAGAGGAGCAGGAAAAAGCAAAAAATTTCAGAATTGCACCTTGCAATGTGGAGATATTACTGTTTGTGCATTTACAATATTCATTGATTTTTGCCATTGAAAAACGTCCAGAAATGTTTGAAGCTACTGACTGAATGAAAGGAGCTGGCATCTCACTCTCTTTGAATCTTCTTTATCATGCTAGGATTAGCAGGAAAAAGCAAAAAATTTCAGAATTGCACCTTGCAATGTGGAGATATTACTGTTTGTGCATTTACAATATTCATTGATTTTTGCCATTGAAAAACGTCCAGAAATGTTTGAAGCTACTGACTGAATGAAGGGAGCTGGCATCTCACTCTCTTTGAAACTTCTTTATCATGCTAGGATTAGCAGGAAAAAGCAAAAAATTTCAGAATTGCACCTTGCAATGTGGAGATATTACTGTTTGTGCATTTACAATATTCATTGATTTTTGCCATTGAAAAACGTCCAGAAATGTTTGAAGCTACTGACTGAATGAAAGGAGCTGGTATCTCACTCTCTTTGAATCTTCTTTATCTTTATCATGCTAGGATTAGCAGGAAAAAGCAAAAAATTTCAGAATTGCACCTTGCAATGCGGAGAAATTACTGTTTGTGCATTTACAATATTCATTGATTTTTGCCATTGAAAAACATCATGTTATTCATATACCAGAAATGTTTGAAGCTACTGACTGAATAAAAAGAGCTGGAATCTCACTCTCTTTGAATCTTATTTATCATGCTAAGAGGAGCAGGAAAAAGCAAAAAATTTCAGAATTGCACCTTGCAATGTGGAGATATTACTGTTTGTGCATTTATAATATTCATTGATTTTTGCCATTGAAAAACGTCCAGAAATGTTTGAAGCTACTGACTGAATGAAAGGAGCTGGCATCTCACTCTCTTTGAATCTTCTTTATCATGCTAGGATTAGCAGGAAAAAGCAAAAAATTTCAGAATTGCACCTTGCAATGTGGAGATATTACTGTTTGTGCATTTACAATATTCATTGATTTTTGCCATTGAAAAACGTCCAGAAATGTTTGAAGCTACTGACTGAATGAAAGGAGCTGGCATCTCACTCTCTTTGAATCTTCTTTATCATGCTAGGATTAGCAGGAAAAAGCAAAACATTTCAGAATTGCACCTTGCAATGTGGAGATATTACTGTTTGTGCATTTACAATATTCATTGATTTTTGCCATTGAAAAACGTCCAGAAATGTTTGAAGCTACTGACTGAATGAAAGGAGCTGGCATCTCACTCTCTTTGAATCTTCTTTATCATGCTAGGTTTAGCAGGAAAAAGCAAAAAATTTCAGAATTGCACCTTGCAATGTGGAGATATTACTGTTTGTGCATTTACAATATTCATTGATTTTTGCCATTGAAAAACGTCCAGAAATGTTTGAAGCTACTGACTGAATGAAAGGAGCTGGCATCTCACTCTCTTTGAATCTTCTTTATCATGCTAGGATTAGCAGGAAAAAGCAAAAAATTTCAGAATTGCACCTTGCATTGTGGAGATATTACTGTTTGTGCATTTACAATATTCATTGATTTTTGCCATTGAAAAACGTCCAGAAATGTTTGAATCTACTGACTGAATGAAAGGAGCTGGCATCTCACTCTCTTTGAATCTTCTTTATCATGCTAGGATTAGCAGGAAAAAGCAAAAAATTTCAGAATTGCACCTTGCATTGTGGAGATATTACTGTTTGTGCATTTACAATATTCATTGATTTTTGCCATTGAAAAACGTCCAGAAATGTTTGAAGCTACTGACTGAATGAAAGGAGCTGGCATCTCACTCTCTTTGAATCTTCTTTATCATGCTAGGATTAGCAGGAAAAAGCAAAAAATTTCAGAATTGCACCTTGCAATGTGGAGATATTACTGTTTGTGCATTTACAATATTCATTGATTTTTGCCATTGAAAAACGTCCAGAAATGTTTGTAGCTACTGCCTGAATGAAAGGAGCTGGCATCTCACTCTCTTTGAATCTTCTTTATCATGCTAGGATTAGCAGGAAAAAGCAAAAAATTTCAGAATTGCACCTTGCAATGTGGAGATATTACTGTTTGTGCATTTACAATATTCATTGATTTTTGCCATTGAAAAACGTCCAGAAATGTTTGAAGCTACTGACTGAATGAAAGGAGCTGGCATCTCACTCTCTTTGAATCTTCTTTATCATGCTAGGATTAGCAGGAAAAAGCAAAAACTTACAGAATTGCACCTTGCAATGCGGAGAAATTACTGTTTGTGCATTTACAATATTCATTGATTTTTGCCATTGAAAAACATCATGTTATTCATATACCAGAAATGTTTGATGCTACTGACTGAATGAAAAGAGCTGGCATCTCACTCTCTTTTAATTTTTTTTTATCATGCTAGGATTAGCAGGAAAAAGCAAAAAATTTCAGAATTGCACCTTGCAATGTGGAGAAATTACTGTTTGTGCATTTACAATATTCATTGATTTTTGCCATTGAAAAACATCCAGAAATGTTTGAAGCTACTGACTGAATGAAAGGAGCTGGCATCTCTCTCTCTTTGAATCTTCTTTATCATGCTAAGAGGAGCAGGAAAAAGCAAAAAATTTCAGAATTGCACCTTGCAATGCGGAGAAATTACTGTTTGTGCATTTACAATATTCATTGATTTTTGCCATTGAAAAATATCATGTTATTCATATACCAGAAATGTTTGAAGCTACTGACTGAATGAAAAGAGCTGGCATCTCACTCTCTTTGATTCTTCTTTATCATGCTAAGAGGAGCAGGAAAAAGCAAAAAATTTCAGAATTGCACCTTGCAATGCGGAGAAATTACTGTTTGTGCATTTACAATATTCATTGATTTTTGCCATTGAAAAACATCATGTTATTCATATACCAGAAATGTTTGAAGCTACTGACTGAATGAAAAGAGCTGGCATCTCATTCTCTTTGAATCTTCTTTATCATGCTAAGAGGAGCAGGAAAAAGCAAAAAATTTCAGAATTGCACCTTGCAATGTGGAGATATTACTGTTTGTGCATTTACAATATTCATTGATTTTTGCCATTGAAAAACGTCCAGAAATGTTTGAAGCTACTGACTGAATGAAAGGAGCTGGCATCTCACTCTCTTTGAATCTTCTTTATCATGCTAAGAGGAGCAGGAAAAAGCAAAAAATTTCAGAATTGCACCTTGCAATGTGGAGATATTACTGTTTGTGCATTTACAATATTCATTGATTTTTGCCATTGAAAAACGTCCAGAAATGTTTGAAGCTACTGACTGAATGAAAGGAGCTGGCATCTCACTCTCTTTGAATCTTCTATATCATGCAAGGATTAGCAGGAAAAAGCAAAAAAATTCAGAATTGCACCTTGCAATGTGGAGATATTACTGTTTTGTGCATTTACAATATTCATTGATTTTTGCCATTGAAAAACGTCCAGAAATGTTTGAAGCTACTGACTGAATGAAAGGAGCTGGCATCTCACTCTCTTTGAATCTTCTTTATCATGCTAGGATTAGCAGGAAAAAGCAAAAAATTTCAGAATTGCACCTTGCAATGTGGAGATATTACTGTTTGTGCTTTTACAATATTCATTGATTTTTGCCATTGAAAAACGTCCAGAAATGTTTGAAGCTACTGACTGAATGAAAGGAGCTGGCATCTCACTCTCTTTGAATCTTCTTTATCATGCTAGGATTAGCAGGAAAAAGCAAAAAATTTCAGAATTGCACCTTGCAATGTGGAGATATTACTGTTTGTGCATTTACAATATTCATTGATTTTTGCCATTGAAAAACGTCCAGAAATGTTTGAAGCTACTGACTGAATGAAAGGAGCTGGCATCTCACTCTCTTTGAATCTTCTTTATCATGCTAGGATTAGCAGGAAAAAGCAAAAAATTTCAGAATTGCACCTTGCATTGTGGAGATATTACTGTTTGTGCATTTACAATATTCATTGATTTTTGCCATTGAAAAACGTCCAGAAATGTTTGAATCTACTGACTGAATGAAAGGAGCTGGCATCTCACTCTCTTTGAATCTTCTTTATCATGCTAGGATTAGCAGGAAAAAGCAAAAAATTTCAGAATTGCACCTTGCATTGTGGAGATATTACTGTTTGTGCATTTACAATATTCATTGATTTTTGCCATTGAAAAACGTCCAGAAATGTTTGAAGCTACTGACTGAATGAAAGGAGCTGGCATCTCACTCTCTTTGAATCTTCTTTATCATGCTAGGATTAGCAGGAAAAAGCAAAAAATTTCAGAATTGCACCTTGCAATGTGGAGATATTACTGTTTGTGCATTTACAATATTCATTGATTTTTGCCATTGAAAAACGTCCAGAAATGTTTGTAGCTACTGCCTGAATGAAAGGAGCTGGCATCTCACTCTCTTTGAATCTTCTTTATCATGCTAGGATTAGCAGGAAAAAGCAAAAAATTTCAGAATTGCACCTTGCAATGTGGAGATATTACTGTTTGTGCATTTACAATATTCATTGATTTTTGCCATTGAAAAACGTCCAGAAATGTTTGAAGCTACTGACTGAATGAAAGGAGCTGGCATCTCACTCTCTTTGAATCTTCTTTATCATGCTAGGATTAGCAGGAAAAAGCAAAAAAATTCAGAATTGCACCTTGCAATGCGGAGAAATTACTGTTTGTGCATTTACAATATTCATTGATTTTTGCCATTGAAAAACATCATGTTATTCATATACCAGAAATGTTTGATGCTACTGACTGAATGAAAAGAGCTGGTATCTCACTCTCTTTTAATTTTTTTTTATCATGCTAGGATTAGCAGGAAAAAGCAAAAAATTTCAGAATTGCACCTTGCAATGTGGAGAAATTACTGTTTGTGCATTTACAATATTCATTGATTTTTGCCATTGAAAAACGTCCAGAAATGTTTGAAGCTACTGACTGAATGAAAGGAGCTGGCATCTCTCTCTCTTTGAATCTTCTTTATCATGCTAAGAGGAGCAGGAAAAAGCAAAAAATTTCAGAATTGCACCTTGCAATGCGGAGAAATTACTGTTTGTGCATTTACAATATTCATTGATTTTTGCCATTGAAAAACATCATGTTATTCATATACCAGAAATGTTTGAAGCTACTGACTGAATGAAAAGAGCTGGCATCTCATTCTCTTTGAATCTTCTTTATCATGCTAAGAGGAGCAGGAAAAAGCAAAAAATTTCAGAATTGCACCTTGCAATGTGGAGATATTACTGTTTGTGCATTTACAATATTCATTGATTTTTGCCATTGAAAAACGTCCAGAAATGTTTGAAGCTACTGACTGAATGAAAGGAGCTGGCATCTCACTCTCTTTGAATCTTCTTTATCATGCTAAGAGGAGCAGGAAAAAGCAAAAAATTTCAGAATTGCACCTTGCAATGTGGAGATATTACTGTTTGTGCATTTACAATATTCATTGATTTTTGCCATTGAAAAACGTCCAGAAATGTTTGAAGCTACTGACTGAATGAAAGGAGCTGGCATCTCACTCTCTTTGAATCTTCTATATCATGCAAGGATTAGCAGGAAAAAGCAAAAAAATTCAGAATTGCACCTTGCAATGTGGAGATATTACTGTTTTGTGCATTTACAATATTCATTGATTTTTGCCATTGAAAAACGTCCAGAAATGTTTGAAGCTACTGACTGAATGAAAGGAGCTGGCATCTCACTCTCTTTGAATCTTCTTTATCATGCTAGGATTAGCAGGAAAAAGCAAAAAATTTCAGAATTGCACCTTGCAATGTGGAGATATTACTGTTTGTGCATTTACAATATTCATTGATTTTTGCCATTGAAAAACGTCCAGAAATGTTTGAAGCTACTGACTGAATGAAAGCAGCTGGCATCTCACTCTCTTTGAATCTTCTTTATCATGCTAGGATTAGCAGGAAAAAGCAAAAAATTTCAGAATTGCACCTTGCAATGCGGAGAAATTACTGTTTGTGCATTTACAATATTCATTGATTTTTGCCATTGAAAAACATCAAGTTATTCATATACCAGAAATGTTTGAAGCTACTGACTGAATGAAAAGAGCTGGCATCTCACTCTCTTTGAATCTTCTTTATCATGCTAGGATTAGCAGGAAAAAGCAAAAAATTTCAGTATTGCACCTTGCATTGTGGAGATATTACTGTTTGTGCATTTACAATATTCATTGATTTTTGCCATTGAAAAACGTCCAGAAATGTTTGAATCTACTGACTGAATGAAAGGAGCTGGCATCTCACTCTCTTTGAATCTTCTTTATCATGCTAGGATTAGCAGGAAAAAGCAAAAAATTTCAGAATTGCACCTTGCATTGTGGAGATATTACTGTTTGTGCATTTACAATATTCATTGATTTTTGCCATTGAAAAACGTCCAGAAATGTTTGAAGCTACTGACTGAATGAAAGGAGCTGGCATCTCACTCTCTTTGAATCTTCTTTATCATGCTAGGATTAGCAGGAAAAAGCAAAAAATTTCAGAATTGCACCTTGCAATGTGGAGATATTACTGTTTGTGCATTTACAATATTCATTGATTTTTGCCATTGAAAAACGTCCAGAAATGTTTGTAGCTACTGCCTGAATGAAAGGAGCTGGCATCTCACTCTCTTTGAATCTTCTTTATCATGCTAGGATTAGCAGGAAAAAGCAAAAAATTTCAGAATTGCACCTTGCAATGTGGAGATATTACTGTTTGTGCATTTACAATATTCATTGATTTTTGCCATTGAAAAACGTCCAGAAATGTTTGAAGCTACTGACTGAATGAAAGGAGCTGGCATCTCACTCTCTTTGAATCTTCTTTATCATGCTAGGATTAGCAGGAAAAAGCAAAAAATTTCAGAATTGCACCTTGCAATGCGGAGAAATTACTGTTTGTGCATTTACAATATTCATTGATTTTTGCCATTGAAAAACATCATGTTATTCATATACCAGAAATGTTTGATGCTACTGACTGAATGAAAAGAGCTGGCATCTCACTCTCTTTTAATTTTTTTTTATCATGCTAGGATTAGCAGGAAAAAGCAAAAAATTTCAGAATTGCACCTTGCAATGTGGAGAAATTACTGTTTGTGCATTTACAATATTCATTGATTTTTGCCATTGAAAAACGTCCAGAAATGTTTGAAGCTACTGACTGAATGAAAGGAGCTGGCATCTCTCTCTCTTTGAATCTTCTTTATCATGCTAAGAGGAGCAGGAAAAAGCAAAAAATTTCAGAATTGCACCTTGCAATGCGGAGAAATTACTGTTTGTGCATTTACAATATTCATTGATTTTTGCCATTGAAAAACATCATGTTATTCATATACCAGAAATGTTTGAAGCTACTGACTGAATGAAAAGAGCTGGCATCTCACTCTCTTTGATTCTTCTTTATCATGCTAAGAGGAGCAGGAAAAAGCAAAAAATTTCAGAATTGCACCTTGCAATGCGGAGAAATTACTGTTTGTGCATTTACAATATTCATTGATTTTTGCCATTGAAAAACATCATGTTATTCATATACCAGAAATGTTTGAAGCTACTGACTGAATGAAAAGAGCTGGCATCTCATTCTCTTTGAATCTTCTTTATCATGCTAAGAGGAGCAGGAAAAAGCAAAAAATTTCAGAATTGCACCTTGCAATGTGGAGATATTACTGTTTGTGCATTTACAATATTCATTGATTTTTGCCATTGAAAAACGTCCAGAAATGTTTGAAGCTACTGACTGAATGAAAGGAGCTGGCATCTCACTCTCTTTGAATCTTCTTTATCATGCTAGGATTAGCAGGAAAAAGCAAAAAATTTCAGTATTGCACCTTGCATTGTGGAGATATTACTGTTTGTGCATTTACAATATTCATTGATTTTTGCCATTGAAAAACGTCCAGAAATGTTTGAATCTACTGACTGAATGAAAGGAGCTGGCATCTCACTCTCTTTGAATCTTCTTTATCATGCTAGGATTAGCAGGAAAAAGCAAAAAATTTCAGAATTGCACCTTGCATTGTGGAGATATTACTGTTTGTGCATTTACAATATTCATTGATTTTTGCCATTGAAAAACGTCCAGAAATGTTTGAAGCTACTGACTGAATGAAAGGAGCTGGCATCTCACTCTCTTTGAATCTTCTTTATCATGCTAGGATTAGCAGGAAAAAGCAAAAAATTTCAGAATTGCACCTTGCAATGTGGAGATATTACTGTTTGTGCATTTACAATATTCATTGATTTTTGCCATTGAAAAACGTCCAGAAATGTTTGTAGCTACTGCCTGAATGAAAGGAGCTGGCATCTCACTCTCTTTGAATCTTCTTTATCATGCTAGGATTAGCAGGAAAAAGCAAAAAATTTCAGAATTGCACCTTGCAATGTGGAGATATTACTGTTTGTGCATTTACAATATTCATTGATTTTTGCCATTGAAAAACGTCCAGAAATGTTTGAAGCTACTGACTGAATGAAAGGAGCTGGCATCTCACTCTCTTTGAATCTTCTTTATCATGCTAGGATTAGCAGGAAAAAGCAAAAAATTTCAGAATTGCACCTTGCAATGCGGAGAAATTACTGTTTGTGCATTTACAATATTCATTGATTTTTGCCATTGAAAAACATCATGTTATTCATATACCAGAAATGTTTGATGCTACTGACTGAATGAAAAGAGCTGGCATCTCACTCTCTTTTAATTTTTTTTTATCATGCTAGGATTAGCAGGAAAAAGCAAAAAATTTCAGAATTGCACCTTGCAATGTGGAGAAATTACTGTTTGTGCATTTACAATATTCATTGATTTTTGCCATTGAAAAACGTCCAGAAATGTTTGAAGCTACTGACTGAATGAAAGGAGCTGGCATCTCTCTCTCTTTGAATCTTCTTTATCATGCTAAGAGGAGCAGGAAAAAGCAAAAAATTTCAGAATTGCACCTTGCAATGCGGAGAAATTACTGTTTGTGCATTTACAATATTCATTGATTTTTGCCATTGAAAAACATCATGTTATTCATATACCAGAAATGTTTGAAGCTACTGACTGAATGAAAAGAGCTGGCATCTCACTCTCTTTGATTCTTCTTTATCATGCTAAGAGGAGCAGGAAAAAGCAAAAAAATTCAGAATTGCACCTTGCAATGCGGAGAAATTACTGTTTGTGCATTTACAATATTCATTGATTTTTGCCATTGAAAAACATCATGTTATTCATATACCAGAAATGTTTGAAGCTACTGACTGAATGAAAAGAGCTGGCATCTCATTCTCTTTGAATCTTCTTTATCATGCTAAGAGGAGCAGGAAAAAGCAAAAAATTTCAGAATTGCACCTTGCAATGTGGAGATATTACTGTTTGTGCATTTACAATATTCATTGATTTTTGCCATTGAAAAACGTCCAGAAATGTTTGAAGCTACTGACTGAATGAAAGGAGCTGGCATCTCACTCTCTTTGAATCTTCTTTATCATGCTAAGAGGAGCAGGAAAAAGCAAAAAATTTCAGAATTGCACCTTGCAATGTGGAGATATTACTGTTTGTGCATTTACAATATTCATTGATTTTTGCCATTGAAAAACGTCCAGAAATGTTTGAAGCTACTGACTGAATGAAAGGAGCTGGCATCTCACTCTCTTTGAATCTTCTTTATCATGCTAGGATTAGCAGGAAAAAGCAAAAAATTTCAGAATTGCACCTTGCAATGTGGAGATATTACTGTTTGTGCATTTACAATATTCATTGATTTTTGCCATTGAAAAACGTCCAGAAATGTTTGAAGCTACTGACTGAATGAAAGCAGCTGGCATCTCACTCTCTTTGAATCTTCTTTATCATGCTAGGATTAGCAGGAAAAAGCAAAAAATTTCAGAATTGCACCTTGCAATGCGGAGAAATTACTGTTTGTGCATTTACAATATTCATTGATTTTTGCCATTGAAAAACGTCAAGTTATTCATATACCAGAAATGTTTGAAGCTACTGACTGAATGAAAAGAGCTGGCATCTCACTCTCTTTGAATCTTCTTTATCATGCTAGGATTAGCAGGAAAAAGCAAAAAATTTCAGAATTGCACCTTGCAATGTGGAGAAATTACTGTTTGTGCATTTACAATATTCATTGATTTTTGCCATTGAAAAACGTCCAGAAATGTTTGAAGCTACTGACTGAATGAAAGGAGCTGGCATCTCACTCTCTTTGAATCTTCTTTATCATGCTAAGAGGAGCAGGAAAAAGCAAAAAATTTCAGAATTGCACCTTGCAATGCGGAGAAATTACTGTTTGTGCATTTACAATATTCATTGATTTTTGCCATTGAAAAACATCATGTTATTCGTATACCAGAAATGTTTGAAGCTACTGACTGAATGAAAAGAGCTGGCATCTCACTCTCTTTGAATCTTCTTTATCATGCTAAGAGGAGCAGGAAAAAGCAAAAAATTTCAGAATTGCACCTTGCAATGCGGAGAAATTACTGTTTGTGCATTTACAATATTCATTGATTTTTGCCATTGAAAAACATCATGTTATTCATATACCAGAAATGTTTGAAGCTACTGACTGAATGAAAAGAGCTGGCATCTCACTCTCTTTGAATCTTCTTTATCATGCTAAGAGGAGCAGGAAAAAGCAAAAAATTTCAGAATTGCACCTTGCAATGTGGAGATATTACTGTTTGTGCATTTACAATATTCATTGATTTTTGCCATTGAAAAACGTCCAGAAATGTTTGAAGCTACTGACTGAATGAAAGGAGCTGGCATCTCACTCTCTTTGAATCTTCTTTATCATGCTAAGAGGAGCAGGAAAAAGCAAAAAATTTCAGAATTGCACCTTGCAATGCGGAGAAATTACTGTTTGTGCATTTACAATATTCATTGATTTTTGCCATTGAAAAACATCATGTTATTCATATACCAGAAATGTTTGAAGCTACTGACTGAATGAAAAGAGCTGGCATCTCACTCTCTTTGAATCTTCTTTATCATGCTAAGAGGAGCAGGAAAAAGCAAAAAATTTCAGAATTGCACCTTGCAATGTGGAGATATTACTGTTTGTGCATTTACAATATTCATTGATTTTTGCCATTGAAAAACGTCCAGAAATGTTTGAAGCTACTGACTGAATGAAAGGAGCTGGCATCTCACTCTCTTTGAATCTTCTTTATCATGCTAAGAGGAGCAGGAAAAAGCAAAAAATTTCAGAATTGCACCTTGCAATATGGAGATATTACTGTTTGTGCATTTACAATATTCATTGATTTTTGCCATTGAAAAACGTCCAGAAATGTTTGAAGCTACTGACTGAATGAAAGGAGCTGGCATCTCACTCTCTTTGAATCTTCTTTATCATGCTAGGATTAGCAGGAAAAAGCAAAAAATTTCAGAATTGCACCTTGCAATGTGGAGATATTACTGTTTTGTGCATTTACAATATTCATTGATTTTTGCCATTGAAAAACGTCCAGAAATGTTTGAAGCTACTGACTGAATGAAAGGAGCTGGCATCTCACTCTCTTTGAATCTTCTTTATCATGCTAGGATTAGCAGGAAAAAGCAAAAAATTTCAGAATTGCACCTTGCAATGTGGAGATATTACTGTTTTGTGCATTTACAATATTCATTGATTTTTGCCATTGAAAAACGTCCAGAAATGTTTGAAGCTACTGACTGAATGAAAGGAGCTGGCATCTCACTCTCTTTGAATCTTCTTTATCATGCTAGGATTAGCAGGAAAAAGCAAAAAATTTCAGAATTGCACCTTGCAATGCGGAGAAATTACTGTTTGTGCATTTACAATATTCATTGATTTTTGCCATTGAAAAACATCATGTTATTCATATACCAGAAATGTTTGAAGCTACTGACTGAATGAAAAGAGCTGGCATCTCACTCACTTTGAATCTTCTTTATCATGCTAGGATTAGCAGGAAAAAGCAAAAAATTTCAGAATTGCACCTTGCAATGCGGATAAATTACTGTTTGTGCATTTACAATATTCATTGATTTTTGCCATTGAAAAACATCATGTTATTCATATACCAGAAATGTTTGAAGCTACTGACTGAATGAAAAGAGCTGGCATCTCATTCTCTTTGAATCTTCTTTATCATGCTAAGAGGAGCAGGAAAAAGCAAAAAATTTCAGAATTGCACCTTGCAATGTGGAGATATTACTGTTTGTGCATTTACAATATTCATTGATTTTTGCCATTGAAAAACGTCCAGAAATGTTTGAAGCTACTGACTGAATGAAAGGAGCTGGCATCTCACTCTCTTTGAATCTTCTTTATCATGCTAAGAGGAGCAGGAAAAAGCAAAAAATTTCAGAATTGCACCTTGCAATGTGGAGATATTACTGTTTGTGCATTTACAATATTCATTGATTTTTGCCATTGAAAAACGTCCAGAAATGTTTGAAGCTACTGACTGAATGAAAGGAGCTGGCATCTCACTCTCTTTGAATCTTCTTTATCATGCTAGGATTAGCAGGAAAAAGCAAAAAATTTCAGAATTGCACCTTGCAATGCGGAGAAATTACTGTTTGTGCATTTACAATATTCATTGATTTTTGCCATTGAAAAACATCATGTTATTCATATACCAGAAATGTTTGAAGCTACTGACTGAATGAAAAGAGCTGGCATCTCACTCACTTTGAATCTTCTTTATCATGCTAGGATTAGCAGGAAAAAGCAAAAAATTTCAGAATTGCACCTTGCAATGCGGAGAAATTACTGTTTGTGCATTTACAATATTCATTGATTTTTGCCATTGAAAAACATCATGTTATTCATATACCAGAAATGTTTGAAGCTACTGACTGAATGAAAAGAGCTGGCATCTCATTCTCTTTGAATCTTCTTTATCATGCTAAGAGGAGCAGGAAAAAGCAAAAAATTTCAGAATTGCACCTTGCAATGTGGAGATATTACTGTTTGTGCATTTACAATATTCATTGATTTTTGCCATTGAAAAACGTCCAGAAATGTTTGAAGCTACTGACTGAATGAAAGGAGCTGGCATCTCACTCTCTTTGAATCTTCTTTATCATGCTAAGAGGAGCAGGAAAAAGCAAAAAATTTCAGAATTGCACCTTGCAATGTGGAGATATTACTGTTTGTGCATTTAAAATATTCATTGATTTTTGCCATTGAAAAACGTCCAGAAATGTTTGAAGCTACTGACTGAATGAAAGGAGCTGGCATCTCACTCTCTTTGAATCTTCTATATCATGCAAGGTTTAGCAGGAAAAAGCAAAAAAATTCAGAATTGCACCTTGCAATGTGGAGATATTACTGTTTGTGCATTTACAATATTCATTGATTTTTGCCATTGAAAAACATCATGTTATTCATATACCAGAAATGTTTGAAGCTACTGACTGAATGAAAAGAGCTGGCATCTCATTCTCTTTGAATCTTCTTTATCATGCTAAGAGGAGCAGGAAAAAGCAAAAAATTTCAGAATTGCACCTTGCAATGTGGAGATATTACTGTTTGTGCATTTACAATATTCATTGATTTTTGCCATTGAAAAACGTCCAGAAATGTTTGAAGCTACTGACTGAATGAAAGGAGCTGGCATCTCACTCTCTTTGAATCTTCTTTATCATGCTAAGAGGAGCAGGAAAAAGCAAAAAATTTCAGAATTGCACCTTGCAATGCGGAGAAATTACTGTTTGTGCATTTACAATATTCATTGATTTTTGCCATTGAAAAACATCATGTTATTCATATACCAGAAATGTTTGAAGCTACTGACTGAATGAAAAGAGCTGGCATCTCATTCTCTTTGAATCTTCTTTATCATGCTAAGAGGAGCAGGAAAAAGCAAAAAATTTCAGAATTGCAGCTTGCAATGTGGAGAAATTACTGTTTGTGCATTTACAATATTCATTGATTTTTGCCATTGAAAAACATCATGTTATTCATATACCAGAAATGTTTGAAGCTACTGACTGAATGAAAAGAGCTGGCATCTCACTCTCTTTGAATCTTCTTTATCATGCTAAGAGAAACAGGAAAAAGCAAACAATTTCAGAATTGCACCTTGCAATGTGGAGATATTACTGTTTGTGCATTTACAATATTCATTGATTTTTGCCATTGAAAAATGTCCAGAAATGTTTGAAGCTACTGACTGAATGAAAGGAGCTGGCTTCTCACTCTCATTGAATCTTCTTTATCATGCTAAGAGGAGCAGGAAAAAGCAAAAAATTTCAGAATTGCACCTTGCAATGCGGAGAAATTACTGTTTGTGCATTTACAATATTCATTGATTTTTGCCATTGAAAAACGTCCAGAAATGTTTGAAGCTACTGACTGAATGAAAGGAGCTGGCATCTCACTCTCTTTGAATATTCTTTATCATGCTAGGATTAGCAGGAAAAAGCAAAAAATTTCAGAATTGCACCTTGCAATGTGGAGATATTACTGTTTTGTGCATTTACAATATTCATTGATTTTTGCCATTGAAAAACGTCCAGAAATGTTTGAAGCTACTGACTGAATGAAAGGAGCTGGCATCTCACTCTCTTTGAATCTTCTTTATCATGCTAGGATTAGCAGGAAAAAGCAAAAAATTTCAGAATTGCACCTTGCAATGTGGAGATATTACTGTTTTGTGCATTTACAATATTCATTGATTTTTGCCATTGAAAAACGTCCAGAAATGTTTGAAGCTACTGACTGAATGAAAGGAGCTGGCATCTCACTCTCTTTGAATCTTCTTTATCATGCTAAGAGGAGCAGGAAAAAGCAAAAAATTTCAGAATTGCACCTTGCAATGCGGAGAAATTACTGTTTGTGCATTTACAATATTCATTGATTTTTGCCATTGAAAAACATCATGTTATTCATATACCAGAAATGTTTGAAGCTACTGACTGAATGAAAAGAGCTGGCATCTCACTCTCTTTGAATCTTCTTTATCATGCTAAGAGGAGCAGGAAAAAGCAAAAAATTTCAGAATTGCACCTTGCAATGTGGAGATATTACTGTTTGTGCATTTACAATATTCATTGATTTTTGCCATTGAAAAACGTCCAGAAATGTTTGAAGCTACTGACTGAATGAAAGGAGCTGGCATCTCACTCTCTTTGAATCTTCTTTATCATGCTAAGAGGAGCAGGAAAAAGCAAAAAATTTCAGAATTGCATCTTGCAATGCGGAGAAATTACTGTTTGTGCATTTACAATATTCATTGATTTTTGCCATTGAAAAACATCATGTTATTCATATACCAGAAATGTTTGAAGCTACTGACTGAATGAAAAGAGCTGGCATCTCACTCTCTTTGAATCTTCTTTATCATGCTAAGAGGAGCAGGAAAAAGCAAAAAATTTCAGAATTGCACCTTGCAATGTGGAGATATTACTGTTTGTGCATTTACAATATTCATTGATTTTGGCCATTGAAAAATGTCCAGAAATGTTTGAAGCTACTGACTGAATGAAAGGACCTGGCATCTCACTCTCTTTGAATCTTCTTTATCATGCTAAGAGGAGCAGGAAAAAGCAAAAAATTTCAGAATTGCACCTTGCAATGTGGAGATATTACTGTTTGTGCATTTACAATATTCATTGATTTTTGCCATTGAAAAACGTCCAGAAATGTTTGAAGCTACTGACTGAATGAAAGGAGCTGGCATCTCACTCTCTTTGAATCTTCTTTATCATGCTAGGATTAGCAGGAAAAAGCAAAAAATTTCAGAATTGCATCTTGCAATGCGGAGAAATTTCTGTTTGTGCATTTACAATATTCATTGATTTTTGCCATTGAAAAACATCATGTTATTCATATACCAGAAATGTTTGAAGCTACTGACTGAATGAAAGGAGCTGGCATCTCACTCTCTTTGAAACTTCTTTATCATGCTAGGATTAGCATGAAAAAGCAAAAAATTTCAGAATTGCACCATGCAATGTGGAGAAATTACTGTTTGTGCATTTACAATATTCATTGATTTTTGCCATTGAAAAACGTCCAGAAATGTTTGAAGCTACTGACTGAATGAAAGGAGCTGGCATCTCACTCTCTTTGAATCTTCTTTATTATGCTAAGAGGAGCAGGAAAAAGCAAAAAATTTCAGAATTGCACCTTGCAATGCGGAGAAATTACTGTTTGCGCATTTACAATATTCATTGATATTTGCCATTGAAAAACATCATGTTATTCATATACCAGAAATGTTTGAAGCTACTGACTGAATGAAAAGAGCTGGCATCTCACTCTCTTTGAATCTTCTTTATCATGCTAAGAGGAGCAGGAAAAAGCAAAACATTTCAGAATTGCACCTTGCAATGCGGAGAAATTACTGTTTGTGCATTTACAATATTCATTGATTTTTGCCATTGAAAAACATCATGTTATTCATATACCAGAAATGTTTGAAGCTACTGACTGAATGAAAAGAGCTGGCATCTCACTCTCTTTGAATCTTCTTTATCATGCTAAGAGGAGCAGGAAAAAGCAAAAAATTTCAGAATTGCACCTTGCAATGTGGAGATATTATTGTTTGTGCATTTACAATATTCATTGATTTTTGCCATTGAAAAACGTCCAGAAATGTTTGAAGCTATTGACTGAATGAAAGGAGCTGGCATCTCACTCTCTTTGAATCTTCTTTATCATGCTAGGATTAGCAGGAAAAAGCAAAAAATTTCAGAATTGCACCTTGCAATGTGGAGATATTACTGTTTTGTGCATTTACAATATTCATTGATTTTTGCCATTGAAAAACGTCCAGAAATGTTTGAAGCTACTGACTGAATGAAAGGAGCTGGCATCTCACTCTCTTTGAATCTTCTTTATCATGCTAGGATTAGCAGGAAAAAGCAAAAAATTTCAGAATTGCACCTTGCAATGTGGAGATATTACTGTTTTGTGCATTTACAATATTCATTGATTTTTGCCATTGAAAAACGTCCAGAAATGTTTGAAGCTACTGACTGAATGAAAGGAGCTGGCATCTCACTCTCTTTGAATCTTCTTTATCATGCTAGGATTAGCAGGAAAAAGCAAAAAATTTCAGAATTGCACCTTGCAATGCGGAGAAATTACTCTTTGTGCATTTACAATATTCATTGATTTTTGCCATTGAAAAACATCATGTTATTCATATACCAGAAATGTTTGAAGCTACTGACTGAATGAAAAGAGCTGGCATCTCACTCTCTTTGAATCTTCTTTATCATGCTAGGATTAGCAGGAAAAAGCAAAAAATTTCAGAATTGCACCTTGCAATGTGGAGAAATTACTGTTTGTGCATTTACAATATTCATTGATTTTTGCCATTGAAAAACGTCCAGAAATGTTTGAAGCTACTGACTGAATGAAAGGAGCTGGCATCTCACTCTCTTTGAATCTTCTTTATCATGCTAAGAGGAGCAGGAAAAAGCAAAAAATTTCAGAATTGCACCTTGCAATGCGGAGAAATTACTGTTTGTGCATTTACAATATTCATTGATTTTTGCCATTGAAAAACATCATGTTATTCATATACCAGAAATGTTTGAAGCTACTGACTGAATGAAAAGAGCTGGCATCTCACTCTCTTTGAATCTTCTTTATCATGCTAAGAGGAGCAGGAAAAAGCAAAAAATTTAAGAATTGCACCTTGCAATGTGGAGAAATTACTGTTTGTGCATTTACAATATTCATTGATTTTTGCCATTGAAAAACATCATGTTATTCATATACCAGAAATGTTTGAAGCTACTGACTGAATGAAAAGAGCTGGCATCTCACTCTCTTTGAATCTTCTTTATCATGCTAAGAGGAGCAGGAAAAAGCAAAAAATTTCAGAATTGCACCTTGCAATGTGGAGATATTACTGTTTGTGCATTTACAATATTCATTGATTTTTGCCATTGAAAAACGTCCAGAAATGTTTGAAGCTACTGACTGAATGAAAGGAGCTGGCATCTCACTCTCTTTGAATCTTCTTTATCATGCTAAGAGGAGCAGGAAAAAGCAAAAAATTTCAGTATTGCATCTTGCAATGCGGAGAAATTACTGTTTGTGCATTTACAATATTCATTGATTTTTGCCATTGAAAAACATCATGTTATTCATATACCAGAAATGTTTGAAGCTACTGACTGAATGAAAAGAGCTGGCATCTCACTCTCTTTGAATCTTCTTTATCATGCTAAGAGGAGCAGGAAAAAGCAAAAAATTTCAGAATTGCACCTTGCAATGTGGAGATATTACTGTTTGTGCATTTACAATATTCATTGATTTTGGCCATTGAAAAATGTCCAGAAATGTTTGAAGCTACTGACTGAATGAAAGGAGCTGGCATCTCACTCTCTTTGAATCTTCTTTATCATGCTAAGAGGAGCAGGAAAAAGCAAAAAATTTCAGAATTGCACCTTGCAATGTGGAGATATTACTGTTTGTGCATTTACAATATTCATTGATTTTTGCCATTGAAAAACGTCCAGAAATGTTTGAAGCTACTGACTGAATGAAAGGAGCTGGCATCTCACTCTCTTTGAATCTTCTTTATTATGCTAAGAGGAGCAGGAAAAAGCAAAAAATTTCAGAATTGCACCTTGCAATGCGGAGAAATTACTGTTTGCGCATTTACAATATTCATTGATTTTTGCCATTGAAAAACATCATGTTATTCATATACCAGAAATGTTTGAAGCTACTGACTGAATGAAAAGAGCTGGCATCTCACTCTCTTTGAATCTTCTTTATCATGTTAAGAGGAGCAGGAAAAAGCAAAAAATTTCAGAATTGCACCTTGCAATGCGGAGAAATTACTGTTTGTGCATTTACAATATTCAATGATTTTTGCCATTGAAAAACATCATGTTATTCATATACCAGAAATGTTTGAAGCTACTGACTGAATGAAAAGAGCTGGCATCTCACTCTCTTTGAATCTTCTTTATCATGCTAAGAGGAGCAGGAAAAAGCAAAAAATTTCAGAATTGCACCTTGCAATGTGGAGATATTACTGTTTGTGCATTTACAATATTCATTGATTTTTGCCATTGAAAAACGTCCAGAAATGTTTGAAGCTACTGACTGAATGTAAGGAGCTGGCATCTCACTCTCTTTGAATCTTCTTTATCATGCTAGGATTAGCAGGAAAAAGCAAAAAATTTCAGAATTGCACCTTGCAATGCGGAGAAATTACTGTTTGTGCATTTACAATATTCATTGATTTTTGCCATTGAAAAACATCATGTTATTCATATACCAGAAATGTTTGAAGCTACTGACTGAATGAAAAGAGCTGGCATCTCACTCACTTTGAATCTTCTTTATCATGCTAGGATTAGCAGGAAAAAGCAAAAAATTTCAGAATTGCACCTTGCAATGTGGAGAAATTACTGTTTGTGCATTTACAATATTCATTGATTTTTGCCATTGAAAAACGTCCAGAAATGTTTGAAGCTACTGACTGAATGAAAGGAGCTGGCATCTCACTCTCTTTGAATCTTCTTTATCATGCTAAGAGGAGCAGGAAAAAGCAAAAAATTTCAGAATTGCACCTTGCAATGCGGAGAAATTACTGTTTGTGCATTTACAATATTCATTGATTTTTGCCATTGAAAAACATCATGTTATTCATATACCAGAAATGTTTGAAGCTACTGACTGAATGAAAAGAGCTGGCATCTCACTCTCTTTGAATCTTCTTTATCATGCTAAGAGGAGCAGGAAAAAGCTAAAAATTTCAGAATTGCACCTTGCAATGCGGAGAAATTACTGTTTGTGCATTTACAATATTCATTGATTTTTGCCATTGAAAAACATCATGTTATTCATATACCAGAAATGTTTGAAGCTACTGACTGAATGAAAAGAGCTGGCATCTCACTCTCTTTGAATCTTCTTTATCATGCTAAGAGGAGCAGGAAAAAGCAAAAAATTTCAGAATTGCACCTTGCAATGTGGAGATATTACTGTTTGTGCATTTACAATATTCATTGATTTTTGCCATTGAAAAACGTCCAGAAATGTTTGAAGCTACTGACTGAATGAAAGGAGCTGGCATCTCACTCTCTTTGAATCTTCTTTATCATGCTAAGAGGAGCAGGAAAAAGCAAAAAATTTCAGAATTGCATCTTGCAATGCGGAGAAATTACTGTTTGTGCATTTACAATATTCATTGATTTTTGCCATTGAAAAACATCATGTTATTCATATACCAGAAATGTTTGAAGCTACTGACTGAATGAAAAGAGCTGGCATCTCACTCTCTTTGAATCTTCTTTATCATGCTAAGAGGAGCAGGAAAAAGCAAAAAATTTCAGAATTGCACCTTGCAATGTGGAGATATTACTGTTTGTGTATTTACAATATTCATTGATTTTGGCCATTGAAAAACATCCAGAAATGTTTGAAGCTACTGACTGAATGAAAGGAGCTGGCATCTCACTCTCTTTGAATCTTCTTTATCATGCTAAGAGGAGCAGGAAAAAGCAAAAAACTTCAGAATTGCACCTTGCAATGTGGAGATATTACTGTTTGTGCATTTACAATATTCATTGATTTTTGCCATTGAAAAACGTCCAGAAATGTTTGAAGCTACTGACTGAATGAAAGGAGCTGGCATCTCACTCTCTTTGAATCTTCTTTATCATGCTAGGATTAGCAGGAAAAAGCAAAAAATTTCAGAATTGCATCTTGCAATGCGGAGAAATTTCTGTTTGTGCATTTACAATATTCATTGATTTTTGCCATTGAAAAACATCATGTTATTCATATATCAGAAATGTTTGAAGCTACTGACTGAATGAAAGGAGCTGGCATCTCACTCTCTTTAAATCTTCTTTATCATGCTAAGAGGAGCAGGAAAAAGCAAAAAATTTCAGAATTGCACCTTGCAATGTGGAGATATTACTGTTTGTGCATTTACAATATTCATTGATTTTTGCCATTGAAAAACATCATGTTATTCATATATCAGAAATGTTTGAAGCTACTGACTGAATGAAAAGAGCTGGCATCTCACTCTCTTTGAATCTTCTTTATCATGCTAGGATTAGCAGGAAAAAGCTAAAAATTTCAGAATTGCACCTTGCAATGTGGAGAAATTACTGTTTGTGCATTTACAATATTAATTGATTTTTGCCATTGAAAAACGTCCAGAAATGTTTGAAGCTACTGACTGAATGAAAGGAGCTGGCATCTCATTCTCTTTGAATCTTTTTTATCATGCTAAGAGGAGCAGGAAAAAGCAAAAAATTTCAGAATTGCACCTTGCAATGCGGAGAAATTACTGTTTGCGCATTTACAATATTCATTGATTTTTGCCATTGAAAAACATCATGTTATTCATATACCAGAAATGTTTGAAGCTACTGACTGAATGAAAAGAGCTGGCATCTCACTCTCTTTGAATCTTCTTTATCATGCTAAGAGGAGCAGGAAAAAGCAAAAAATTTCAGAATTGCACCTTGCAATGCGGAGAAATTACTGTTTGTGCATTTACAATATTCATTGATTTTTGCCATTGAAAAACATCATGTTATTCATATACCAGAAATGTTTGAAGCTACTGACTGAATGAAAAGAGCTGGCATCTTACTCTCTTTGAATCTTCTTTATCATGCTAGGATTAGCAGGAAAAAGCAAAAAATTTCAGAATTGCACCTTGCAATGTGGAGAAATTACTGTTTGTGCATTTACAATATTCATTGATTTTTGCCATTGAAAAACGTCCAGAAATGTTTGAAGCTACTGACTGAATGAAAGGAGCTGGCATCTCATTCTCTTTGAATCTTTTTTATCATGCTAAGAGGAGCAGGAAAAAGCAAAAAATTTCAGAATTGCACCTTGCAATGCGGAGAAATTACTGTTTGCGCATTTACAATATTCATTGATTTTTGCCATTGAAAAACATCATGTTATTCATATACCAGAAATGTTTGAAGCTACTGACTGAATGAAAAGAGCTGGCATCTCACTCTCTTTGAATCTTCTTTATCATGCTAAGAGGAGCAGGAAAAAGCAAAAAATTTCAGAATTGCACCTTGCAATGCGGAGAAATTACTGTTTGTGCATTTACAATATTCATTGATTTTTGCCATTGAAAAACATCATGTTATTCATATACCAGAAATGTTTGAAGCTACTGACTGAATGAAAAGAGCTGGCATCTCAGTCTCTTTGAATCTTCTTTATCATGCTAAGAGGAGCAGGAAAAAGCAAAAAATTTCAGAATTGCACCTTGCAATGTGGAGATATTACTGTTTGTGCATTTACAATATTCATTGATTTTTGCTATTGAAAAACGTCCAGAAATGTTTGAAGCTACTGACTGAATGAAAGTAGCTGGCATCTCACTCTCTTTGAATCTTCTTTATCATGCTAAGAGGAGCAGGAAAAAGCAAAAAATTTCAGAATTGCACCTTGCAATGCGGAGAAATTACTGTTTGTGCATTTACAATATTCATTGATTTTTGCCATTGAAAAACATCATGTTTTTCATATACCAGAAATGTTTGAAGCTACTGACTGAATGAAAAGAGCTGGCATCTCACTCTCTTTGAATCTTCTTTATCATGCTAAGAGGAGCAGGAAAAAGCAAAAAATTTCATAATTGCACCTTGCAATGTGGAGATATTACTGTTTGTGCATTTGCAATATTCATTGATTTTTGCCATTGAAAAACGTCCAGAAATGTTTGAAGCTACTGACTGAATGAAAGGAGCTGGCATCTCACTCTCTTTGAATCTTCTTTATCATGCTAAGAGGAGCAGGAAAAAGCAAAAAATTTCAGAATTGCACCTTGCAATGTGGAGATATTACTGTTTGTGCATTTACAATATTCATTGATTTTTGCCATTGAAAAACGTCCAGAAATGTTTGAAGCTACTGACTGAATGAAAGGAGCTGGCATCTCACTCTCTTTGAATCTTCTTTATCATGCTAGGATTAGCAGGAAAAAGCAAAAAATTTCAGAATTGCACCTTGCAATGTGGAGATATTACTGTTTTGTGCATTTACAATATTCATTGATTATTGCCATTGAAAAACGTCCAGAAATGTTTGAAGCTACTGACTGAATGAAAGGAGCTGGCATCTCACTCTCTTTGAATCTTCTTTATCATGCTAGGATTAGCAGGAAAAAGCAAAAAATTTCAGAATTGCATCTTGCAATGCGGAGAAATTTCTGTTTGTGCATTTACAATATTCATTGATTTTTGCCATTGAAAAACATCATGTTATTCATATACCAGAAATGTTTGAAGCTACTGACTGAATGAAAGGAGCTGGCATCTCACTCTCTTTGAATCTTCTTTATCATGCTAGGATTAGCAGGAAAAAGCAAAAAATTTCAGAATTGCACCTTGCAATGTGGAGAAATTACTGTTTGTGCATTTACAATATTCATTGATTTTTGCCATTGAAAAACGTCCAGAAATGTTTGAAGCTACTGACTGAATGAAAGGAGCTGGCATCTCATTCTCTTTGAATCTTTTTTATCATGCTAAGAGGAGCAGGAAAAAGCAAAAAATTTCAGAATTGCACCTTGCAATGCGGAGAAATTACTGTTTGCGCATTTACAATATTCATTGATTTTTGCCATTGAAAAACATCATGTTATTCATATACCAGAAATGTTTGAAGCTACTGACTGAATGAAAAGAGCTGGCATCTCACTCTCTTTGAATCTTCTTTATCATGCTAAGAGGAGCAGGAAAAAGCAAAAAATTTCAGAATTGCACCTTGCAATGCGGAGAAATTACTGTTTGTGCATTTACAATATTCATTGATTTTTGCCATTGAAAAACATCATGTTATTCATATACCAGAAATGTTTGAAGCTACTGACTGAATGAAAAGAGCTGGCATATCACTCTCTTTGAATCTTCTTTATCATGCTAGGATTAGCAGGAAAAAGCAAAAAATTTCAGAATTGCACCTTGCAATGTGGAGAAATTACTGTTTGTGCATTTACAATATTCATTGATTTTTGCCATTGAAAAATGTCCAGAAATGTTTGAACCTACTGACTGAATGAAAGGAGCTGGCATCTCATTCTCTTTGAATCTTTTTTATCATGCTAAGAGGAGCAGGAAAAAGCAAAAAATTTCAGAATTGCACCTTGCAATGCGGAGAAATAACTGTTTGCGCATTTACAATATTCATTGATTTTTGCCATTGAAAAACATCATGTTATTCATATACCAGAAATGTTTGAAGCTACTGACTGAATGAAAAGAGCTGGCATCTCACTCTCTTTGAATCTTCTTTATCATGCTAAGAGGAGCAGGAAAAAGCAAAAAATTTCAGAATTGCACCTTGCAATGCGGAGAAATTACTGTTTGTGCATTTACAATATTCATTGATTTTTGCCATTGAAAAACATCATGTTATTCATATACCAGAAATGTTTGAAGCTACTGACTGAATGAAAAGAGCTGGCATCTCACTCTCTTTGAATCTTCTTTATCATGCTAAGAGGAGCAGGAAAAAGCAAAAAATTTCAGAATTGCACCTTGCAATGTGGAGATATTACTGTTTGTGCATTTACAATATTCATTGATTTTTGCCATTGAAAAACGTCCAGAAATGTTTGAAGCTACTGACTGAATAAAAGGAGCTGGCATCTCACTCTCTTTGAATCTTCTTTATCATGCTAAGAGGAGCAGGAAAAAGCAAAAAATTTCAGAATTGCACCTTGCAATGCGGAGAAATTACTGTTTGTGCATTTACAATATTCATTGATTTTTGCCATTGAAAAACATCATGTTATTCATATACCAGAAATGTTTGAAGCTACTGACTGAATGAAAAGAGCTGGCATCTCACTCTCTTTGAATCTTCTTTATCATGCTAAGAGGAGCAGGAAAAAGCAAAAAATTTCAGAATTGCACCTTGCAATGTGGAGATATTACTGTTTGTGCATTTACAATATTCATTGATTTTTGCCATTGAAAAACGTCCAGAAATGTTTGAAGCTACTGACTGAATGAAAGGAGCTGGCATCTCACTCTCTTTGAATCTTCTTTATCATGCTAGGATTAGCAGGAAAAAGCAAAAAATTTCAGAATTGCACCTTGCAATGTGGAGATATTACTGTTTTGTGCATTTACAATATTCATTGATTATTGCCATTGAAAAACGTCCAGAAATGTTTGAAGCTACTGACTGAATGAAAGGAGCTGGCATCTAACTCTCTTTAAATCTTCTTTATCATGCTAGGATTAGCAGGAAAAAGCAAAAAATTTCAGAATTGCATCTTGCAATGCGGAGAAATTTCTGTTTGTGCATTTACAATATTCATTGATTTTTGCCATTGAAAAACATCATGTTATTCATATACCAGAAATGTTTGAAGCTACTGACTGAATGAAAGGAGCTGGCATCTCACTCTCTTTGAATCTTCTTTATCATGCCAAGAGGAGCAGGAAAAAGCAAAAAATTTCAGAATTGCACCTTGCAATGTGGAGATATTACTGTTTGTGCATTTACAATATTCATTGATTTTTGCCATTGAAAAACATCATGTTATTCATATATCAGAAATGTTTGAAGCTACTGACTGAATGAAAAGAGCTGGCATCTCACTCTCTTTGAATCTTCTTTATCATGCTAGGATTAGCAGGAAAAAGCAAAAAATTTCAGAATTGCACCTTGCAATGTGGAGAAATTACTGTTTGTGCATTTACAATATTCATTGATTTTTGCCATTGAAAAACGTCCAGAAATGTTTGAAGCTACTGACTGAATGAAAGGAGCTGGCATCTCACTCTCTTTAAATCTTTTTTATCATGCTAAGAGGAGCAGGAAAAAGCAAAAAATTTCAGAATTGCACCTTGCAATGCGGAGAAATTACTGTTTGCGCATTTACAATATTCATTGATTTTTGCCATTGAAAAACATCATGTTATTCATATACCAGAAATGTTTGAAGCTACTGACTGAATGAAAAGAGCTGGCATCTCACTCTCTTTGAATCTTCTTTATCATGCTAAGAGGAGCAGGAAAAAGCAAAAAATTTCAGAATTGCACCTTGCAATGCGGAGAAATTACTGTTTGTGCATTTACAATATTCATTGATTTTTGCCATTGAAAAACATCATGTTATTCATATACCAGAAATGTTTGAAGCTACTGACTGAATGAAAAGAGCTGGCATCTCACTCTCTTTGAATCTTCTTTATCATGCTAAGAGGAGCAGGAAAAAGCAAAAAATTTCAGAATTGCACCTTGCAATGTGGAGATATTACTGTTTGTGCATTTACAATATTCATTGATTTTTGCCATTGAAAAACGTCCAGAAATGTTTGAAGCTACTGACTGAATGAAAGGAGCTGGCATCTCACTCTCTTTGAATCTTCTTTATCATGCTAAGAGGAGCAGGAAAAAGCAAAAATTTCAGAATTGCACCTTGCAATGCGGAGAAATTACTGTTTGTGCATTTACAATATTCATTGATTTTTGCCATTGAAAAACATCATGTTATTCATATACCAGAAATGTTTGAAGCTACTGACTGAATGAAAAGAGCTGGCATCTCACTCTCTTTGAATCTTCTTTATCATGCTAAGAGTAGCAGGAAAAAGCAAAAAATTTCAGAATTGCACCTTGCAATGTGGAGATATTACTGTTTGTGCATTTACAATATTCATTGATTTTTGCCATTGAAAAACGTCCAGAAATGTTTCAAGCTACTGACTGAATGAAAGGAGCTGGCATCTCACTCTCTTTGAATCTTCTTTATCATGCTAAGAGGAGCAGAAAAAAGCAAAAAATTTCAGAATTGCACCTTGCAATGTGGAGATATTACTGTTTGTGCATTTACAATATTCATTGATTTTTGCCATTGAAAAACGTCCAGAAATGTTTGAAGCTACTGACTGAATGAAAGGAGCTGGCATCTCACTCTCTTTGAATCTTCTTTATCATGCTAAGAGGAGCAGGAAAAAGCAAAAAATTTCAGAATTGCACCTTGCAATGCGGAGAAATTACTGTTTGTGCATTTACAATATTCATTGATTTTTGCCTTTGAAAAACATCATGTTATTCATATACCAGAAATGTTTGAAGCTACTGACTGAATGAAAAGAGCTGGCATCTCACTCTCTTTGAATCTTCTTTATCATGCTAAGAGGAGCAGGAAAAAGCAAAAAATTTCAGAATTGCACCTTGCAATGTGGAGATATTACTGTTTGTGCATTTACAATATTCATTGATTTTTGCCATTGAAAAACATCCAGAAATGTTTGAAGCTACTGACTGAATGAAAGGAGCTGGCATCTCACTCTCTTTGAATCTTCTTTATCATGCTAGGATTAGCAGGAAAAAGCAAAAAATTTCAGAATTGCACCTTGCAATGTGGAGATATTACTGTTTTGTGCATTTACAATATTCATTGATTATTGCCATTGAAAAACGTCCAGAAATGTTTGAAGCTACTGACTGAATGAAAGGAGCTGGCATCTAACTCTCTTTGAATCTTCTTTATCATGCTAGGATTAGCAGGAAAAAGCAAAAAATTTCAGAATTGCATCTTGCAATGCGGAGAAATTTCTGTTTGTGCATTTACAATATTCATTGATTTTTGCCATTGAAAAACATCATGTTATTCATATACCAGAAATGTTTGAAGCTACTGACTGAATGAAAGGAGCTGGCATCTCACTCTCTTTGAATCTTCTTTATCATGCCAAGAGGAGCAGGAAAAAGCAAAAAATTTCAGAATTGCACCTTGCAATGTGGAGATATTACTGTTTGTGCATTTACAATATTCATTGATTTTTGCCATTGAAAAACATCATGTTATTCATATATCAGAAATGTTTGAAGCTACTGACTGAATGAAAAGAGCTGGCATCTCACTCTCTTTGAATCTTCTTTATCATGCTAGGATTAGCAGGAAAAAGCAAAAAATTTCAGAATTGCACCTTGCAATGTGGAGAAATTACTGTTTGTGCATTTACAATATTCATTGATTTTTGCCATTGAAAAACGTCCAGAAATGTTTGAAGCTACTGACTGAATGAAAGGAGCTGGCATCTCACTCTCTTTAAATCTTTTTTATCATGCTAAGAGGAGCAGGAAAAAGCAAAAAATTTCAGAATTGCACCTTGCAATGCGGAGAAATTACTGTTTGCGCTTTTACAATATTCATTGATTTTTGCCATTGAAAAACATCATGTTATTCATATACCAGAAATGTTTGAAGCTACTGACTGAATGAAAAGAGCTGGCATCTCACTCTCTTTGAATCTTCTTTATCATGCTAAGAGGAGCAGGAAAAAGCAAAAAATTTCAGAATTGCACCTTGCAATGCGGAGAAATTACTGTTTGTGCATTTACAATATTCATTGATTTTTGCCATTGAAAAACATCATGTTATTCATATACCAGAAATGTTTGAAGCTACTGACTGAATGAAAAGAGCTGGCATCTCACTCTCTTTGAATCTTCTTTATCATGCTAAGAGGAGCAGGAAAAAGCAAAAAATTTCAGAATTGCACCTTGCAATGTGGAGATATTACTGTTTGTGCATTTACAATATTCATTGATTTTTGCCATTGAAAAACGTCCAGAAATGTTTGAAGCTACTGACTGAATGAAAGGAGCTGGCATCTCACTCTCTTTGAATCTTCTTTATCATGCTAAGAGGAGCAGGAAAAAGCAAAAATTTCAGAATTGCACCTTGCAATGCGGAGAAATTACTGTTTGTGCATTTACAATATTCATTGATTTTTGCCATTGAAAAACATCATGTTATTCATATACCAGAAATGTTTGAAGCTACTGACTGAATGAAAAGAGCTGGCATCTCACTCTCTTTGAATCTTCTTTATCATGCTAAGAGTAGCAGGAAAAAGCAAAAAATTTCAGAATTGCACCTTGCAATGTGGAGATATTACTGTTTGTGCATTTACAATATTCATTGATTTTTGCCATTGAAAAACGTCCAGAAATGTTTCAAGCTACTGACTGAATGAAAGGAGCTGGCATCTCACTCTCTTTGAATCTTCTTTATCATGCTAAGAGGAGCAGAAAAAAGCAAAAAATTTCAGAATTGCACCTTGCAATGTGGAGATATTACTGTTTGTGCATTTACAATATTCATTGATTTTTGCCATTGAAAAACGTCCAGAAATGTTTGAAGCTACTGACTGAATGAAAGGAGCTGGCATCTCACTCTCTTTGAATCTTCTTTATCATGCTAAGAGGAGCAGGAAAAAGCAAAAAATTTCAGAATTGCACCTTGCAATGCGGAGAAATTACTGTTTGTGCATTTACAATATTCATTGATTTTTGCCATTGAAAAACATCATGTTATTCATATACCAGAAATGTTTGAAGCTACTGACTGAATGAAAAGAGCTGGCATCTCACTCTCTTTGAATCTTCTTTATCATGCTAAGAGGAGCAGGAAAAAGCAAAAAATTTCAGAATTGCACCTTGCAATGTGGAGATATTACTGTTTGTGCATTTACAATATTCATTGATTTTTGCCATTGAAAAACGTCCAGAAATGTTTGAAGCTACTGACTGAAAGAAAGGAGCTGGCATCTCACTCTCTTTGAATCTTCTTTATCATGCTAAGAGGAGCAGGAAAAAGCAAAAAATTTCAGAATTGCACCTTGCAATGTGGAGATATTACTGTTTGTGCATTTACAATATTCATTGATTTTTGCCATTGAAAAACGTCCAGAAATGTTTGAAGCTACTGACTGAATGAAAGGAGCTGGCATCTCACTCTCTTTGAATCTTCTTTATCATGCTAGGATTAGCAGGAAAAAGCAAAAAATTTCAGAATTGCACCTTGCAATGTGGAGATATTACTGTTTTGTGCATTTACAATATTCATTGATTATTGCCATTGAAAAACGTCCAGAAATGTTTGAAGCTACTGACTGAATGAAAGGAGCTGGCATCTTACTCTCTTTGAATCTTCTTTATCATGCTAGGATTAGCAGGAAAAAGCAAAAAATTTCAGAATTGCACCTTGCAATGTGGAGATATTACTGTTTGTGCATTTACAATATTCATTGATTTTTGCCATTGAAAAACGTCCAGAAATGTTTGAAGCTACTGACTGAATGAAAGGAGCTGGCATCTCACTCTCTTTGAATCTTCTTTATCATGCTAGGATTAGCAGGAAAAAGCAAAAAATTTCAGAATTGCACCTTGCAATGCGGAGAAATTACTGTTTGTGCATTTACAATATTCATTGATTTTTGCCATTGAAAAACATCATGTTATTCATATACCAGAAATGTTTGAAGCTACTGACTGAATGAAAAGAGCTGGCATCTCACTCTCTTTGAATCTTCTTTATCATGCTAAGAGGAGCAGGAAAAAGCAAAAAATTTCAGAATTGCACCTTGCAATGTGGAGATATTACTGTTTGTGCATTTACAATATTCATTGATTTTTGCCATTGAAAAACGTCCAGAAATGTTTGAAGCTACTGACTGAATGAAAGGAGCTGGCATCTCACTCTCATTGAATCTTCTTTATCATGCTAAGAGGAGCAGGAAAAAGCAAAAAATTTCAGAATTGCACCTTGCAATGCGGAGAAATTACTGTTTGTGCATTTACAATATTCATTGATTTTTGCCATTGAAAAACATCATGTTATTCATATACCAGAAATGTTTGAAGCTACTGACTGAATGAAAAGAGCTGGCATCTCACTCTCTTTGAATCTTCTTTATCATGCTAAGAGGAGCAGGAAAAAGCAAAAAATTTCAGAATTGCACCTTGCAATGTGGAGATATTACTGTTTGTGCATTTACAATATTCATTGATTTTTGCCATTGAAAAACATGTTTTTCATATACCAGAAATGTTTGAAGCTACTGACTGAATGAAAGGAGCTGGCATCTCACTCTCTTTGAATCTTCTTTATCATGCTAGGATTAGCAGGAAAAAGCAAAAAATTTCAGAATTGCACCTTGCAATGTGGAGATATTACTGTTTGTGCATTTACAATATTCATTGATTTTTGCCATTGAAAAACATGTTTTTCATATACCAGAAATGTTTGAAGCTACTGACTGAATGAAAGGAGCTAGCATCTCACTCTCTTTGAATCTTCTTTATCATGCTAGGATTAGCAGGAAAAAGCAAAAAATTTCAGAATTGCACCTTGCAATGTGGAGATATTACTGTTTGTGCATTTACAATATTCATTGATTTTTGCCATTGAAAAACATCATGTTATTCATATACCAGAAATGTTTGAAGCTACTGACTGAAAGAAAGGAGCTGGCATCTCACTCTCTTTGAATCTTCTTTATCATGCTAAGAGGAGCAGGAAAAAGCAAAAAATTTCAGAATTGCACCTTGCAATGTGGAGATATTACTGTTTGTGCATTTACAATATTCATTGATTTTTGCCATTGAAAAACGTCCAGAAATGTTTGAAGCTACTGACTGAATGAAAGGAGCTGGCATCTCACTCTCTTTGAATCTTCTTTATCATGCTAGGATTAGCAGGAAAAAGCAAAAAATTTCAGAATTGCACCTTGCAATGTGGAGATATTACTGTTTTGTGCATTTACAATATTCATTGATTATTGCCATTGAAAAACGTCCAGAAATGTTTGAAGCTACTGACTGAATGAAAGGAGCTGGCATCTTACTCTCTTTGAATCTTCTTTATCATGCTAGGATTAGCAGGAAAAAGCAAAAAATTTCAGAATTGCACCTTGCAATGTGGAGATATTACTGTTTGTGCATTTACAATATTCATTGATTTTTGCCATTGAAAAACGTCCAGAAATGTTTGAAGCTACTGACTGAATGAAAGGAGCTGGCATCTCACTCTCTTTGAATCTTCTTTATCATGCTAGGATTAGCAGGAAAAAGCAAAAAATTTCAGAATTGCACCTTGCAATGCGGAGAAATTACTGTTTGTGCATTTACAATATTCATTGATTTTTGCCATTGAAAAACATCATGTTATTCATATACCAGAAATGTTTGAAGCTACTGACTGAATGAAAAGAGCTGGCATCTCACTCTCTTTGAATCTTCTTTATCATGCTAAGAGGAGCAGGAAAAAGCAAAAAATTTCAGAATTGCACCTTGCAATGTGGAGATATTACTGTTAGTGCATTTACAATATTCATTGATTTTTGCCATTGAAAAACGTCCAGAAATGTTTGAAGCTACTGACTGAATGAAAGGAGCTGGCATCTCACTCTCATTGAATCTTCTTTATCATGCTAAGAGGAGCAGGAAAAAGCAAAAAATTTCAGAATTGCACCTTGCAATGCGGAGAAATTACTGTTTGTGCATTTACAATATTCATTGATTTTTGCCATTGAAAAACATCATGTTATTCATATACCAGAAATGTTTGAAGCTACTGACTGAATGAAAAGAGCTGGCATCTCACTCTCTTTGAATCTTCTTTATCATGCTAAGAGGAGCAGGAAAAAGCAAAAAATTTCAGAATTGCACCTTGCAATGTGGAGATATTACTGTTTGTGCATTTACAATATTCATTGATTTTTGCCATTGAAAAACATGTTTTTCATATACCAGAAATGTTTGAAGCTACTGACTGAATGAAAGGAGCTGGCATCTCACTCTCTTTGAATCTTCTTTATCATGCTAGGATTAGCAGGAAAAAGCAAAAAATTTCAGAATTGCACCTTGCAATGTGGAGATATTACTGTTTGTGCATTTACAATATTCATTGATTTTTGCCATTGAAAAACATGTTTTTCATATACCAGAAATGTTTGAAGCTACTGACTGAATGAAAGGAGCTGGCATCTCACTCTCTTTGAATCTTCTTTATCATGCTAGGATTAGCAGGAAAAAGCAAAAAATTTCAGAATTGCACCTTGCAATGTGGAGATATTACTGTTTGTGCATTTACAATATTCATTGATTTTTGCCATTGAAAAACATGTTTTTCATATACCAGAAATGTTTGAAGCTACTGACTGAATGAAAGGAGCTAGCATCTCACTCTCTTTGAATCTTCTTTATCATGCTAGGATTAGCAGGAAAAAGCAAAAAATTTCAGAATTGCACCTTGCAATGTGGAGATATTACTGTTTGTGCATTTACAATATTCATTGATTTTTGCCATTGAAAAACATCATGTTATTCATATACCAGAAATGTTTGAAGCTACTGACTGAATGAAAAGAGCTGGCATCTCACTCTCTTTGAATCTTCTTTATCATGCTAAGAGGAGCAGGAAAAAGCAAAAAATTTCAGAATTGCATCTTGCAATGTGGAGATATTACTGTTTGTGCATTTACAATATTCATTGATTTTTGCCATTGAAAAACATCCAGAAATGTTTGAAGCTACTGACTGAATGAAAGGAGCTGGCATCGCACTCTCTTTGAATCTTCTTTATCATGCTAAGAGGAGCAGGAAAAAGCAAAAAATTTCAGAATTGCACCTTGCAATGTGGAGATATTACTGTTTGTGCATTTACAATATTCATTGATTTTTGCCATTGAAAAACGTCCAGAAATGTTTGAAGCTACTGACTGAATGAAAGGAGCTGGCATCTCACTCTCTTTGAATCTTCTTTATCATGCTAGGATTAGCAGGAAAAAGCAAAAAATTTCAGAATTGCACCTTGCAATGTGGAGATATTACTGTTTTGTGCATTTACAATATTCATTGATTTTTGCCATTGAAAAACGTCCAGAAATGTTTGAAGCTACTGACTGAATGAAAGGAGCTGGCATCTCACTCTCTTTGAATCTTCTTTATCATGCTAGGATTAGCAGGAAAAAGCAAAAAATTTCAGAATTGCACCTTGCAATGTGGAGATATTACTGTTTGTGCATTTACAATATTCATTGATTTTTGCCATTGAAAAACGTCCAGAAATGTTTGAAGCTACTGACTGAATGAAAGGAGCTGGCATCTCACTCTCTTTGAATCTTCTTTATCATGCTAGGATTAGCAGGAAAAAGCAAAAAATTTCAGAATTGCACCTTGCAATGCGGAGAAATTACTGTTTGTGCATTTACAATATTCATTGATTTTTGCCATTGAAAAACATCATGTTATTCATATACCAGAAATGTTTGAAGCTACTGACTGAATGAAAAGAGCTGGCATCTCACTCTCTTTGAATCTTCTTTATCATGCTAAGAGGAGCAGGAAAAAGCAAAAAATTTCAGAATTGCACCTTGCAATGCGGAGAAATTACTGTTTGTGCATTTACAATATTCATTGATTTTTGCCATTGAAAAACGTCCAGAAATGTTTGAAGCTACTGACTGAATGAAAGGAGCTGGCATCTCACTCTCTTTGAATCTTCTTTATCATGCTAAGAGGAGCAGGAAAAAGCGAAAAATTTCAGAATTGCATCTTGCAATGCGGAGAAATTACTGTTTTTGCATTTACAATATCCATTGATTTTTGCCATTGAAAAACATCATGTTATTCATATACCAGAAATGTTTGAAGCTACTGACTGAATGAAAAGAGCTGGCATCTCACTCTCTTTGAATCTTCTTTATCATGCTAAGAGGAGCAGGAAAGAGCAAAAAATTTCAGAATTGCACCTTGCAATGTGGAGATATTACTGTTTGTGCATTTACAATATTCATTGATTTTGGCCATTGAAAAACGTCCAGAAATGTTTGAAGCTACTGACTGAATGAAAGGAGCTGGCATCTCACTCTCTTTGAATCTTCTTTATCATGCTAAGAGGAGCAGGAAAAAGCAAAAAATTTCAGAATTGCACCTTGCAATGTGGAGATATTACTGTTTGTGCATTTACAATATTCATTGATTTTTGCCATTGAAAAACGTCCAGAAATGTTTGAAGCTACTGACTGAATGAAAGGAGCTGGCATCTCACTCTCTTTGAATCTTCTTTATCATGCTAAGAGGAGCAGGAAAAAGCAAAAAATTTCAGAATTGCACCTTGCAATGCGGAGAAATTACTGTTTGTGCATTTACAATATTCATTGATTTTTGCCATTGAAAAACATCATGTTATTCATATACCAGAAATGTTTGAAACTACTGACTGAATGAAAAGAGCTGGCATCTCACTCTCTTTGAATCTTCTTTATCATGCTAAGAGGAGCAGGAAAAAGCAAAAAATTTCAGAATTGCACCTTGCAATGTGGAGATATTACTGTTTGTGCATTTACAATATTCATTGATTTTTGCCATTGAAAAACGTCCAGAAATGTTTGAAGCTACTGACTGAATGAAAGGAGCTGGCATCTCACTCTCTTTGAATCTTCTTTATCATGCTAAGAGGAGCAGGAAAAAGCAAAAAATTTCAGAATTGCACCTTGCAATGTGGAGATATTACTGTTTGTGCATTTACAATATTCATTGATTTTTGCCATTGAAAAACGTCCAGAAATGTTTGAAGCTACTGACTGAATGAAAGGAGCTGGCATCTCACTCTCTTTGAATCTTCTTTATCATGCTAGGATTAGCAGGAAAAAGCAAAAAATTTCAGAATTGCACCTTGCAATGTGGAGATATTACTGTTTTGTGCATTTACAATATTCATTGATTATTGCCATTGAAAAACATCCAGAAATGTTTGAAGCTACTGACTGAATGAAAGGAGCTGGCATCTAACTCTCTTTGAATCTTCTTTATCATGCTAGGATTAGCAGGAAAAAGCAAAAAATTTCAGAATTGCATCTTGCAATGCGGAGAAATTTCTGTTTGTGCATTTACAATATTCATTGATTTTTGCCATTGAAAAACATCATGTTATTCATATACCAGAAATGTTTGAAGCTACTGACTGAATGAAAGGAGCTGGCATCTCACTCTCTTTGAATCTTCTTTATCATGCCAAGAGGAGCAGGAAAAAGCAAAAAATTTCAGAATTGCACCTTGCAATGTGGAGATATTACTGTTTGTGCATTTACAATATTCATTGATTTTTGCCATTGAAAAACATCATGTTATTCATATATCAGAAATGTTTGAAGCTACTGACTGAATGAAAAGAGCTGGCATCTCACTCTCTTTGAATCTTCTTTATCATGCTAGGATTAGCAGGAAAAAGCAAAAAATTTCAGAATTGCACCTTGCAATGTGGAGAAATTACTGTTTGTGCATTTACAATATTCATTGATTTTTGCCATTGAAAAACGTCCAGAAATGTTTGAAGCTACTGACTGAATGAAAGGAGCTGGCATCTCACTCTCTTTGAATCTTTTTTATCATGCTAAGAGGAGCAGGAAAAAGCAAAAAATTTCAGAATTGCACCTTGCAATGCGGAGAAATTACTGTTTGCGCATTTACAATATTCATTGATTTTTGCCATTGAAAAACATCATGTTATTCATATACCAGAAATGTTTGAAGCTACTGACTGAATGAAAAGAGCTGGCATCTCACTCTCTTTGAATCTTCTTTATCATGCTAAGAGGAGCAGGAAAAAGCAAAAAATTTCAGAATTGCACCTTGCAATGCGGAGAAATTACTGTTTGTGCATTTACAATATTCATTGATTTTTGCCATTGAAAAACATCATGTTATTCATATACCAGAAATGTTTGAAGCTACTGACTGAATGAAAAGAGCTGGCATCTCACTCTCTTTGAATCTTCTTTATCATGCTAAGAGGAGCAGGAAAAAGCAAAAAATTTCAGAATTGCACCTTGCAATGTGGAGATATTACTGTTTGTGCATTTACAATATTCATTGATTTTTGCCATTGAAAAACGTCCAGAAATGTTTGAAGCTACTGACTGAATGAAAGGAGCTGGCATCTCACTCTCTTTGAATCTTCTTTATCATGCTAAGAGGAGCAGGAAAAAGCAAAAATTTCAGAATTGCACCTTGCAATGCGGAGAAATTACTGTTTGTGCATTTACAATATTCATTGATTTTTGCCATTGAAAAACATCATGTTATTCATATACCAGAAATGTTTGAAGCTACTGACTGAATGAAAAGAGCTGGCATCTCACTCTCTTTGAATCTTCTTTATCATGCTAAGAGTAGCAGGAAAAAGCAAAAAATTTCAGAATTGCACCTTGCAATGTGGAGATATTACTGTTTGTGCATTTACAATATTCATTGATTTTTGCCATTGAAAAACGTCCAGAAATGTTTGAAGCTACTGACTGAATGAAAGGAGCTGGCATCTCACTCTCTTTGAATCTTCTTTATCATGCTAAGAGGAGCAGGAAAAAGCAAAAAATTTCAGAATTGCACCTTGCAATGTGGAGATATTACTGTTTGTGCATTTACAATATTCATTGATTTTTGCCATTGAAAAACGTCCAGAAATGTTTGAAGCTACTGACTGAATGAAAGGAGCTGGCATCTCACTCTCTTTGAATCTTCTTTATCATGCTAAGAGGAGCAGGAAAAAGCAAAAAATTTCAGAATTGCACCTTGCAATGCGGAGAAATTACTGTTTGTGCATTTACAATATTCATTGATTTTTGCCATTGAAAAACATCATGTTATTCATATACCAGAAATGTTTGAAGCTACTGACTGAATGAAAAGAGCTGGCATCTCACTCTCTTTGAATCTTCTTTATCATGCTAAGAGGAGCAGGAAAAAGCAAAAAATTTCAGAATTGCACCTTGCAATGTGGAGATATTACTGTTTGTGCATTTACAATATTCATTGATTTTTGCCATTGAAAAACGTCCAGAAATGTTTGAAGCTACTGACTGAATGAAAGGAGCTGGCATCTCACTCTCTTTGAATCTTCTTTATCATGCTAAGAGGAGCAGGAAAAAGCAAAAAATTTCAGAATTGCACCTTGCAATGTGGAGATATTACTGTTTGTGCATTTACAATATTCATTGATTTTTGCCATTGAAAAACGTCCAGAAATGTTTGAAGCTACTGACTGAATGAAAGGAGCTGGCATCTCACTCTCTTTGAATCTTCTTTATCATGCTAGGATTAGCAGGAAAAAGCAAAAAATTTCAGAATTGCACCTTGCAATGTGGAGATATTACTGTTTTGTGCATTTACAATATTCATTGATTATTGCCATTGAAAAACGTCCAGAAATGTTTGAAGCTACTGACTGAATGAAAGGAGCTGGCATCTTACTCTCTTTGAATCTTCTTTATCATGCTAGGATTAGCAGGAAAAAGCAAAAAATTTCAGAATTGCACCTTGCAATGTGGAGATATTACTGTTTGTGCATTTACAATATTCATTGATTTTTGCCATTGAAAAACGTCCAGAAATGTTTGAAGCTACTGACTGAATGAAAGGAGCTGGCATCTCACTCTCTTTGAATCTTCTTTATCATGCTAGGATTAGCAGGAAAAAGCAAAAAATTTCAGAATTGCACCTTGCAATGCGGAGAAATTACTGTTTGTGCATTTACAATATTCATTGATTTTTGCCATTGAAAAACATCATGTTATTCATATACCAGAAATGTTTGAAGCTACTGACTGAATGAAAAGAGCTGGCATCTCACTCTCTTTGAATCTTCTTTATCATGCTAAGAGGAGCAGGAAAAAGCAAAAAATTTCAGAATTGCACCTTGCAATGTGGAGATATTACTGTTTGTGCATTTACAATATTCATTGATTTTTGCCATTGAAAAACGTCCAGAAATGTTTGAAGCTACTGACTGAATGAAAGGAGCTGGCATCTCACTCTCATTGAATCTTCTTTATCATGCTAAGAGGAGCAGGAAAAAGCAAAAAATTTCAGAATTGCACCTTGCAATGCGGAGAAATTACTGTTTGTGCATTTACAATATTCATTGATTTTTGCCATTGAAAAACATCATGTTATTCATATACCAGAAATGTTTGAAGCTACTGACTGAATGAAAAGAGCTGGCATCTCACTCTCTTTGAATCTTCTTTATCATGCTAAGAGGAGCAGGAAAAAGCAAAAAATTTCAGAATTGCACCTTGCAATGTGGAGATATTACTGTTTGTGCATTTACAATATTCATTGATTTTTGCCATTGAAAAACGTCCAGAAATGTTTGAAGCTACTGACTGAATGAAAGGAGCTGGCATCTCACTCTCTTTGAATCTTCTTTATCATGCTAAGAGGAGCAGGAAAAAGCAAAAAATTTCAGAATTGCACCTTGCAATGTGGAGATATTACTGTTTGTGCATTTACAATATTCATTGATTTTTGCCATTGAAAAACGTCCAGAAATGTTTGAAGCTACTGACTGAATGAAAGGAGCTGGCATCTCACTCTCTTTGAATCTTCTTTATCATGCTAAGAGGAGCAGGAAAAAGCAAAAAATTTCAGAATTGCACCTTGCAATGCGGAGAAATTACTGTTTGTGCATTTACAATATTCATTGATTTTTGCCATTGAAAAACATCATGTTATTCATATACCAGAAATGTTTGAAGCTACTGACTGAATGAAAAGAGCTGGAATCTCACTCTCTTTGAATCTTCTTTATCATGCTAAGAGGAGCAGGAAAAAGCAAAAAATTTCAGAATTGCATCTTGCAATGTGGAGATATTACTGTTTGTGCATTTACAATATTCATTGATTTTTGCCATTGAAAAACATCCAGAAATGTTTGAAGCTACTGACTGAATGAAAGGAGCTGGCATCGCACTCTCTTTGAATCTTCTTTATCATGCTAAGAGGAGCAGGAAAAAGCAAAAAATTTCAGAATTGCACCTTGCAATGTGGAGATATTACTGTTTGTGCATTTACAATATTCATTGATTTTTGCCATTGAAAAACGTCCAGAAATGTTTGAAGCTACTGACTGAATGAAAGGAGCTGGCATCTCACTCTCTTTGAATCTTCTTTATCATGCTAGGATTAGCAGGAAAAAGCAAAAAATTTCAGAATTGCACCTTGCAATGTGGAGATATTACTGTTTTGTGCATTTACAATATTCATTGATTTTTGCCATTGAAAAACGTCCAGAAATGTTTGAAGCTACTGACTGAATGAAAGGAGCTGGCATCTCACTCTCTTTGAATCTTCTTTATCATGCTAGGATTAGCAGGAAAAAGCAAAAAATTTCAGAATTGCACCTTGCAATGTGGAGATATTACTGTTTGTGCATTTACAATATTCATTGATTTTTGCCATTGAAAAACGTCCAGAAATGTTTGAAGCTACTGACTGAATGAAAGGAGCTGGCATCTCACTCTCTTTGAATCTTCTTTATCATGCTAGGATTAGCAGGAAAAAGCAAAAAATTTCAGAATTGCACCTTGCAATGCGGAGAAATTACTGTTTGTGCATTTACAATATTCATTGATTTTTGCCATTGAAAAACATCATGTTATTCATATACCAGAAATGTTTGAAGCTACTGACTGAATGAAAAGAGCTGGCATCTCACTCTCTTTGAATCTTCTTTATCATGCTAAGAGGAGCAGGAAAAAGCAAAAAATTTCAGAATTGCACCTTGCAATGCGGAGAAATTACTGTTTGTGCATTTACAATATTCATTGATTTTTGCCATTGAAAAACGTCCAGAAATGTTTGAAGCTACTGACTGAATGAAAGGAGCTGGCATCTCACTCTCTTTGAATCTTCTTTATCATGCTAAGAGGAGCAGGAAAAAGCGAAAAATTTCAGAATTTCATCTTGCAATGCGGAGAAATTACTGTTTTTGCATTTACAATATCCATTGATTTTTGCCATTGAAAAACATCATGTTATTCATATACCAGAAATGTTTGAAGCTACTGACTGAATGAAAAGAGCTGGCATCTCACTCTCTTTGAATCTTCTTTATCATGCTAAGAGGAGCAGGAAAGAGCAAAAAATTTCAGAATTGCACCTTGCAATGTGGAGATATTACTGTTTGTGCATTTACAATATTCATTGATTTTGGCCATTGAAAAACGTCCAGAAATGTTTGAAGCTACTGACTGAATGAAAGGAGCTGGCATCTCACTCTCTTTGAATCTTCTTTATCATGCTAAGAGGAGCAGGAAAAAGCAAAAAATTTCAGAACTGCACCTTGCAATGTGGAGATATTACTGTTTGTGCATTTACAATATTCATTGATTTTTGCCATTGAAAAACGTCCAGAAATGTTTGAAGCTACTGACTGAATGAAAGGAGCTGGCATTTCACTCTCTTTGAATCTTCTTTATCATGCTAGGATTAGCAGGAAAAAGCAAAAAATTTCAGAATTGCATCTTGCAATGCGGAGAAAAAACTGTTTGTGCATTTACAATATTCATTGATTTTTGCCATTGAAAAACATCATGTTATTCATATACCAGAAATGTTTGAAGCTACTGACTGAATGAAAGGAGCTGGCATCTCACTCTCTTTGAATCTTCTTTATCATGCTAAGAGGAGCAGGAAAAAGCAAAAAATTTCAGAATTGCACCTTGCAATGTGGAGATATTACTGTTTGTGCATTTACAATATTCATTGATTTTTGCCATTGAAAAACATCATGTTATTCATATACCAGAAATGTTTGAAGCTACTGACTGAATGAAAAGAGCTGGCATCTCACTCTCTTTGAATCTTCTTTATCATGCTAGGATTAGCAGGAAAAAGAAAAAATTTCAGAATTGCACCTTGCAATGTGGAGATATTACTGTTTGTGCATTTACAATATTCATTGATTTTTGCCATTGAAAAACGTCCAGAATTGTTTGAAGCTACTGACTGAATGAAAGGAGCTGGCATCTCACTCTCTTTGAATCTTCTTTATCATGCTAGGATTAGCAGGAAAAAGCAAAAAATTTCAGAATTGCACCTTGCAATGCGGAGAAATTACTGTTTGTGCATTTACAATATTCATTGATTTTTGCCATTGAAAAACATCATGTTATTCATATACCAGAAATGTTTGAAGCTACTGACTGAATGAAAAGAGCTGGCATCTCAGTCTCTTTGAATCTTTTTTATCATGCTAAGAGGAGCAGGAAAAAGCAAAAAATTTCAGAATTGCACCTTGCAATGTGGAGATATTACTGTTTGTGCATTTACAATATTCATTGATTTTTGCCATTGAAAAATTTCATGTTATTCATATACCAGAAATGTTTGAAGCTACTGACTGAATGAAAAGAGCTGGCATCTCACTCTCTTTGAATCTTCTTTATCATGCTAGGATTAGCAGGAAAAAGCAAAAAATTTCAGAATTGCACCTTGCAATGCGGAGAAATTACTGTTTGTGCATTTACAATATTCATTGATTTTTGCCATTGAAAAACATCATGTTATTCATATACCAGAAATGTTTGAAGCTACTGACTGAATGAAAAGAGCTGGCATCTCACTCTCTTTGAATCTTCTTTATCATGCTAAGAGGAGCAGGAAAAAGCAAAAATTTCAGAATTGCACCTTGCAATGTGTAGATATTACTGTTTGTGCATTTACAATATTCATTGATTTTTGCCATTGAAAAACGTCCAGAAATGTTTGAAGCTACTGACTGAATGAAAGGAGCTGGCATCTCACTCTCTTTGAATCTTCTTTATCATGCTAGGATTAGCAGGAAAAAGCAAAAAATTTCAGAATTGCACCTTGCAATGCGGAGAAATTACTGTTTGTGCATTTACAATATTCATTGATTTTTGCCATTGAAAAACGTCCAGAAATGTTTGAAGCTACTGACTGAATGAAAGGAGCTGGCATCTCACTCTCTTTGAATCTTCTTTATCATGCTAGGATTAGCAGGAAAAAGCAAAAAATTTCAGAATTGCACCTTGCAATGCGGAGAAATTACTGTTTCTGCATTTACAATATTCATTGATTTTTGCCATTGAAAAACGTCCAGAAATGTTTTAAGCTACTGACTGAATGAAAGGAGCTGGCATCTCACTCTCTTTGAATCTTCTTTATCATGCTAGGATTAGCAGGAAAAAGCAAAAAATTTCAGAAATGCACCTTGCAATGTGGAGATATTACTGTTTGTGCATTTACAATATTCATTGATTTTTGCCATTGAAAAACGTCCAGAAATGTTTGAAGCTACTGACTGAATGAAAGGAGCTGGCATATCACTCTCTTTGAATCTTCTTTATCATGCTAGGTTTAGCAGGAAAAAGCAAAAAATTTCAGAATTGCACCTTGGAATGCGGAGAAATTACTGTTTGTGCATTTACAATATTCATTGATTTTTGCCATTGAAAAACATCATGTTATTCATATACCAGAAATGTTTGAAGCTACTGACTGAATGAAAAGAGCTGGCATCTCACTCTCTTTGAATCTTCTTTATCATGCTAAGAGGAGCAGGAAAAAGCAAAAAATTTCAGAATTGCACCTTGCAATGTGGAGATATTACTGTTTGTGCATTTACAATATTCATTGATTTTGCCATTGAAAAACGTCCAGAAATGTTTGAAGCTACTGACTGAATGAAAGGAGCTGGCATCTCACTCTCTTTGAATCTTCTTTATCATGCTAGGATTAGCAGGAAAAAGCAAAAAATTTCAGAATTGCACCTTGCAATGTGGAGATATTACTGTTTGTGCATGTACAATATTCATTGATTTTTGCCATTGAAAAACATCATGTTACTCATATAAAAGAAATGTTTGAAGCTACTGACTGAATGAAAAGAGCTGGCATCTCACTCTCTTTGAATCTTCTTTATCATGCTAGGATTAGCAGGAAAAAGCAAAAAATTTCAGAATTGCACCTTGCAATGTGGAGATATTACTGTTTGTACATTTACAATATTCATTGATTTTTGCCATTGAAAAACGTCCAGAAATGTTTGAAGCTACTGACTGAATGAAAGGAGCTGGCATCTCACTCTCTTTGAATCTTCCTTATCATGCTAGGATTAGCAGGAAAAAGCAAAATATTTCAGAATTGCACCTTGCAATGTGGAGATATTACTGTTTGTGCATTTACAATATTCATTGATTTTTGCCATTGAAAAACGTCCAGAAATGTTTGAAGCTACTGACTGAATGAAAGGAGCTGGCATCTCACTCTCTTTGAATCTTCCTTATCATGCTAGGATTAGCAGGAAAAAGCAAAAAATTTCAGAATTGCACCTTGCAATGTGGAGATATTACTGTTTGTGCATTTACAATATTCATTGATTTTTGCCATTGAAAAACATCATGTTATTCATATACCAGAAATGTTTGAAGCTACTGACTGAATGAAAAGAGCAGGCATCTCACTCTCTTTGAAACTTCTTTATCATGCTAGGATTAGCAGGAAAAAGCAAAAAATTTCAGAATTGCACCTTGCAATGTGGAGATATTACTGTTTGTGCATTTACAATATTCATTGATTTTTGCCATTGAAAAACATCATGTTATTCATATACCAGAAATGTTTGAAGCTACTGACTGAATGAAAAGAGCTGGCATCTCACTCTCTTTGAATCTTCTTTATCATGCTAGGATTAGCAGGAAAAAGCAAAAAATTTCAGAATTGCACCTTGCAATGCGGAGAAATTACTGTTTGTGCATTTACAATATTCATTGATTTTTGCCATTGAAAAACGTCCAGAAATGTTTGAAGCTACTGACTGAATGAAAGGAGCTGGCATCTCACTCTCTTTGAATCTTCTTTATCATGCTAAGAGGAGCAGGAAAAATCTAAAAATTTCAGAATTGCACCTTGCAATGTGGAGATATTACTGTTTGTGCATTTACAATATTCATTGATTTTTGCCATTGAAAAACGTCCAGAAATGTTTGAAGCTACTGACTGAATGAAAGGAGCTGGCGTCTCACTCTCTTTGAATCTTCTTTATCATGCTAGAATTAGCAGGATAAAGCAAAAAATTTCAGAATTGCACCTTGCAATGCGGAGAAATTAAAGTTTGTGCATTTACAATATTCATTGATTTTTGCCATTGAAAAACATCATGTTATTCATATACCAGAAATGTTTGAATCTACTGACTGAATGAAAAGAGCTGGCATCTCACTCTCTTTGAATCTTCTTTATCATGCTAAGAGGAGCAGGAAAAAGCAAAAAATTTCAGAATTGCACCTTGCAATGTGGAGATATTACTGTTTGTGCATTTACAATGTAACATACCTGGCGGCGTCCTTGCATGGTGGTCCATCTCCCACTGTGCAAGAGGGCGCACTTGATCTCCTGTCCAGAATGTCTCTCTGGCTTCCCTCCATGCTGTCTGTTTGTGTCTGTTTCTGCTGCTTAAGGGCGGCGCCCGATCACTTCCTGCCTTTTGTACCTGCTGTGGGTCACACCCCTTGTGCGTCCTCAGCCTATTGCTGTCTGACACTTGGTATATAGCTCAGCAGCTCCCTTCTATCCCTGCCTGAGCATAGTGTTTCCTTCAGTGTGTGCTTGCACTCTGAAGGTGCCAGGTCCCGTCTCTTGTCTCCTGCTTTTTGTATCAGTTCCCGTGTCTGAACTGAGTCCTGTATGTCTCCTGCTTTTCGGTATCAGTTCCCGTGTCTGAACTGAGTCCTGTATGTCTCCTGCTTTGCGGTATTAGTTCCCGTGTCTGAACTGAGTCCTTTCTGTGTTCTCTTGTCTGTCCTGTCTGAACACGCTCCTAGCCTGTTCCTCCCGCCTTCTAGGGGCCGATTTCCTAGACCCGCTCCTGTATCTTGTCTGTCCTGTCTGAACTCGCTCCTAGCCTGTTCCTCCCGCCTTCTAGGGGCCGATTTCCTAGACCCGCTCCTGTATCTTGTCTGTCCTGTCTGAACACGCTCCTTGCCTGTTCGTCCCGCCTCTCTGGGGGCAGTATTCCCAGACCCGCTCCTGTATCCCGCTGCAGTGTCGGTCTCCTCCGTACACTCAGTTCCAGTCTGAACTCTCTCCTGTCCTTTACCTGTTTTGCCTCTATGTCCGTTCCCTTCCTTTTTCTGCAGAGTCTGAACTCGTACCTAACTCCTGCTTGTTGTCTCTGCAAGTACTGTGTGAGTATCTGGCTCTGTCTTTCCCTTCCTGTCTGTTCCGTGTGAACGGAGCCCTGTCCTCCCTGCTCAGCCTTGTCTGCACTCTAGCTGTGCTTGCCTGTAACCCTCTGCCTGTATTGTTCCTGAGTCCCGGTGTGTACTGGGTCCTATCCCGCCTGTGTTCCTACCTGCTAGTGCCTCCCTGTCTGCACTCTAGCTGTGCTTGCCTTTACCCCCCTGCCTACATACCCGCCTGCCTGCATACCAGTAGTGCCTGCCTATACCCACCAGTCTGTGTGCCAGCCTACGAGCCTGTTCCTGTATTCCCCTGTGTGGGTCAACAGCTGTGTCCGGGGTCTGTCCTGGAGTAGCACCTGGTCCCTCTGCTCGGTTCCTCCTTGGTGCACTGGCGTCGTATGCCGTCGTGCGACCCTGGTCGGATCGGGTGAATACCTAGTCACGCCCCTCCAGGCATTCACTCTCCGGCACGGTCCAGTGGAATCACTACCAATCACACGCACACGCCGCTTAGCCCGGGCGTGTGCATAACAGCATGCTCAGGCCATGGTTCCCGTTGAGCCCCACGGCCTTCGCTCTTTGAGAAGTTTTTCCAGCGAATACATGCATTAAAATAAATAAATAAATTTTTTTCCCCTTTTAGCTGAGTTCCAGGCGAATTACGCACCCGTCCAGATGGATCTATCAGCTCTCGTTCCTGCGGATCCGCCACATTACTATGGGGATCCAAGACAGTGTCGTGCATTTGTGGAGCAATGCATGCTACACTTTAAGGCCTACCCTCTCTATTTTCCTTCCGATTGGGCTAAAGTGGCCTTTATGATTGACTACCTAGCGGGTGATGCCTTGAAATGGGTCACCCCCCTATGGGAAGCATGGGATCCTGTCATCCTTGACCTGCAGGCCTTCCTGGTGGCCTTTCGTATGGTCTTCGAGGACCCTAACTCTGAAGCCCCTGCTGAAGCTTCACTTCCCAATTTCCCGGAGCAGCCCCGACGGGTAATGTGTGTGGGTAGCGCAATAGTCCTCCAGCCCAATGAGACTACTGCCCACCCAGAATCCTCACAGGGTGACTACGCTTTCCGGAATACTTCTCTCAACCTCAAGAGGCAGTCCAGACGTGCTAGACTTAGAGGCAAGCCGTCACGCCAGGGTCTGTCCTCCCTGAGACCTCCTGACCCCAACCTTGAAGTCCCTACTGAAGCTTCATCTCCCTGTATCCCGGAGAAACCCCAATGGGTAATGTGCGTGGGTAGTGCACCAGTTCTCCTGGCCGAAGAGACTTCTGCCCATCCAGACTCCACACAGGAGAACTTCCTGCACCCGGCATCAGATGCTTCTTTCTCTTTAACCGGTGTGCATGTCCAAGGATGCTCCAAAGCTGTGGTTACCTCAGAGTCTGTGCACCTCTACTACCTGGCGGAGGATCCCCTGTTGCCTCCTGAACCCTCCGGGATACCAGTCGATGACAAATGGAGAGAGACTTCTCTACACCCGGTACTCAATACTTTGTCCGCTTCGTCCTGTGAGCCTGACAATGGGTACCCCAAAGTGGTAGTTACCTCCGAGTCTCTACACCCCTCCGACCAGGCGGAGGATCTCCAGTTGTCTCCTGAACCCTTCGGGGTGCTACCTGGTAGCGAAAGGACAGAGACTCTCCTATACTCTGTACCTGATACCTCGCTCGCTTCGTCCAGTGAGCCCAACCTAGTGTACTCCGAAGCAGAGGTTACTCCTGAGTCTCTACACCCCTCCGACCAGGCGGAGGACCTCCAGTTGTGTTCAGAATCCTTCGGGGTGCCACCTGGTGGTGAATGGACAGAGACTTTCCTATACTCTGTACCTGATACCTCGCTCGCTTCGTCCAGTGAGTCCAACCTAGTGTACTCCGAAGCAGAGGTTACTCCTGAGTCTCTACACCCCTCCGACCAGGCGGAGGACCTCCAGTTGTGTTCAGAATCCTTCGGGGTGCCACCTGGTGGTGAATGGACAGAGACTTTCCTATATCCTCAATCTGATACCTCGCTTGCTTCGTCCAGTGAGTCCGACCTAGTGTACTCTGAAGCAGAGGTTACCCGTGAGTCTCTACACCCCTCTGACCAGGCGGAGGACCGCCAGCTGTCTCCAGAACCCTTCGGGGTGCCACCTGGTGGTGAATGGACAGAGACTTTCCTATACTCGGTACCCGATACCTCGCCTGCTTCCTCCAGTGAGTCCGACCTAGTGTACTCTGAAGCAGTTGTTTTCTCTGAGCCTCTGCACTCTTCTGACCCGGCGGAGGACCTCCAGTTGTTTCCTGAATCCTCCGGGATACCACCAGATAACAAAGAGACAGTGACTTTTCCTCATTATGTACCTGATAACCCGTCTATTTCTTCCTGTGAGCTTGACAAGATGTACCTCGAAGCAGAGATTACCCTTAAGTCTCTGTCCCCCTCCAACCCAGTGAACGACTGGTCCTCGAATTCCCTGCGGAAGATTCTGGCAGGCCTGAAGAAGAGGGGGCGTAAGGGGGGAGGTACTGTAACATACCTGGCGGCGTCCTTGCATGGTGGTCCATCTCCCACTGTGCAAGAGGGCGCACTTGATCTCCTGTCCAGAATGTCTCTCTGGCTTCCCTCCATGCTGTCTGTTTGTGTCTGTTTCTGCTGCTTAAGGGCGGCGCCCGATCACTTCCTGCCTTTTGTACCTGCTGTGGGTCACACCCCTTGTGCGTCCTCAGCCTATTGCTGTCTGACACTTGGTATATAGCTCAGCAGCTCCCTTCTATCCCTGCCTGAGCATAGTGTTTCCTTCAGTGTGTGCTTGCACTCTGAAGGTGCCAGGTCCCGTCTCTTGTCTCCTGCTTTTTGTATCAGTTCCCGTGTCTGAACTGAGTCCTGTATGTCTCCTGCTTTTCGGTATCAGTTCCCGTGTCTGAACTGAGTCCTGTATGTCTCCTGCTTTGCGGTATTAGTTCCCGTGTCTGAACTGAGTCCTTTCTGTGTTCTCTTGTCTGTCCTGTCTGAACACGCTCCTAGCCTGTTCCTCCCGCCTTCTAGGGGCCGATTTCCTAGACCCGCTCCTGTATCTTGTCTGTCCTGTCTGAACTCGCTCCTAGCCTGTTCCTCCCGCCTTCTAGGGGCCGATTTCCTAGACCCGCTCCTGTATCTTGTCTGTCCTGTCTGAACACGCTCCTTGCCTGTTCGTCCCGCCTCTCTGGGGGCAGTATTCCCAGACCCGCTCCTGTATCCCGCTGCAGTGTCGGTCTCCTCCGTACACTCAGTTCCAGTCTGAACTCTCTCCTGTCCTTTACCTGTTTTGCCTCTATGTCCGTTCCCTTCCTTTTTCTGCAGAGTCTGAACTCGTACCTAACTCCTGCTTGTTGTCTCTGCAAGTACTGTGTGAGTATCTGGCTCTGTCTTTCCCTTCCTGTCTGTTCCGTGTGAACGGAGCCCTGTCCTCCCTGCTCAGCCTTGTCTGCACTCTAGCTGTGCTTGCCTGTAACCCTCTGCCTGTATTGTTCCTGAGTCACGGTGTGTACTGGGTCCTATCCCGCCTGTGTTCCTACCTGCTAGTGCCTCCCTGTCTGCACTCTAGCTGTGCTTGCCTTTACCCCCCTGCCTGCATACCCGCCTGCCTGCATACCAGTCGTGCCTGCCTATACCCACCAGTCTGTGTGCCAGCCTACCAGCCTGTTCCTGTATTCCCCTGTGTGGGTCAACAGCCGTGTCCGGGGTCTGTACTGGAGTAGCACCTGGTCCCTCTGCTCGGTTCCTCCTTGGTGCACTGGCGTCGTATGCCGTCGTGCGATCCTGGTCGGATCGGGTGAATACCTAGTCACGCCCCTCCAGGCATTCACTCTCCGGCACGGTCCAGTGGAATCACTACCAAACACACGCACACGCCGCTTAGCCCGGGCGTGTGCATAACATACAATATTCATTGATTTTTGCCATTGAAAAACGTCCAGAAATGTTTGAAGCTACTGACTGAATGAAAGGAGCTGGCATCTCACTCTCTTTGAATCTTCTTTATCATGTTAGGATTAGCAGGAAAAAGCAAAAAATTTCAGAATTGCACCTTGCAATGCGGAGAAATTACTGTTTGTGCATTTACAATATTCATTGATTTTTGCCATTGAAAAACGTCCAGAAATGTTTGAAGCTACTGACTGAATGAAAGGAGCTGGCATCTCACTCTCTTTGAATCTTCTTTATCATGCTAGGATTAGCAGGAAAAAGCAAAAAATTTCAGAATTGCACCTTGCAATGTGGAGATATTACTGTTTGTGCATTTACAATATTCATTGATTTTTGCCATTGAAAAACGTCCAGAAATGTTTGAAGCTACTGACTGAATGAAAGGAGCTGGCATCTCACTCTCTTTGAATCTTCTTTATCATGCTAGGATTAGCAGGAAAAAGCAAAAAATTTCAGAATTGCACCTTGCAATGTGGAGAAATTACTGTTTGTGCATTTACAATATTCATTGATTTTTGCCATTGAAAAACATCATGTTATTCATATACCAGAAATGTTTGAAGCTACTGACTGAATGAAAGGAGCTGGCATCTCACTCTCTTTGAATCTTCTTTATCATGCTAAGAGGAGCAGGAAAAAGCAAAAAATTTCAGAATTGCACCTTGCAATGTGGAGATATTACTGTTTGTGCATTTACAATATTCATTGATTTTTGCCATTGAAAAACGTCCAGAAATGTTTGAAGCTACTGACTGAATGAAAGGAGCTGGCATCTCACTCTCTTTGAATCTTCTTTATCATGCTAGTATTATCAGGAAAAAGCAAAAAATTTCAGAATTGCACATTGCAATGTGGAGATATTACTGTTTGTGCATTTACAATATTCATTGACTTTTGCCATTGAAAAACATCATGTTATTCATATACCAGAAATGTTTGAAGCTACTGACTGAATGAAAAGACCTGGCATCTCACTCTCTTTGAATCTTCTTTATCATGCTAGGATTAGCAGGATAAAGCAAAAAATTTCAGAATTGCACCTTGCAATGTGGAGATATTACTGTTTGTGCATTTACAATATTCATTGATTTTTGCCATTGAAAAACGTCCAGAAATGTTTGAAGCTACTGACTGAATGAAATGAGCTGGCATCTCACTCTCTTTGAATCTTCTTTATCATGCTAGGATTAGCAGGAAAAAGCAAAAAATTTCAGAATTGCACCTTGCAATGCGGAGAAACTACTGTTTGTGCATTTACAATATTCATTGATTTTTGCCATTGAAAAACATCATGTTATTCATATACCAGAAATGTTTGAAGCTACTGACTGAATGAAAAGAGCTGGCATCTCACTCTCTTTGAATCTTCTTTATCATGCTAAGAGGAGCAGGAAAAAGCAAAAAATTTCAGAATTGCACCTTGCAATGTGGAGATATTACTGTTTGTGCATTTACAATATTTATTGATTTTTGCCATTGAAAAACATCATGTTATTCATATACCAGAAATGTTTGAAGCTACTGACTGAATGAAAAGAGCTGGCATCTCACTCTCTTTGAATCTTCTTTATCATGCTAGGATTAGCAGGAAAAAGCAAAAAATTTCAGAATTGCACCTTGCAATGTGGAGATATTACTGTTTATGCATTTACAATATTCATTGATTTTTGCCATTGAAAAACGTCCAGAAATGTTTGAAGCTACTGACTGAATGAAAGGAGCTGGCATCTCACTCTCTTTGAATCTTCCTTATCATGCTAGGATTAGCAGGAAAAAGCAAAAAATTTCAGAATTGCACCTTGCAATGTGGAGATATTACTGTTTGTGCATTTACAATATTCATTGATTTTTGCCATTGAAAAACGTCCAGAAATGTTTGAAGCTACTGACTGAATGAAAGGAGCTGGCATCTCACTCTCTTTGAATCTTCTTTATCATGCTAGGATTAGCAGGAAAAAGCAAAAAATTTCAGAATTGCACCTTGCAATGTGGAGATATTACTGTTTGTGCATTTACAATATTCATTGATTTTTGCCATTGAAAAACATCATGTTATTCATAGAGATGAGCGTTGTTCTACTCGAACTGTTCGCCAATCTCAAATTCGAGCTGTTTTGGGCGGTGTTCGAGCCGGTCGGCGAACACGAACAATTTGAGAAAAATTCGGCTGTTCGAGGTTATGTTCGATAACTGTTCGTGCACCAAAATCATAACTGGATTTTTTCTCAGTAATGATGAAAATTAATGTTAATACGCAGTTTGAGTGTACAGCGGGGCGGGGGCAGGGGAAGGGGATGGATCTCTGCAGGAACAATGAAGATCTCCATTTTTTTTTCTCTTTCCCGCATTTGCAGTGGGGAGGTGCAATCTGTCAGCCTATCAGCAGCGCACACACGGAGCGAAGTGCTTTTTTTCACACAAGCAAGGGCATGTGTGATTGGCAGTGTATGTCACATGTCCTTGCCCTATAAGACCAAGCCATTTTCCCCGTCGCCACCATTTTCTCACTGCTGCAGCTGCGTGTTAGACGGCACCGCTGTTGCTGTGTGCACTATACCTTGTTAATTTCAAGCCAATTTTCGCACAAATATACAGATAGCTTGGGAGTAGGGAATAGTTGTGATTGCAGTCCTTTTAAGGACTAGGTTACAGCATTTCCTACGACTTTTATCAGGCAGGTCTGTGCTCTTAAATAGATAGATTGTGGGAGTAAAGACTAATTGTAAATTGGAGTCCTTTTCAGGACTAGGTTACATCAGTTCCTATCAGTTTTTGCCAGGCAGGTCTGTGCCAGTGCTGTGCAAGTTTTTTTCACAGCATTTGGCTGAATCTAGCAAAGCTAATCCTTTTTGGCCTATTGCAGAGTGTGTTAGTCAGTGGAGTAGCCTATCTGTGTTGCAAGATATACCACCTGTGTATAGAATACCAATTTTTTTACTGCACCTAGTGAAGTAAAATCTTTTGGGCATAGCATCATTCTATTAGTCCATCTATACTGACCTCCATCAGGTTGCAAACTGAATATAATTTTTTTCTGCATCTAGCTCTGAAAAAATATTTGGGCTTCTAGCGGTGTGTGGGACTTGGTCTATTAGTCCATCTATACTGACCTCCATCAGGTTGCAAATTAAAAATAATTTTTTTCTGCATCTAGCTCTGAAAAAATATTTGGGCTTCTAGCAGTGTGTGGGACTTGGTCTATTAGTCCATCTATACTGACCTCCATCAGGTTGCAAATTAAAAATAATTTTTTTCTGCATCTAGCTCTGAAAAAATATTTGGGCTTCTAGCAGTGTGTGGGACTTGGTCTATTAGTCCATCTATACTGACCTCCATCAGGTTGCAAATTAAAAATAATTTTTTTCTTCATTTATCTCTGAAAAAATATTTGGGCTTCTAGCAGCGTGTGGGACTTGTTCTATTAGTCCATCTATACTGACCTCCATCAGGTTGCAAATTAAAAATAATTTTTTTCTGCATCTAGCTCTGAAAAAATATTTGGGCTTCTAGCAGTGTGTGGGACTTGGTCTGTTAGTCCATCTATACTGACCTCCATCAGGTTGCAAATTAAAAATAATTTTTTTCTGCATCTAGCTCTGAAAAAATATTTGGGCTTCTAGCGGTGTGTGGGACTTGGTCTATTAGTCCATCTATACTGACCTCCATCAGGTTGCAAATTAAAAATAATTTTTTTCTGCATCTAGCTCTGAAAAAATATTTGGGCTTCTAGCAGTGTGTGGGACTTGGTCTATTAGTCCATCTATACTGACCTCCATCAGGTTGCAAATTGAATAAAAAAATTTTCTGCATCTAGCTCTGAAAAAATATTTGGGCTTCTAGCAGTGTGTGGGACTTGGTCTATTAGTCCATCTATACTGACCTCCATCAGGTTGCAAATTGAATAAGAAAATTTTCTGCATCTAGCTCTGAAAAAATATTTGGGCTTCTAGCGGTGTTTGGGACTTGGTCTATTAGTCCATCTATACTGACCTCCATCAGGTTGCAAATTAAAAATAATTTTTTTCTGCATCTAGCTCTGAAAAAATATTTGGGCTTCTAGCAGTGTGTGGGACTTGGTCTATTAGTCCATCTATACTGACCTCCATCATTTTGCAAATTAAAAATAATTTTTTTCTGCATCTAGCTCTGAAAAAATATTTGGGCTTCTAGCAGTGTGTGGGACTTGGTCTATTAGTCCATCTATACTGACCTCCATCAGGTTGCAAATTAAAAATAATTTTTTTCTGCATCTAGCCCAGCCAATAGTTTTGGCCTAATACCACAGTTTGGCCACTCAGCTCTGCTCGGTTACCATCCATTGTTTTTTTGTGCAAACAACTCCAGAGTTGTGAATTAGTTAACCACCAAAATGAGTGGAAAAAGGCCTGCTGCTGGTGGAAAGGGGAATAGGCGTGTTGGGAAGGGGAAAAAAGGTTGTGTCCGTGGGGTAGGTGCAGAAGAAAGACCATCTTCCAGCCAAACTAAAATGTCTACTTCTTTTAGCGGACAATGTGATAAGATCCCTTTCTTACGGCGACGACAATCGCTACAAATTCCAGATGAGGCACAAAAACAGCAGGTGCTTCAACGGATATCAAGTGCTCCTTTAAGTGGGCTCTCCTCCACATCAACTTCAACATCACAAATACTCCAGTCCTCAAAGGTGTCACCCAAATCGCACTTGCTTCCTCACAGCTCCCAAATCTCCAGCTGCCCGTCTGAGTATGAGGTAGAACAGATGGTTGAGTCTGCAGAGCTGTTTACTCATACTATAGCCTGGGAATCAGAGGTCGACTCCAGCGCTTCTGTGAATCCAGACGAGGAAATGATCTGCACTGATGCCCAGAATCTTTATGAGTCGGATCCAGGACCAGACGCAGAAGGTTCTGACCATAATGTAGACCCTCATTCCCAAACTGTAACTCCTGTTGGTGGAGACAAAGAGGAAGACGATGATAAGACTCAAATACCTGATTGGAGCGACAACTTTAGTTTTTTGTCAGGGCAGGAACAGGTTGGCTCTGAGGACGACGGGTGTGATAACGCACAGGGTGATGATGATGAGGTCGGAGATCCCACTTACTGTCAACCCACAGTCAGCCAAGAGATGAGGTCAGCAGAGGAGGTGGAGGAAGATGCTAGTGACGACGAGGTCAGGTTGCGCCTTCCTGGACAGAGACGTAGTACTGGAAGCACGTCAACAACTGCATCCTCAAACACAACTCTGCCTCTCACCACAAGTCGTGGTGGCTCTTCAGGTCGCATGGGTGCTAAGCCTTGCATAGCCTGGGCATTTTTTCAGATCGATAAAGATGACCCAACTCGTGTTATCTGTAACATTTGTCAGCAAAAGCTAAGTAGAGGCCAAAAAATACATAGTTTGAGTACTTCATGCATGAACCGGCACATGGACATGAAGCATAAGTTGCAGTGGGAAGCTCAGTGTGCTACAATGCGGCCTAGCCGGCCGGGCCAATCACCGTCTGCCATATCTTGTGCATCCGCGGCCTCTTCATCCTCTGTGACTGGGGGGACAGCAGTCACACCTGTTTTGGGGCGCAGACCTGCCACCTCTTTACCGCAACAGCCAGCGTGATTGGCAGGTCATCATTTTCTTTGGAGGTGGTAACACCAGCTGGTGTTGAGCGCTGTCCGACATCGATAGCACCACCTTTGGATCAAGGCAACCTAACATGTCCGCCTGCATCTTCCTCACAGACCGGCAGTTTGCCCGGGACACCCTTATCAACCCCGTCTAAGCACAATAGCCAGCCCTCGGTCCCTCAGATGTGGACAAGTAAAAGACCATTTCCTCCTAGCCATGAGAAAGCTAAGAGGTTGAATTTCACCATCTGCAAGCTCTTGGCTACAGAAATGCTGCCTTTCCGCCTGGTGGACACAGAGGATTTTCGAGACCTTATGTCCGTCGCAGTGCCCCAGTACCAGATGCCCAGTCGGCACTACTTCTCAAAGAAAGGTGTGCCTGCGCTCCACCAGCATGTCGCACACAACATCACCGCTTCTTTGAGAAACTCTGTGTGTGACAGGGTGCATTTCACCACAGACACTTGGACGAGTAGGCATGGACAGGGGCGTTACATGTCGCTGACTGGGCACTGGGTAACTATGGTGACAGCAGGACAAGGGGCTGCTGTCCAAGTCTTGCCGTCCCCATGAGTTGTGCGTCAATCCTCTTTATGTCAAAGTTCCTCCACTGCTTCTGCCTCCTCAACCTCCTCTCGGTCTTCCACCTGCACCCAAAGCCTGTCTGGTCATGCCACAAGCTTTCTAACTGCGCAGAAGGGATCCTGCACACCTCCTTACTATGCTGGCAGTAGGGCTCAACGTCATCAGGCGGTTTTTACATTGAAATGTCTGGGAAATGTGAGTCACACAGCTGAGGAGTTGTGGTCAGCTCTGGAGAACCAATTTCATGAATGGTTGTCTCCACTGGACCTGAAACCAGGGAAGGCCGTGTGCGACAATGCTGCAAACCTGGGTGCGGCCCTTCGCCGGGGCAATGTCACACACGTGCCTTGTATGGCTCACGTGTTGAACCTGGTTGTCCAGCAATTTTTAGCCCACTATCCCAGACTAGATGGCCTTCTGCAGAGGGCACGGTCGCTGTGTGCTCACTTCCGCCATTCGCATCCCGCAGCTCAGCGACTTACATCTCTACAGAAGTCGTTGGGCCTGCCACTTTACCGGCTAAAATGCGATGTGCCTACCCGGTGGAATTCAACTCTGCACATGTTGCAGCGACTGTGGCAGCACCGACAAGCCCTGGTGCAATACGTTCTGACGTATAGCCTGGGCCAACGAGATTCAGAGGTGGGGCAAATCACGCTGGAGGAGTGGTCTCAGATCAGGAACCTATGCACCCTTCTGCACAGTTTTGAAATGGCGACGAAGATGTTTAGTGCTGACGATGCCATTATCAGCATGACTATTCCGGTGATTTACATGCTGGAGCACATGTTAAACAGAATTCGGAGTCAGGTGGTTGCACAAGAGGAGGTGGAGGAAGTAGAGGAGGAGGAGTTGTATGCGGAAGGGCTAACATCTGCAAGGTCCAGACGGTCGGCAGCACCAAGGCGGCAGGCATGTGAGGGTGGGGGAGATTGTTTTACCAGGGCGCATGGTAGCAGCCAAACTAGTGAGGAAGGTGCAGGAGCCCAGGAAGAAGTGGAGGACGAACTGATGGAAGACTCATCAGATGAGGGAGACCTTGATCACATTTCTGTTGTGCGAGGTTGGGGGGAGAGGACAGAGGAAGGAAGCATGATTGTTACCTCGCCACCAACACAACAGGGACTTGGTGCTCCTGGATGCGCAACACACATGAGTGCCTTCTTGCTGCACTACCTGCAACATGACCCTCGAATTGTGAGAATTAGAAATAATCCTGACTACTGGGTTGCCACACTGTTAGATCCCCGGTACAAAAGTAAATTTGCAGAAATTATTCCTGCCATAGAAAGGGATGCACGCATGCAGGAGTATCAGCAGAGACTGTTGCAGAATCTTACATGTGCTTTTCCACAAAATACCAGTGGTGCACGTAGTGAATCTCACAGTTCCAACTTGCCAACCGTGGGACCGTCAAGTGTTCAGCACTCAAACCGTAACAGAACCACAGTATCTGCTGGTAACATCAATTTTGCGGAATCATTTCACCACTTTTTTAGCCCATCCTTTGCAAGGCCACAGGAGACAAGAAGTCTGACACATAGTCAACGCCTAGAGACGATGGTACAGGAGTATCTCCAAGTAAACATTGAAGCCACGACTGTGTCACTGGACCCTTGCTCTTTTTGGGCTTCCAATCTGGATAAATGGCCGGAGCTAGCCACTTACGCCTTGGAGATCTTGTCATGCCCCGCAGCCAGCGTTCTGTCTGAACGTGTGTTCAGCGCTGCTGGTGGTGTGCTGACAGATAAGCGCACGCGGCTCTCCACTGATAATGTAGACAGACTCACGTTCATAAAGATGAACAAATCATGGATCCGAAACGACTTTTCTACCCCTGTGTCATCCTGGGGAGAGTAAAAGCTTGATGATTGGTTAAAATCACCCTACCAACCGTTTTAAGCTTTCAAATTACTAATCATGTTTATCTGTATCTTGACTGGAAAATAATTTGGGCTTTGTAGCAGTGTGCAGCACTGATCCTATTAGGCCATCTATAATAAGCTTCACCAGATTTAAAATTAAAAATAATTTTTAGCTGCATCTAGCCCGGAAAATAATTTTGGGGCTCCGAGATGCGCAAGACACATAAGTGCCTTCTTGCTGCACTACCTGCAGCATGACCCTCATATTGTCAGAATTCGAAGTAATCATGACTACTGGGTTGCCACACTCTTAGATCCCCCAAACTTTTCGATCAACCTTTTCATTTTAATAAAGACCAAAAAAATGGTCATTTTTGAAATTATAAGCATTAGCAGGTTGTTAGAAACTGAAATCAAACAGTTTTCAACTCAAAACTTTATTCTAGGTGATGTTACATTTTCACATAGGACCCCTTGTTCGAAAGGAGCTTCTGAACTCTCTCGTCCATTGAATTTGTCAGGTTTTGGATGGTTTCTGCTTCAATTGTTTTGCATGAGGACAGAATACCCTCCCAGAGCTGTTGCTTAGATGTGAACTGCCTCCCGCCATCATAGACACTCCTTTTAATGATGCTCCAAAGGTTCTGAATGGGGTAGAGGTCAGGGGAGCATGGGGGTCACACCATAAGTTTGTCCCCTTTTATGCCCATATCAGCCAGAGATGCAGATGTTTTATGTGCAGCATGAGATGGTGCATTATCATGCAGAAAAATGATCTTGCTGTGAAATACACGGTTCTTCTTCTTGAACCATGGCAGGAAGTGCTGTTTGAGAAAATCCACATACATTATGGAGTTCATCTTTAGCGCCTTCAGGGATCCTAAAGGGGCCGACAATCTCTCTCCCCATGATTCCAGCCCAAAACATTACTCCACCTCCTCCTTGTTGGCGCTGTAGCCGTGTTTGCGTGGGTTGTCCATCAACCAGCCATCCTCCACTCCATTCATCTGGACCATCGAGCGCTGCACGGCACTCATCCGTGAACAAAACAGTTTTGAAATCAGTCTTCATGTAATGTTTGGCCCACTGGAGCCGTTTCTGCTTGTGTGAAGTGGATAGAGGAGGTCGACAGGATGGCATATGCACAGCTGCAAACCTCTGAAGGACCCTGCATCTTGTTGTTCGGGGGACGTTGGAGGCACAAGCAGCTTCAAAAACTTGTCTGCTGCTATGACAAGGCTTTTTTGCCGCTGCTGTTTCAACCTGACGTAATTGCCTGTAGGAAAGAGTCCTCAATTTGCCCTTATCAGCACGCACACGTGTGTACTGTGAATCAGCTACATACTTCTTGATTGCCAAGACACTTCATCCTGATCATCGCACAATGTTGATTGTAGTCATGCCTTGACCTAAACACTCCACAATTTGTTGCTTCTCAGCAGCCGACACATCCTTTTTCTTTCCCATTTTGGCAGAAAATGTAGGCTGCTTAATAATGTGAGAGAGCCTTCTTAAGTAGTCTTGCCTTTCATTGGACACACCTGCCAAACTAATTAGCACAGGTGTCTGCAATTGCTTACAGTGATATAAAGAGCCCTGACACACATCACCATCAATGAGTTTAACTGACAAACAAACAAATTCTTCCCTTATCACTCCTAAACACTTTTTGCATAATAATTTGGAACGCGGTGTACATGTGCTTTTCCACAAAACACCAGTGGTTCACGTAGTGAATCTTACAGTTCTAACTTGCCAACCGTGGTCTGTATGGAATTGTTCAATAAAGGGCCCAAAATTAAGATAACATAGATGGGAGAGGTCTCTATGAATAGGAATTCCTAAGTATTTGATACCCTGTGAGGGCCAGGCAAAGGGAAAGTTGGACTGGATGGAATCCTATATGGATTTAGGGAGGGAGACATCGAGGGCCTCAGACTTCGCTGCATTGATTTTAAAATTTTACCATGTAACAAAGTGATCTATTTCAGCCATAACAGCAGGGATGGATATATGTGATTGAGTGATATATACTAGGACATCATCAGCAAATAGAGAGCACTTGTACTCGGTGCCTCCCACCTCAATCCACCTAATATTTGGGGTTATGGCGAATTGATGAGAGCAGGTGCTCCGTCACTAGGATGTATAAGAGAGGGGACAGAGGACATCCCTGCCTTGTCCCATTGGTGATTGTGAAAGGTGATGAAAATGTTCTGACGCACCCCCTGGGCCTTGGGACACCCGGAGCCGGACACTTTTTGGTGGATGCTGGTGGTTGTAGTCTTCGTGGCGGCGATCCGGTTCCGTGGCTCAGGGCGGTCAAACCAGTGGCGGAACTATTTATGTGGTTTTGATGTTTAAATGTCCGACTACGCCACCCGTGGATTGCGGTCAGAGTGAACCGCCGCTACAAGGCAGACCGCTAAGGCTGGTGTTGTGGGTGCAGCAGAGCGTAGCATAACTCCCCACGGGAGGAGTATAGCCTCAGGGCAGTGTATGCGGAGGATGGGGGTGATGGTGCAGGGCAGCAGCAGTAACGACACGGAGTCAGTGATGCAGTTCAGGGCCTTTACTCACAGTTCTTATTATCCAGACCACGTCTGCAGGTAACGGCTGCCCACGTCGTACTGTGCTCACCAGGTGAGGGGCTCAGACAACTCCCAGATAACTTTGGAGCGCTTCACAGGACCCCCTTTGTGTGTCCTTTGTCTGGCCTTTCTTACCAACACTTCTGTCCGGCTGCCTCGGGCCTCCTCTTGGTAAACTTGGCGCCAGTTTCCCTGACCCTATGTGGTGCCTTCCTAGCGGGTGGAGCAAGGGGCTGCGCCACATAAAATGTCAGAGCCTCCGGTTTCTAGCTGAGGGTCGTTTCCTGCCTCCACTAGTTCGGGGACCGGTCTTCCCCTTTGGCCTGACCCCTCCACGCAGGTGGATTCGGGCGTGCGGTGGCGACTCGCCCGTCCGCACCCCTGGGATCCCTTCATTCCTCGTTCCTGGAGCCTTCTCCGCTCCTCTTCCTTCCTTCTCCCTCTTGCAGGCCTGGGCCTCTGTTACTAGGCCCGCCTCCGGAGCAGAGCTCATGCAGAGCCCCTGCTCCCTGCCACTTCTGCTCAGACTTCTCTGCACTGAACTAAGATGGTGCCCACCTTTTATACTCCCTTCTCAATGCACCCAGGAACTGCTTCCTCCCTGCTCCTGCACTGCAGGGTTCCCCTTCCTCAGTGTTCCCTCCCCCCACTCCAGCCAGGGACAGGGACTGTCGTGCCCATCTCAGGGGCATATTGGTCGCCCTGCCCCACGGCAATGTGGTGTAATGCATGCAGGTGTCGGGTCCTGATCCACACTCCATCCTTATCTGAGAGTGAGATATCACACCTCTGGGTGAGGTGCAATACGTCTGTAGCAACCGAGCCCTCGGTGCTACAGTTCCATTTATCTTCAGCCTAGGTGACGTATTGTGATACAGGGCCGTGATTTTGGCTATAAAAGGGTCCCCTAGACCCCTACCCCAAGCTTTTTAAGAGAATCATATATGGCGTGCCAGGAGACTCTATGGAATGCTTTCTCAGCATCCAACGAGAGTATCTACTTACAAATTTTTAACTGCATCTAGCCCAGGAAATACTTTGTGCCTAGTAGCAGTGTCTGCTAGTCAGCGGATTATCCCGGCTGTTAAGCAAGCTACACCACCTGTAGTTTGGACACTTAATTTTTTCAAAGGAAATGCTTCGGGACCACGGGATACTTAGTGAAGAGCATCAGGAGGCACCCCAAGGCATAGGGGCTGGGACTGGCACTAGGATGCCATGCGGTGGACAGCCGAGCTCGATCCTTATAAAAGCTTTTTAACTGCAGCAGCTTTAGTGGACGCTACTGGAGCTGGAATTACGCGGCTGCTGGCATGAGACTTGCCCTCCAATCGATCCTTGTAAATGGATTTAAAGTGTATTCATTCAAATTAGAGGGACAATTTAAATTAAAAAGCTTAGAGCTGCCTCCACCACAGGGGGGCTCTCTCGACCCACCAGCAGACAGGCACCAGTATTGGGAGAGGGGGGCTGGCCGTCAGGGTTCACCGCGGCTCTGGCACAAACCCGGCGACACGGAGGTGGCACGGGCAGGAGCGGACTGGCCGTCTCGGCTTCTCACTTTTTGGATTTTAGAAGGGCATGACATGCCTATATCTGTGTCTCCCCCTCCTTTTACTCCTCCACCTCTTTTCTTTTCGCATGACTATATGTACTTGTCACTTTTCCATGTGTTAGTTGTGTCTTCTGAGCAGTTTGTCAGCTTTTGGACACCTTTGAAGGTGTTTTCTATGTGTTTCTATGTGTTTTTGTTTGCCTGCCATTGGTTTTAACGGTGTTCGAAGGTGTTCGACGAACAGTTCGACGAACAGTTCGGCGAACACACGGGTGTTCGACGAACCGAACCGAACTCGAACACTACGGGGGTGGCTCAACACTAGTTATTCATATACCAGAAATGTTTGAAGCTACTGACTGAATGAAAAGAGCTGGCATCTCACTCTCTTTGAATCTTCTTTATCATGCTAGGATTAGCAGGAAAAAGCAAAAAATTTCAGAATTGCACCTTGCAATGTGGAGATATTACTGTTTGTGCATTTACAATATTCATTGATTTTTGCCATTGAAAAACGTCCAGAAATGTTTGAAGCTACTGACTGAATGAAAGGAGCTGGCATCTCACTCTCTTTGAATCTTCTTTATCATGCTAGGATTAGCAGGAAAAAGCAAAAAATTTCAGAATTGCACCTTGCAATGCGGAGAAATTACTGTTTGTGCATTGACAATAATCATTGATTTTTGCCATTGAAAAACATCATGTTATTCATATACCAGAAATGTTTGAAGCTACTGACTGAATGAAAAGAGCTGGCATCTCACTCTCTTTGAATCTTCTTTATCATGCTAAGAGGAGCAGGAAAAAGCAAAAAATTTCAGAATTGCACCTTGCAATGTGGAGATATTACTGTTTGTGCATTTACAATATTCATTGATTTTTGCCATTGAAAAACGTCCAGAAATGTTTGAAGCTACTGACTGAATGAAAGGAGCTGGCATCTCACTCTCTTTGAATCTTCCTTATCATGCTAGGATTAGCAGGAAAAAGCAAAAAATTTCAGAATTGCACCTTGCAATGTGGAGATATTACTGTTTGTGCATTTACAATATTCATTGATTTTTGCCATTGAAAAACGTCCAGAAATGTTTGAAGCTACTGACTGAATGAAAGGAGCTGGCATCTCACTCTCTTTGAATCTTCTTTATCATGCTAGGATTAGCAGGAAAAAGCAAAAAATTTCAGAATTGCACCTTGCAATGTGGAGATATTACTGTTTGTGCATTTACAATATTCATTGATTTTTGCCATTGAAAAACGTCCAGAAATGTTTGAAGCTACTGACTGAATAAAAGGAGCTGGCATCTCACTCTCTTTGAATCTTCTTTATCATGCTAGGATTAGCAGGAAAAAGCAAAAAATTTCAGAATTGCACCTTGCAATGTGGAGATATTACTGTTTGTGCATTTACAATATTCATTGATTTTTGCCATTGAAAAACGTCCAGAAATGTTTGAAGCTACTGACTGAATGAAAGGAGCTGGCATCTCACTCTCTTTGAATCTTCTTTATCATGCTAGGATTAGCAGGAAAAAGCAAAAAATTTCAGAATTGCACCTTGCAATGTGGAGATATTACTGTTTGTGCATTTACAATATTCATTAATTTTTGCCATTGAAAAACGTCCAGAAATGTTTGAAGCTACTGACTGAATGAAAGGAGCTGGCATCTCACTCTCTTTGAATCTTCTTTATCATGCTAGGATTAGCAGGAAAAAGAAAAAAATTTCAGAATTGCACCTTGCAATGTGGAGATATTACTGTTTGTGCATTTACAATATTCATTGATTTTTGCCATTGAAAAACGTCCAGAAATGTTTGAAGCTACTGACTGAATGAAAGGAGCTGGCATCTCACTCTCTTTGAATCTTCTTTATCATGCTAGGATTAGCAGGAAACAGCAAAAAATTTCAGAATTGCACCTTGCAATGAGGAGATATTACTGTTTGTGCATTTACAATATTCATTGATTTTTGCCATTGAAAAACGTCCAGAAATGTTTGAAGCTACTGACTGAATGAAAGGAGCTGGCATCTCACTCTCTTTGAATCTTCTTTATCATGCTAGGATTAGCAGGAAAAAGCAAAAAATTTCAGAATTGCACCTTGCAATGTGGAGATATTACTGTTTGTGCATTTACAATATTCATTAATTTTTGCCATTGAAAAACGTCCAGAAATGTTTGAAGCTACTGACTGAATGAAAGGAGCTGGCATCTCACTCTCTTTGAATCTTCTTTATCATGCTAGGATTAGCAGGAAAAAGAAAAAAATTTCAGAATTGCACCTTGCAATGTGGAGATATTACTGTTTGTGCATTTACAATATTCATTGATTTTTGCCATTGAAAAACGTCCAGAAATGTTTGAAGCTACTGACTGAATGAAAGGAGCTGGCATCTCACTCTCTTTGAATCTTCTTTATCATGCTAGGATTAGCAGGAAACAGCAAAAAATTTCAGAATTGCACCTTGCAATGAGGAGATATTACTGTTTGTGAATTTACAATATTCATTGATTTTTGCCATTGAAAAACGTCCAGAAATGTTTGAAGCTACTGACTGAATGAAAGGAGCTGGCATCTCACTCTCTTTGAATCTTCTTTATCATGCTAGGATTAGCAGAAAAAAGCAAAAAATTTCAGAATTGCACCTTGCAATGTGGAGATATTACTGTTTGTGCATTTACAATATTCATTGATTTTTGCCATTGAAAAACGTCCAGAAATGTTTGAAGCTACTGACTGAATGAAAGGAGCTGGCATCTCACTCTCTTTGAATCTTCTTTATCATGCTAGGATTAGCAGGAAAAAGCAAAAAATTTCAGAATTGCACCTTGCAATGTGGAGATATTACTGTTTGTGCATTTACAATATTCATTAATTTTTGCCATTGAAAAACGTCCAGAAATGTTTGAAGCTACTGACTGAATGAAAGGAGCTGGCATCTCACTTTCTTTGAATCTTCTTTATCATGCTAGGATTAGCAGGAAAAAGAAAAAAATTTCAGAATTGCACCTTGCAATGTGGAGATATTACTGTTTGTGCATTTACAATATTCATTGATTTTTGCCATTGAAAAACGTCCAGAAATGTTTGAAGCTACTGACTGAATGAAAGGAGCTGGCATCTCACTCTCTTTGAATCTTCTTTATCATGCTAGGATTAGCAGGAAACAGCAAAAAATTTCAGAATTGCACCTTGCAATGAGGAGATATTACTGTTTGTGCATTTACAATATTCATTGATTTTTGCCATTGAAAAACGTCCAGAAATGTTTGAAGCTACTGACTGAATGAAAGGAGCTGGCATCTCACTCTCTTTGAATCTTCTTTATCATGCTAGGATTAGCAGGAAAAAGCAAAAAATTTCAGAATTGCAACTTGCAATGTGGAGATATTACTGTTTGTGCATTTACAATATTCATTGATTTTTGCCATTGAAAAACGTCCAGAAATGTTTGAAGCTACTGACTGAATGAAAGGAGCTGGCATCTCACTCTCTTTGAATCTTCTTTATCATGCTAGGACTAGCAGGAAAAAGCAAAAAAATTTCAGAATTGCACCTTGCAATGTGGAGATATTACTGTTTGTGCATTTACAATATTCATTGATTTTTGCCATTGAAAAACGTCCAGAAATGTTTGAAGCTACTGACTGAATGAAAGGAGCTGGCATCTCACTCTCTTTGAATCTTCTTTATCATGCTAGGATTAGCAGGAAAAAGCAAAAAAATTTCAGAATTGCACCTTGCAATGTGGAGATATTACTGTTTGTGCATTTACAATATTCATTGATTTTTGCCATTGAAAAACGTCCAGAAATGTTTGAAGCTACTGACTGAATGAAAGGAGCTGGCATCTCACTCTCTTTGAATCTTCTTTATCATGCTAGGATTAGCAGGAAAAAGCAAAAAATTTCAGAATTGCACCTTGCAATGTGGAGATATTACTGTTTGAGCATTTACAATATTCATTGATTTTTGCCATTGAAAAACGTCCAGAAATGTTTGAAGCTACTGACAATGAAAGGAGCTGGCATCTCACTCTCTTTGAATCTTCTTTATCATGCTAGGACTAGCAGGAAAAAGCAAAAAATTTCAGAATTGCACCTTGCAATGTGGAGATATTACTGTTTGTGCATTTACAATATTCATTGATTTTTGCCATTGAAAAACGTCCAGAAATGTTTGAAGCTACTGACTGAATGAAAGGAGCTGGCATCTCACTCTCTTTGAATCTTCTTTATCATGCTAGCATTAGCAGGAAAAAGCAAAAAATTTCAGAATTGCACCTTGCAATGTGGAGATATTACTGTTTGTGCATTTACAATATTCATTAATTTTTGCCATTGAAAAACGTCCAGAAATGTTTGAAGCTACTGACTGAATGAAAGGAGCTGGCATCTCACTTTCTTTGAATCTTCTTTATCATGCTAGGATTAGCAGGAAAAAGAAAAAAATTTCAGAATTGCACCTTGCAATGTGGAGATATTACTGTTTGTGCATTTACAATATTCATTGATTTTTGCCATTGAAAAACGTCCAGAAATGTTTGAAGCTACTGACTGAATGAAAGGAGCTGGCATCTCACTCTCTTTGAATCTTCTTTATCATGCTAGGATTAGCAGGAAACAGCAAAAAATTTCAGAATTGCACCTTGCAATGAGGAGATATTACTGTTTGTGCATTTACAATATTCATTGATTTTTGCCATTGAAAAACGTCCAGAAATGTTTGAAGCTACTGACTGAATGAAAGGAGCTGGCATCTCACTCTCTTTGAATCTTCTTTATCATGCTAGGATTAGCAGGAAAAAGCAAAAAATTTCAGAATTGCAACTTGCAATGTGGAGATATTACTGTTTGTGCATTTACAATATTCATTGATTTTTGCCATTGAAAAACGTCCAGAAATGTTTGAAGCTACTGACTGAATGAAAGGAGCTGGCATCTCACTCTCTTTGAATCTTCTTTATCATGCTAGGACTAGCAGGAAAAAGCAAAAAAATTTCAGAATTGCACCTTGCAATGTGGAGATATTACTGTTTGTGCATTTACAATATTCATTGATTTTTGCCATTGAAAAACGTCCAGAAATGTTTGAAGCTACTGACTGAATGAAAGGAGCTGGCATCTCACTCTCTTTGAATCTTCTTTATCATGCTAGGATTAGCAGGAAAAAGCAAAAAAATTTCAGAATTGCACCTTGCAATGTGGAGATATTACTGTTTGTGCATTTACAATATTCATTGATTTTTGCCATTGAAAAACGTCCAGAAATGTTTGAAGCTACTGACTGAATGAAAGGAGCTGGCATCTCACTCTCTTTGAATCTTCTTTATCATGCTAGGATTAGCAGGAAAAAGCAAAAAATTTCAGAATTGCACCTTGCAATGTGGAGATATTACTGTTTGAGCATTTACAATATTCATTGATTTTTGCCATTGAAAAACGTCCAGAAATGTTTGAAGCTACTGACAATGAAAGGAGCTGGCATCTCACTCTCTTTGAATCTTCTTTATCATGCTAGGACTAGCAGGAAAAAGCAAAAAATTTCAGAATTGCACCTTGCAATGTGGAGATATTACTGTTTGTGCATTTACAATATTCATTGATTTTTGCCATTGAAAAACGTCCAGAAATGTTTGAAGCTACTGACTGAATGAAAGGAGCTGGCATCTCACTCTCTTTGAATCTTCTTTATCATGCTAGCATTAGCAGGAAAAAGCAAAAAATTTCAGAATTGCACCTTGCAATGTGGAGATATTACTGTTTGTGCATTTACAATATTCATTAATTTTTGCCATTGAAAAACGTCCAGAAATGTTTGAAGCTACTGACTGAATGAAAGGAGCTGGCACCTCACTCTCTTTGAATCTTCTTTATCATGCTAGGATTAGCAGGAAAAAGAAAAAAATTTCAGAATTGCACCTTGCAATGTGGAGATATTACTGTTTGTGCATTTACAATATTCATTGATTTTTGCCATTGAAAAACGTCCAGAAATGTTTGAAGCTACTGACTGAATAAAAGGAGCTGGCATCTCACTCTCTTTGAATCTTCTTTATCATGCTAGGATTAGCAGGAAACAGCAAAAAATTTCAGAATTGCACCTTGCAATGAGGAGATATTACTGTTTGTGCATTTACAATATTCATTGATTTTTGCCATTGAAAAACGTCCAGAAATGTTTGAAGCTACTGACTGAATGAAAGGAGCTGGCATCTCACTCTCTTTGAATCTTCTTTATCATGCTAGGATTAGCAGGAAAAAGCAAAAAATTTCAGAATTGCACTTTGCAATGTGGAGATATTACTGTTTGTGCATTTACAATATTCATTGATTTTTGCCATTGAAAAACATCATGTTATTCATATACCAGAAATGTTTGAAGCTACTGACTGAATGAAAAGAGCTGGCATCTCACTCTCTTTGAATCTTCTTTATCATGCTAAGAGGAGCAGGAAAAAGCAAAAAATTTCAGAATTGCACCTTGCAATGTGGAGATATTACTGTTTGTGCATTTACAATATTCATTGATTTTTGCCATTGAAAAACGTCCAGAAATGTTTGAAGCTACTGACTGAATGAAAGGAGCTGGCATCTCACTCTCTTTGAATCTTCTTTATCATGCTAGGATTAGCAGGAAAAAGCAAAAAATTTCAGAATTGCACCTTGCAATGTGGAGATATTACTGTTTGTGCATTTACAATATTCATTGATTTTTGCCATTGAAAAACATCATGTTATTCATATACCAGAAATGTTTGAAGCTACTGACTGAATGAAAAGAGCTGGCATCTCACTCTCTTTGAATCTTCTTTATCATGCTAGGATTAGCAAGAAAAAGCAAAAAAAGTCAGAATTGCACCTTGCAATGTGGAGATATTACTGTTTGTGCATTTACAATATTCATTGATTTTTGCCATTGAAAAACGTCCAGAAATGTTTGAAGCTACTGACTGAATGAAAGGAGCTGGCATCTCACTCTCTTTGAATCTTCTTTATCATGCTAGGATTAGCAGATAAAAGCAAAAAATTTCAGAATTGCACCTTGCAATGTGGAGATATTACTGTTTGTGCATTTACAATATTCATTGATTTTTGCCATTGAAAAACGTCCAGAAATGTTTGAAGCTACTGACTGAATGAAAGGAGCTGGCATCTCACTCTCTTTGAATCTTCTTTATCATGCTAGGATTAGCAGGAAAAAGCAAAAAATTTCAGAATTGCACCTTGCAATGTGGAGATATTACTGTTTGTGCATTTACAATATTCATTGATATTTGCCATTGAAAAACGTCCAGAAATGTTTGAAGCTACTGACTGAATGAAAGGAGCTGGCATCTCACTCTCTTTGAATCTTCTTTATCATGCTAGGATTAGCAGGAAAAAGCAAAAAATTTCAGAATTGCACTTTGCAATGTGGAGATATTACTGTTGGTGCATTTACAATATTCATTGATTTTTGCCATTGAAAAACGTCCAGAAATGTTTGAAGCTACTGACTGAATGAAAGGAGCTGGCATCTCACTCTCTTTGAATCTTCTTTATCATGCTAGGATTAGCAGGAAAAAGCAAAAAAATTCAGAATTGCACCTTGCAATGTGGAGATATTACTGTTTGTGCATTTACAATATTCATTGATTTTTGCCATTGAAAAACGTCCAGAAATGTTTGAAGCTACTGACTAAATGAAAGGAGCTGGCATCTCACTCTCTTTGAATCTTCTTTATCATGCTAGGATTAGCAGGAAACAGCAAAAAATTTCAGAATTGCACCTTGCAATGAGGAGATATTACTGTTTGTGCATTTACAATATTCATTGATTTTTGCCATTGAAAAACGTCCAGAAATGTTTGAAGCTACTGACTGAATGAAAGGAGCTGGCATCTCACTCTCTTTGAATCTTCTTTATCATGCTAGGATTAGCAGGAAAAAGTAAAAAATTTCAGAATTGCACCTTGCAATGTGGAGATATTACTGTTTGTGCATTTACAATATTCATTGATTTTTGCAATTGAAAAACATCATGTTATTCATATACCAGAAATGTTTGAAGCTACTGACTGAATGAAAAGAGCTGGCATCTCACTCTCTTTGAATCTTCTTTATCATGCTAGGATTAGCAGGAAAAAGCAAAAAATTTCAGAATTGCACCTTGCAATGTGGAGATATTACTGTTTGTGCATTTACAATATTCATTAATTTTTGCCATTGAAAAACGTCCAGAAATGTTTGAAGCTACTGACTGAATGAAAGGAGCTGGCATCTCACTCTCTTTGAATCTTCTTTATCATGCTAGGATTAGCAGGAAAAAGAAAAAAATTTCAGAATTTCACCTTGCAATGTGGAGATATTACTGTTTGTGCATTTACAATATTCATTGATTTTTGCCATTGAAAAACGTCCAGAAATGTTTGAAGCTACTGACTGAATGAAAGGAGCTGGCATCTCACTCTCTTTGAATCTTCTTTATCATGCTAGGATTAGCAGGAAACAGCAAAAAATTTCAGAATTGCACCTTGCAATGAGGAGATATTACTGTTTGTGCATTTACAATATTCATTGATTTTTGCCATTGAAAAACGTCCAGAAATGTTTGAAGCTACTGACTGAATGAAAGGAGCTGGCATCTCACTCTCTTTGAATCTTCTTTATCATGCTAGGATTAGCAGGAAAAAGCAAAAAATTTCAGAATTGCACCTTGCAATGTGGAGATATTACTGTTTGTGCATTTACAATATTCATTAATTTTTGCCATTGAAAAACGTCCAGAAATGTTTGAAGCTACTGACTGAATGAAAGGAGCTGGCATCTCACTCTCTTTGAATCTTCTTTATCATGCTAGGATTAGCAGGAAAAAGAAAAAAATTTCAGAATTGCACCTTGCAATGTGGAGATATTACTGTTTGTGCATTTACAATATTCATTGATTTTTGCCATTGAAAAACGTCCAGAAATGTTTGAAGCTACTGACTGAATGAAAGGAGCTGGCATCTCACTCTCTTTGAATCTTCTTTATCATGCTAGGATTAGCAGGAAACAGCAAAAAATTTCAGAATTGCACCTTGCAATGAGGAGATATTACTGTTTGTGCATTTACAATATTCATTGATTTTTGCCATTGAAAAACGTCCAGAAATGTTTGAAGCTACTGACTGAATGAAAGGAGCTGGCATCTCACTCTCTTTGAATCTTCTTTATCATGCTAGGATTAGCAGAAAAAAGCAAAAAATTTCAGAATTGCACCTTGCAATGTGGAGATATTACTGTTTGTGCATTTACAATATTCATTGATTTTTGCCATTGAAAAACGTCCAGAAATGTTTGAAGCTACTGACTGAATGAAAGGAGCTGGCATCTCACTCTCTTTGAATCTTCTTTATCATGCTAGGATTAGCAGGAAAAAGCAAAAAATTTCAGAATTGCACCTTGCAATGTGGAGATATTACTGTTTGTGCATTTACAATATTCATTGATTTTTGCCATTGAAAAACGTCCAGAAATGTTTGAAGCTACTGACAATGAAAGGAGCTGGCATCTCACTCTCTTTGAATCTTCTTTATCATGCTAGGATTACCAGGAAAAAGCAAAAAATTTCAGAATTGCACCTTGCAATGTGGAGATATTACTGTTTGTGCATTTACAATATTCATTGATTTTTGCCATTGAAAAACGTCCAGAAATGTTTGAAGCTACTGACTGAATGAAAGGAGCTGGCATCTCACTCTCTTTGAATCTTCTTTATCATGCTAGCATTAGCAGGAAAAAGCAAAAAATTTCAGAATTGCACCTTGCAATGTGGAGATATTACTGTTTGTGCATTTACAATATTCATTAATTTTTGCCATTGAAAAACGTCCAGAAATGTTTGAAGCTACTGACTGAATGAAAGGAGCTGGCATCTCACTCTCTTTGAATCTTCTTTATCATGCTAGGATTAGCAGGAAAAAGAAAAAAAATTCAGAATTGCACCTTGCAATGTGGAGATATTACTGTTTGTGCATTTACAATATTCATTAATTTTTGCCATTGAAAAACGTCCAGAAATGTTTGAAGCTACTGACTGAATGAAAGGAGCTGGCATCTCACTTTCTTTGAATCTTCTTTATCATGCTAGGATTAGCAGGAAAAAGAAAAAAATTTCAGAATTGCACCTTGCAATGTGGAGATATTACTGTTTGTGCATTTACAATATTCATTGATTTTTGCCATTGAAAAACGTCCAGAAATGTTTGAAGCTACTGACTGAATGAAAGGAGCTGGCATCTCACTCTCTTTGAATCTTCTTTATCATGCTAGGATTAGCAGGAAACAGCAAAAAATTTCAGAATTGCACCTTGCAATGAGGAGATATTACTGTTTGTGCATTTACAATATTCATTGATTTTTGCCATTGAAAAACGTCCAGAAATGTTTGAAGCTACTGACTGAATGAAAGGAGCTGGCATCTCACTCTCTTTGAATCTTCTTTATCATGCTAGGATTAGCAGGAAAAAGCAAAAAATTTCAGAATTGCACCTTGCAATGTGGAGATATTACTGTTTGTGCATTTACAATATTCATTGATTTTTGCCATTGAAAAACGTCCAGAAATGTTTGAATCTACTGACTGAATGAAAGGAGCTGGCATCTCACTCTCTTTGAATCTTCTTTATCATGCTAGGACTAGCAGGAAAAAGCAAAAAAATTTCAGAATTGCACCTTGCAATGTGGAGATATTACTGTTTGTGCATTTACAATATTCATTGATTTTTGCCATTGAAAAACGTCCAGAAATGTTTGAAGCTACTGACTGAATGAAAGGATCTGGCATCTCACTCTCTTTGAATCTTCTTTATCATGCTAGGATTAGCAGGAAAAAGCAAAAAAATTTCAGAATTGCACCTTGCAATGTGGAGATATTACTGTTTGTGCATTTACAATATTCATTGATTTTTGCCATTGAAAAACGTCCAGAAATGTTTGAAGCTACTGACTGAATGAAAGGAGCTGGCATCTCACTCTCTTTGAATCTTCTTTATCATGCTAGGATTAGCAGGAAAAAGCAAAAAATTTCAGAATTGCACCTTGCAATGTGGAGATATTACTGTTTGAGCATTTACAATATTCATTGATTTTTGCCATTGAAAAACGTCCAGAAATGTTTGAAGCTACTGACAATGAAAGGAGCTGGCATCTCACTCTCTTTGAATCTTCTTTATCATGCTAGGACTAGCAGGAAAAAGCAAAAAATTTCAGAATTGCACCTTGCAATGTGGAGATATTACTGTTTGTGCATTTACAATATTCATTGATTTTTGCCATTGAAAAACGTCCAGAAATGTTTGAAGCTACTGACTGAATGAAAGGAGCTGGCATCTCACTCTCTTTGAATCTTCTTTATCATGCTAGCATTAGCAGGAAAAAGCAAAAAATTTCAGAATTGCACCTTGCAATGTGGAGATATTACTGTTTGTGCATTTACAATATTCATTAATTTTTGCCATTGAAAAACGTCCAGAAATGTTTGAAGCTACTGACTGAATGAAAGGAGCTGGCATCTCACTCTCTTTGAATCTTCTTTATCATGCTAGGATTAGCAGGAAAAAGAAAAAAATTTCAGAATTGCACCTTGCAATGTGGAGATATTACTGTTTGTGCATTTACAATATTCATTGATTTTTGCCATTGAAAAACGTCCAGAAATGTTTGAAGCTACTGACTGAATAAAAGGAGCTGGCATCTCACTCTCTTTGAATCTTCTTTATCATGCTAGGATTAGCAGGAAACAGCAAAAAATTTCAGAATTGCACCTTGCAATGAGTAGATATTACTGTTTGTGCATTTACAATATTCATTGATTTTTGCCATTGAAAAACGTCCAGAAATGTTTGAAGCTACTGACTGAATGAAAGGAGCTGGCATCTCACTCTCTTTGAATCTTCTTTATCATGCTAGGATTAGCAGGAAAAAGCAAAAAATTTCAGAATTGCACCTTGCAATGTGGAGATATTACTGTTTGTGCATTTACAATATTCATTGATTTTTGCCATTGAAAAACATCATGTTATTCATATACCAGAAATGTTTGAAGCTACTGACTGAATGAAAAGAGCTGGCATCTCACTCTCTTTGAATCTTCTTTATCATGCTAAGAGGAGCAGGAAAAAGCAAAAAATTTCAGAATTGCACCTTGCAATGTGGAGATATTACTGTTTGTGCATTTACAATATTCATTGATTTTTGCCATTGAAAAACGTCCAGAAATGTTTGAAGCTACTGACTGAATGAAAGGAGCTGGCATCTCACTCTCTTTGAATCTTCTTTATCATGCTAGGATTAGCAGGAAAAAGCAAAAAATTTCAGAATTGCACCTTGCAATGTGGAGATATTACTGTTTGTGCATTTACAATATTCATTGATTTTTGCCATTGAAAAACATCATGTTATTCATATACCAGAAATGTTTGAAGCTACTGACTGAATGAAAAGAGCTGGCATCTCACTCTCTTTGAATCTTCTTTATCATGCTAGGATTAGCAAGAAAAAGCAAAAAAAGTCAGAATTGCACCTTGCAATGTGGAGATATTACTGTTTGTGCATTTACAATATTCATTGATTTTTGCCATTGAAAAACGTCCAGAAATGTTTGAAGCTACTGACTGAATGAAAGGAGCTGGCATCTCACTCTCTTTGAATCTTCTTTATCATGCTAGGATTAGCAGATAAAAGCAAAAAATTTCAGAATTGCACCTTGCAATGTGGAGATATTACTGTTTGTGCATTTACAATATTCATTGATTTTTGCCATTGAAAAACGTCCAGAAATGTTTGAAGCTACTGACTGAATGAAAGGAGCTGGCATCTCACTCTCTTTGAATCTTCTTTATCATGCTAGGATTAGCAGGAAAAAGCAAAAAATTTCAGAATTGCACCTTGCAATGTGGAGATATTACTGTTTGTGCATTTACAATATTCATTGATATTTGCCATTGAAAAACGTCCAGAAATGTTTGAAGCTACTGACTGAATGAAAGGAGCTGGCATCTCACTCTCTTTGAATCTTCTTTATCATGCTAGGATTAGCAGGAAAAAGCAAAAAATTTCAGAATTGCACTTTGCAATGTGGAGATATTACTGTTGGTGCATTTACAATATTCATTGATTTTTGCCATTGAAAAACGTCCAGAAATGTTTGAAGCTACTGACTGAATGAAAGGAGCTGGCATCTCACTCTCTTTGAATCTTCTTTATCATGCTAGGATTAGCAGGAAAAAGCAAAAAATTCAGAATTGCACCTTGCAATGTGGAGATATTACTGTTTGTGCATTTACAATATTCATTGATTTTTGCCATTGAAAAACGTCCAGAAATGTTTGAAGCTACTGACGAAATGAAAGGAGCTGGCATCTCACTCTCTTTGAATCTTCTTTATCATGCTAGGATTAGCAGGAAACAGCAAAAAATTTCAGAATTGCACCTTGCAATGAGGAGATATTACTGTTTGTGCATTTACAATATTCATTGATTTTTGCCATTGAAAAACGTCCAGAAATGTTTGAAGCTACTGACTGAATGAAAGGAGCTGGCATCTCACTCTCTTTGAATCTTCTTTATCATGCTAGGATTAGCAGGAAAAAGTAAAAAATTTCAGAATTGCACCTTGCAATGTGGAGATATTACTGTTTGTGCATTTACAATATTCATTGATTTTTGCAATTGAAAAACATCATGTTATTCATATACCAGAAATGTTTGAAGCTACTGACTGAATGAAAAGAGCTGGCATCTCACTCTCTTTGAATCTTCTTTATCATGCTAGGATTAGCAAGAAAAAGCAAAAAAAGTCAGAATTGCACCTTGCAATGTGGAGATATTACTGTTTGTGCATTTACAATATTCATTGATTTTTGCCGTTGAAAAACGTCCAGAAATGTTTGAAGCTACTGACTGAATGAAAGGAGCTGGCATCTCACTCTCTTTGAATCTTCTTTATCATGCTAGGATTAGCAGATAAAAGCAAAAAATTTCAGAATTGCACCTTGCAATGTGGAGATATTACTGTTAGTGCATTTACAATATTCATTGATTTTTGCCATTGAAAAACGTCCAGAAATGTTTGAAGCTACTGACTGAATGAAAGGAGCTGGCATCTCACTCTCTTTGAATCTTCTTTATCATGCTAGGATTAGCAGGAAAAAGCAAAAAATTTCAGAATTGCACCTTGCAATGTGGAGATATTACTGTTTGTGCATTTACAATATTCATTGATATTTGCCATTGAAAAACGTCCAGAAATGTTTGAAGCTACTGACTGAATGAAAGAAGCTGGCATCTCACTCTCTTTGAATCTTCTTTATCATGCTAGGATTAGCAGGAAAAAGCAAAAAATTTCAGAATTGCACTTTGCAATGTGGAGATATTACTGTTGGTGCATTTACAATATTCATTGATTTTTGCCATTGAAAAACGTCCAGAAATGTTTGAAGCTACTGACTGAATGAAAGGAGCTGGCATCTCACTCTCTTTGAATCTTCTTTATCATGCTAGGATTAGCAGGAAAAAGCAAAAAATTTCAGAATTGCACCTTGCAATGTGGAGATATTACTGTTTGTGCATTTACAATATTCATTAATTTTTGCCATTGAAAAACGTCCAGAAATGTTTGAAGCTACTGACTGAATGAATGGAGCTGGCATCTCACTCTCTTTGAATCTTCTTTATCATGCTAGGATTAGCAGGAAAAAGAAAAAAATTTCAGAATTGCACCTTGCAATGAGGAGATATTACTGTTTGTGCATTTACAATATTCATTGATTTCTGCCATTGAAAAACGTCCAGAAATGTTTGAAGCTACTGACTGAATGAAAGGAGCTGGCATCTCACTCTCTTTGAATCTTCTTTATCATGCTAGGATTAGCAGGAAACAGCAAAAAATTTAAGAATTGCACCTTGCAATGAGGAGATATTACTGTTTGTGCATTTACAATATTCATTGATTTTTGCCATTGAAAAACGTCCAGAAATGTTTGAAGCTACTGACTGAATGAAAGGAGCTGGCATCTCACTCTCTTTGAATCTTCTTTATCATGCTAGGATTAGCAGGAAAAAGCAAAAAATTTCAGAATTGCACCTTGTAATGTGGAGATATTACTGTTTGTGCATTTACAATATTCATTGATTTTTGCCATTGAAAAACGTCCAGAAATGTTTGAAGCTACTGACTGAATGAAAGGAGCTGGCATCTCACTCTCTTTGAATCTTCTTTATCATGCTAGGATTAGCAGGAAAAAGCAAAAAAATTTCAGAATTGCACCTTGCAATGTGGAGATATTACTGTTTGTGCATTTACAATATTCATTGATTTTTGCCATTGAAAAACGTCCAGAAATGTTTGAAGCTACTGACTGAATGAAAAGAGCTGGCATCTCACTCTCTTTGAATCTTCTTTATCATGCTAGGATTAGCAGGAAAAAGCAAAAAATTTCAGAATTGCACCTTGCAATGTGGAGATATTACTGTTTGTGCATTTACAATATTCATTGATTTTTGCCATTGAAAAACGTCCAGAAATGTTTGAAGCTACTGACTGAATGAAAGGAGCTGGCATCTCACTCTCTTTGAATCTTCTTTATCATGCTAGGATTAGCAGGAAAAAGCAAAAAATTTCAGAATTGCACCTTGCAATGTGGAGATATTACTGTTTGTGCATTTACAATATTCATTGATTTTTGCCATTGAAAAACGTCCAGAAATGTTTGAGGCTACTGACTGAATGAAAGGAGCTGGCATCTCACTCTCTTTGAATCTTCTTTATCATGCTAGGATTAGCAGGAAAAATCAAAAAATTTCAGAATTGCACCTTGCAATGCGGAGAAATTACTGTTTGTGCATTTACAATATTCATTCATTTTTGCCATTGAAAAACATCATGTTATTCATATACCAGAAATGTTTGAAGCTACTGACTGAATGAAAAGAGCTGGCATCTCACTCTCTTTGAATCTTCTTTATCATGCTAAGAGGAGCAGGAAAAAGCAAAAAATTTCAGAATTGCACCTTGCAATGTGGAGATATTACTGTTTGTGCATTTACAATATTCATTGATTTTTGCCATTGAAAAACGTCCAGAAATGTTTGAGGCTACTGACTGAATGAAAGGAGCTGGCATCTCACTCTCTTTGAATCTTCTTTATCATGCTAGGATTAGCAGGAAAAAGCAAAAAATTTCAGAATTGCACCTTGCAATGCGGAGAAATTACTGTTTGTGCATTTACAATATTCATTGATTTTTGCCATTGAAAAACATCATGTTATTCATATACCAGAAATGTTTGAAGCTACTGACTGAATGAAAAGAGCTGGCATCTCACTCTCTTTGAATCTTCTTTATCATGCTAAGAGGAGCAGGAAAAAGCAAAAAATTTCAGAATTGCACCTTGCAATGTGGAGATATTACTGTTTGTGCATTTACAATATTCATTGATTTTTGCCATTGAAAAACGTCCAGAAATGTTTGAAGCTACTGACTGAATGAAAGGAGCTGGCATCTCACTCTCTTTGAATCTTCTTTATCATGCTAGGATTAGCAGGAAAAAGCAAAAAATTTCAGAATTGCACCTTGCAATGTGGAGATATTACTGTTTGTGCATTTACAATATTCATTGATTTTTGCCATTGAAAAACGTCCAGAAATGTTTGAAGCTACTGACTGAATGAAAGGAGCTGGCATCTCACTCTCTTTGAATCTTCTTTACCATGCTAGGATTAGCAGGAAAAAGCAAAAAATTTCAGAATTGCACCTTGCAATGCGGAGAAATTACTGTTTGTGCATTTACAATATTCATTGATTTTTGCCATTGAAAAACATCATGTTATTCATATACCAGAAATGTTTGAAGCTACTGACTGAATGAAAAGAGCTGGCATCTCACTCTCTTTGAATCTTCTTTATCATGCTAAGAGGAGCAGGAAAAAGCAAAAAATTTCAGAATTGCACCTTGCAATGTGGAGATATTACTGTTTGTGCATTTACAATATTCATTGATTTTTGCCATTGAAAAACGTCCAGAAATGTTTGAAGCTACTGACTGAATGAAAGGAGCTGGCATCTCACTCTCTTTGAATCTTCTTTATCATGCTAGGATTAGCAGGAAAAAGCAAAAAATTTCAGAATTGCACCTTGCAATGCGGAGAAATTACTGTTTGTGCATTTACAATATTCATTGATTTTTGCCATTGAAAAACATCATGTTATTCATATACCAGAAATGTTTGAAGCTACTGACTGAATGAAAAGAGCTGGCATCTCAATCTCTTTGAATCTTCTTTATCATGCTAAGAGGAGCAGGAAAAAGCAAAAAATTTCAGAATTGCACCTTGCAATGTGGAGATATTACTGTTTGTGCATTTACAATATTCATTGATTTTTGCCATTGAAAAACGTCCAGAAATGTTTGAAGCTACTGACTGAATGAAAGGAGCTGGCATCTCACTCTCTTTGAATCTTCTTTATCATGCTAGGATTAGCAGGAAAAAGCAAAAAATTTCAGAATTGCACTTTGCAATGTGGAGATATTACTGTTGGTGCATTTACAATATTCATTGATTTTTGCCATTGAAAAACGTCCAGAAATGTTTGAAGCTACTGACTGAATGAAAGGAGCTGGCATCTCACTCTCTTTGAATCTTCTTTATCATGCTAGGATTAGCAGGAAAAAGCAAAAAAATTCAGAATTGCACCTTGCAATGTGGAGATATTACTGTTTGTGCATTTACAATATTCATTGATTTTTGCCATTGAAAAACGTCCAGAAATGTTTGAAGCTACTGACTGAATGAAAGGAGCTGGCATCTCACTCTCTTTGAATCTTCTTTATCATGCTAGGATTAGCAGGAAACAGCAAAAAATTTCAGAATTTCACCTTGCAATGAGGAGATATTACTGTTTGTGCATTTACAATATTCATTGATTTTTGCCATTGAAAAACGTCCAGAAATGTTTGAAGCTACTGACTGAATGAAAGGAGCTGGCATCTCACTCTCTTTGAATCTTCTTTATCATGCTAGGATTAGCAGGAAAAAGCAAAAAATTTCAGAATTGCACCTTGCAATGTGGAGATATTACTGTTTGTGCATTTACAATATTCATTAATTTTTGCCATTGAAAAACGTCCAGAAATGTTTGAAGCTACTGACTGAATGAAAGGAGCTGGCATCTCACTCTCTTTGAATCTTCTTTATCATGCTAGGATTAGCAGGAAACAGCAAAAAATTTCAGAATTGCACCTTGCAATGAGGAGATATTACTGTTTGTGCATTTACAATATTCATTAATTTTTGCCATTGAAAAACGTCCAGAAATGTTTGAAGCTACTGACTGAATGAAAGGAGCTGGCATCTCACTCTCTTTGAATCTTCTTTATCATGCTAGGATTAGCAGGAAAAAGCAAAAAATTTCAGAATTGCACCTTGTAAAGTGGAGATATTACTGTTTGTGCATTTACAATATTCATTGATTTTTGCCATTGAAAAACGTCCAGAAATGTTTGAAGCTACTGACTGAATGAAAGGAGCTGGCATCTCACTCTCTTTGAATCTTCTTTATCATGCTAGGATTAGCAGGAAAAAGCAAAAAAATTTCAGAATTGCACCTTGCAATGTGGAGATATTACTGTTTGTGCATTTACAATATTCATTGATTTTTGCCATTGAAAAACGTCCAGAAATGTTTGAAGCTACTGACTGAATGAAAAGAGCTGGCATCTCACTCTCTTTGAATCTTCTTTATCATGCTAGGATTAGCAGGAAAAAGCAAAAAATTTCAGAATTGCACCTTGCAATGTGGAGATATTACTGTTTGTGCATTTACAATATTCATTGATTTTTGCCATTGAAAAACGTCCAGAAATGTTTGAAGCTACTGACTGAATGAAAGGAGCTGGCATCTCACTCTCTTTGAATCTTCTTTATCATGCTAGGATTAGCAGGAAAAAGCAAAAAATTTCAGAATTACACCTTGCAATGTGGAGATATTACTGTTTGTGCATTTACAATATTCATTGATTTTTGCCATTGAAAAACGTCCAGAAATGTTTGAGGCTACTGACTGAATGAAAGGAGCTGGCATCTCACTCTCTTTGAATCTTCTTTATCATGCTAGGATTAGCAGGAAAAATCAAAAAATTTCAGAATTGCACCTTGCAATGCGGAGAAATTACTGTTTGTGCATTTACAATATTCATTGATTTTTGCCATTGAAAAACATCATGTTATTCATATACCAGAAATGTTTGAAGCTACTGACTGAATGAAAAGAGCTGGCATCTCACTCTCTTTGAATCTTCTTTATCATGCTAAGAGGAGCAGGAAAAAGCAAAAAATTTCAGAATTGCACCTTGCAATGTGGAGATATTACTGTTTGTGCATTTACAATATTCATTGATTTTTGCCATTGAAAAACGTCCAGAAATGTTTGAAGCTACTGACTGAATGAAAGGAGCTGGCATCTCACTCTCTTTGAATCTTCTTTATCATGCTAGGATTAGCAGGAAAAAGCAAAAAATTTCAGAATTGCACCTTGCAATGTGGAGATATTACTGTTTGTGCATTTACAATATTCATTGATTTTTGCCATTGAAAAACGTCCAGAAATGTTTGAAGCTACTGACTGAATGAAAGGAGCTGGCATCTCACTCTCTTTGAATCTTCTTTATCATGCTAGGATTAGCAGGAAAAAGCAAAAAATTTCAGAATTGCACCTTGCAATGCGGAGAAATTACTGTTTGTGCATTTACAATATTCATTGATTTTTGCCATTGAAAAACATCATGTTATTCATATACCAGAAATGTTTGAAGCTACTGACTGAATGAAAAGAGCTGGCATCTCACTCTCTTTGAATCTTCTTTATCATGCTAAGAGGAGCAGGAAAAAGCAAAAAATTTCAGAATTGCACCTTGCAATGTGGAGATATTACTGTTTGTGCATTTACAATATTCATTGATTTTTGCCATTGAAAAACGTCCAGAAATGTTTGAAGCTACTGACTGAATGAAAGGAGCTGGCATCTCACTCTCTTTGAATCTTCTTTATCATGCTAGGATTAGCAGGAAAAAGCAAAAAATTTCAGAATTGCACCTTGCAATGTGGAGATATTACTGTTTGTGCATTTACAATATTCATTGATTTTTGCCATTGAAAAACATCATGTTATTCATATACCAGAAATGTTTGAAGCTACTGACTGAATGAAAAGAGCTGGCATCTCACTCTCTTTGAATCTTCTTTATCATGATAGGATTAGCAGGAAAAAGCAAAAAAAGTCAGAATTGCACCTTGCAATGTGGAGATATTACTGTTTGTGCATTTACAATATTCATTGATTTTTGCCATTGAAAAACGTCCAGAAATGTTTGAAGCTACTGACTGAATGAAAGGAGCTGGCATCTCACTCTCTTTGAATCTTCTTTATCATGCTAGGATTAGCAGATAAAAGCAAAAAATTTCAGAATTGCACCTTGCAATGTGGAGATATTACTGTTTGTGCATTTACAATATTCATTGATTTTTGCCATTGAAAAACGTCCAGAAATGTTTGAAGCTACTGACTGAATGAAAGGAGCTGGCATCTCACTCTCTTTGGATCTTCTTTATCATGCTAGGATTAGCAGGAAAAAGCAAAAAATTTCAGAATTGCACCTTGCAATGTGGAGATATTACTGTTTGTGCATTTACAATATTCATTGATTTTTGCCATTGAAAAACGTCCAGAAATGTTTGAAGCTACTGACTGAATGAAAGGAGCTGGAATCTCACTCTCTTTGAATCTTCTTTATCATGCTAGGATTAGCAGGAAAAAGCAAAAAAATTCAGAATTGCACCTTGTAATGTGGAGATATTACTGTTTGTGCATTTACAATATTCATTGATTTTTGCCATTGAAAAACGTCCAGAAATGTTTGAAGCTACTGACTGAATGAAAGGAGCTGGCATCTCACTCTCTTTGAATCTTCTTTATCATGCTAGGATTAGCAGGAAAAAGCAAAAAATTTCAGAATTGCACCTTGCAATGCGGAGAAATTACTGTTTGTGCATTTACAATATTCATTGATTTTTGCCATTGAAAAACATCATGTTATTCATATACCAGAAATGTTTGAAGCTACTGACTGAATGAAAAGAGCTGGCATCTCACTCTCTTTGAATCTTCTTTATCATGCTAAGAGGAGCAGGAAAAAGCAAAAAATTTCAGAATTGCACCTTGCAATGTGGAGATATTACTGTTTGTGCATTTACAATATTCATTGATTTTTGCCATTGAAAAACGTCCAGAAATGTTTGAAGCTACTGACTGAATGAAAGGAGCTGGCATCTCACTCTCTTTGAATCTTCTTTATCATGCTAGGATTAGCAGGATAAAGCAAAAAATTTCAGAATTGCACCTTGCAATGTGGAGATATTACTGTTTGTGCATTTACAATATTCATTGATTTTTGCCATTGAAAAACGTCCAGAAATGTTTGAAGCTACTGACTGAATGAAAGGAGCTGGCATCTCACTCTCTTTGAATCTTCTTTATCATGCTAGGATTAGCAGGAAAAAGCAAAAAATTTCAGAATTGCACCTTGCAATGCGGAGAAATTACTGTTTGTGCATTTACAATATTCATTGATTTTTGCCATTGAAAAACATCATGTTATTCATATACCAGAAATGTTTGAAGCTACTGACTGAATGAAAAGAGCTGGCATCTCACTCTCTTTGAATCTTCTTTATCATGCTAAGAGGAGCAGGAAAAAGCAAAAAGTTTCAGAATTGCACCTTGCAATGTGGAGATATTACTGTTTGTGCATTTACAATATTCATTGATTTTTGCCATTGAAAAACGTCCAGAAATGTTTGAAGCTACTGACTGAATGAAAGGAGCTGGCATCTCACTCTCTTTGAATCTTCTTTATCATGCTAGGATTAGCAGGAAAAAGCAAAAAATTTCAGAATTGCACCTTGCAATGTGGAGAAATTACTGTTTGTGCATTTACAATATTCATTGATTTTTGCCATTGAAAAACATCATGTTATTCATATACCAGAAATGTTTGAAGCTACTGACTGAATGAAAAGAGCTGGCATCTCAATCTCTTTGAATCTTCTTTATCATGCTAAGAGGAGCAGGAAAAAGCAAAAAATTTCAGAATTGCACCTTGCAATGTGGAGATATTACTGTTTGTGCATTTACAATATTCATTGATTTTTGCCATTGAAAAACGTCCAGAAATGTTTGAAGCTACTGACTGAATGAAAGGAGCTGGCATCTCACTCTCTTTGAATCTTCTTTATCATGCTAGGATTAGCAGGAAAAAGCAAAAAATTTCAGAATTGCACCTTGCAATGTGGAGATATTACTGTTTGTGCATTTACAATATTCATTGATTTTTGCCATTGAAAAACATCATGTTATTCATATACCAGAAATGTTTAAAGCTACTGACTGAATGAAAAGAGCTGGCATCTCACTCTCTTTGAATCTTCTTTATCATGCTAGGATTAGCAGGAAAAAGCAAAAAAAGTCAGAATTGCACCTTGCAATGTGGAGATATTACTGTTTGTGCATTTACAATATTCATTGATTTTTGCCATTGAAAAACGTCCAGAAATGTTTGAAGCTACTGACTGAATGAAAGGAGCTGGCATCTCACTCTCTTTGAATCTTCTTTATCATGCTAGGATTAGCAGATAAAAGCAAAAAATTTCAGAATTGCACCTTGCAATGTGGAGATATTACTGTTTGTGCATTTACAATATTCATTGATTTTTGCCATTGAAAAACGTCCAGAAATGTTTGAAGCTACTGACTGAATGAAAGGAGCTGGCATCTCACTCTCTTTGAATCTTCTTTATCATGCTAGGATTAGCAGGAAAAAGCAAAAAATTTCAGAATTGCACTTTGCAATGTGGAGATATTACTGTTGGTGCATTTACAATATTCATTGATTTTTGCCATTGAAAAACGTACAGAAATGTTTGAAGCTACTGACTGAATGAAAGGAGCTGGCATCTCACTCTCTTTGAATCTTCTTTATCATGCTAGGATTAGCAGGAAAAAGCAAAAAAATTCAGAATTGCACCTTGTAATGTGGAGATATTACTGTTTGTGCATTTACAATATTCATTGATTTTTGCCATTGAAAAACGTCCAGAAATGTTTGAAGCTACTGACTGAATGAAAGGAGCTGGCATCTCACTCTCTTTGAATCTTCTTTATCATGCTAGGATTAGCAGGAAAAAGCAAAAAATTTCAGAATTGCACCTTGCAATGCGGAGAAATTACTGTTTGTGCATTTACAATATTCATTGATTTTTGCCATTGAAAAACATCATGTTATTCATATACCAGAAATGTTTGAAGCTACTGACTGAATGAAAAGAGCTGGCATCTCACTCTCTTTGAATCTTCTTTATCATGCTAAGAGGAGCAGGAAAAAGCAAAAAATTTCAGAATTGCACCTTGCAATGTGGAGATATTACTGTTTGTGCATTTACAATATTCATTGATTTTTGCCATTGAAAAACGTCCAGAAATGTTTGAAGCTACTGACTGAATGAAAGGAGCTGGCATCTCACTCTCTTTGAATCTTCCTTATCATGCTAGGATTAGCAGGAAAAAGCAAAAAATTTCAGAATTGCACCTTGCAATGTGGAGATATTACTGTTTGTGCATTTACAATATTCATTGATTTTTGCCATTGAAAAACGTCCAGAAATGTTTGAAGCTACTGACTGAATGAAAGGAGCTGGCATCTCACTCTCTTTGAATGTTCTTTATCATGCTAGGATAAGCAGGAAAAAGCAAAAAATTTCAGAATTGCACCTTGCAATGTGGAGATATTACTGTTTGTGCATTTACAATATTCATTGATTTTTGCCATTGCAAAACATCATGTTATTCATATACCAGAAATGTTTGAAGCTACTGACTGAATGAAAAGAGCTGGCATCTCATTCTCTTTGAATCTTCTTTATCATGCTAGGATTAGCAGGAAAAAGCAAGAAAAGTCAGAATTGCACCTTGCAATGTGGAGATATTACTGTTTGTGCATTTACAATATTCATTGATTTTTGCCATTGAAAAACGTCCAGAAATGTTTGAAGCTACTGACTGAATGAAAGGAGCTGGCATCTCACTCTCTTTGAATCTTCTTTATCATGCTAGGATTAGCAGATAAAAGCAAAAAATTTCAGAATTGCACCTTGCAATGTGGAGATATTACTGTTTGTGCATTTACAATATTCATTGATTTTTGCCATTGAAAAACGTCCAGAAATGTTTGAAGCTACTGACTGAATGAAAGGAGTGGCATCTCACTCTCTTTGAATCTTCTTTATCATGCTAGGATTAGCAGGAAAAAGCAAAAAATTTCAGAATTGCACCTTCTAATGTGGAGATATTACTGTTTGTGCATTTACAATATTCATTGATATTTGCATTGAAAAACGTCCAGAAATGTTTGAAGCTACTGACTGAATGAAAGGAGCTGGCATCTCACTCTCTTTGAATCTTCTTTATCATGCTAGGATTAGCAGGAAAAAGCAAAAAATTTCAGAATTGCACTTTGCAATGTGGAGATATTACTGTTTGTGCATTTACAATATTCATTGATTTTTGCCATTGAAAAACGTCCAGAAATGTTTGAAGCTACTGACTGAATGAAAGTAGCTGGCATCTCACTCTCTTTGAATCTTCTTTATCATGCTAGGATTAGCAGGAAAAAGCAAAAAATTTCAGAATTGCACCTTGCAATGTGGAGATATTACTGTTTGTGCATTTACAATATTCATTGATTTTTGCCATTGAAAAACGTCCAGAAATGTTTGAAGCTACTGACTGAATGAAAGGAGCTGGCATCTCACTCTCTTTGAATCTTCCTTATCATGCTAGGATTAGCAGGAAAAAGCAAAAAATTTCAGAATTGCACCTTGCAATGTGGAGATATTACTGTTTGTGCATTTACAATATTCATTGATTTTTGCCATTGAAAAACATCATGTTATTCATATACCAGAAATGTTTGAAGCTACTGACTGAATGAAAAGAGCTGGCATCTCACTCTCTTTGAATCTTCTTTATCATGCTAGGATTAGCAGGAAAAAGCAAAAAATTTCAGAATTGCACCTTGCAATGTGGAGATATTACTGTTTGTGCATTTACAATATTCATTGATTTTTGCCATTGAAAAACGTCCAGAAATGTTTGAAGCTACTGACAATGAAAGGAGCTGGCATCTCACTCTCTTTGAATCTTCTTTATCATGCTAGGATTAGCAGGAAAAAGCAAAACATTTCAGAATTGCACCTTGCAATGTGGAGATATTACTGTTTGTGCATTTACAATATTCATTGATTTTTGCCATTGAAAAACGTCCAGAAATGTTTGAAGCTACTGACTGAATGAAAGGAGCTGGCATCTCACTCTCTTTGAATCTTCTTTATCATGCTAGGATTAGCAGGAAAAAGCAAAAAATTTCAGAATTGCACCTTGCAATGTGGAGATATTACTGTTTGTGCATTTACAATATTCATTGATTTTTGCCATTGAAAAACGTCCAGAAATGTTTGAAGCTACTGACTGAATGAAAGGAGCTGGCATCTCACTCTCTTTGAATCTTCTTTATCATGCTAGGATTAGCAGGAAACAGCAAAAAATTTCAGAATTGCACCTTGCAATGAGGAGATATTACTGTTTGTGCATTTACAATATTCATTGATTTTTGCCATTGAAAAACGTCCAGAAATGTTTGAAGCTACTGACTGAATGAAAGGAGCTGGCATCTCACTCTCTTTGAATCTTCTTTATCATGCTAGGATTAGCAGGAAAAAGCAAAAAATTTCAGAATTGCACCTTGCAATGTGGAGATATTACTGTTTGTGCATTTACAATATTCATTGATTTTTGCCATTGAAAAACGTCCAGAAATGTTTGAAGCTACTGACAATGAAAGGAGCTTGCATCTCACTCTCTTTGAATCTTCTTTATCATGCTAGGATTAGCAGGAAAAAGCAAAAAATTTCAGAATTGCACCTTGCAATGTGGAGATATTACTGTTTGTGCATTTACAATATTCATTGATTTTTGCCATTGAAAAACGTCCAGAAATGTTTGAAGCTACTGACTGAATGAACGGAGCTGGCATCTCACTCTCTTTGAATCTTCTTTATCATGCTAGTATTAGCAGGAAAAAGCAAAAAATTTCAGAATTGCACCTTGCAATGTGGAGATATTACTGTTTGTGCATTTACAATATTCATTGATTTTTGCCATTGAAAAACGTCCAGAAATGTTTGAAGCTACTGACTGAATGAAAGGAGCTGGCATCTCACTCTCTTTGAATCTTCTTTATCATGCTAGGATTAGCAGGAAACAGCAAAAAATTTCAGAATTGCACCTTGCAATGAGGAGATATTACTGTTTGTGCATTTACAATATTCATTGATTTTTGCCATTGAAAAACGTCCAGAAATGTTTGAAGCTACTGACTGAATGAAAGGAGCTGGCATCTCACTCTCTTTGAATCTTCTTTATCATGCTAGGATTAGCAGGAAAAAGCAAAAAATTTCAGAATTGCACCTTGCAATGTGGAGATATTACTGTTTGTGCATTTACAATATTCATTGATTTTTGCCATTGAAAAACGTCCAGAAATGTTTGAAGCTACTGACAATGAAAGGAGCTGGCATCTCACTCTCTTTGAATCTTCTTTATCATGCTAGGATTAGCAGGAAAAAGAAAAAATTTCAGAATTGCACCTTGCAATGTGGAGATATTACTGTTTGTGCATTTACAATATTCATTGATTTTTGCCATTGAAAAACGTCCAGAAATGTTTGAAGCTACTGACTGAATGAAAGGAGCTGGCATCTCACTCTCTTTGAATCTTCTTTATCATGCTAGGATTAGCAGGAAAAAGCAAAAAATTTCAGAATTGCACCTTGCAATGTGGAGATATTACTGTTTGTGCATTTACAATATTCATTGATTTTTGCCATTGAAAAACGTCCAGAAATGTTTGAAGCTACTGACAATGAAAGGAGCTGGCATCTCACTCTCTTTGAATCTTCTTTATCATGCTAGGATTAGCAGGAAAAAGCAAAAAATTTCAGAATTGCACCTTGCAATGTGGAGATATTACTGTTTGTGCATTTACAATATTCATTGATTTTTGCCATTGAAAAACGTCCAGAAATGTTTGAAGCTACTGACAATGAAAGGAGCTGGCATCTCACTCTCTTTGAATCTTCTTTATCATGCTAGGATTAGCAGGAAAAAGAAAAAATTTCAGAATTGCACCTTGCAATGTGGAGATATTACTGTTTGTGCATTTACAATATTCATTGATTTTTGCCATTGAAAAACGTCCAGAAATGTTTTAAGCTACTGACTGAATGAAAGGAGCTGGCATCTCACTCTCTTTGAATCTTCTTTATCATGCTAGGATTAGCAGGAAAAAGCAAAAAATTTCAGAATTGCACCTTGCAATGTGGAGATATTACTGTTTGTGCATTTACAATATTCATTGATTTTTGCCATTGAAAAACGTCCAGAAATGTTTGAAGCTACTGACAATGAAAGGAGCTGGCATCTCACTCTCTTTGAATCTTCTTTATCATGCTAGGATTAGCAGGAAAAAGCAAAAAATTTCAGAATTGCACCTTGCAATGTGGAGATATTACTGTTTGTGCATTTACAATATTCATTGATTTTTGCCATTGAAAAACGTCCAGAAATGTTTGAAGCTACTGACTGAATGAAAGGAGCTGGCATCTCACTCTCTTTGAATCTTCTTTATCATGCTAGGATTAGCAGGAAAAAACAAAAAATTTCAGAATTGCACCTTGCAATGTGGAGATATTACTGTTTGTGCATTTACAATATTCATTGATTTTTGCCATTGAAAAACGTCCAGAAATGTTTGAAGCTACTGACTGAATGAAAGGAGCTGGCATCTCACTCTCTTTGAATCTTCTTTATCATGCTAGGATTAGCAGGAAACAGCAAAAAATTTCAGAATTGCACCTTGCAATGAGGAGATATTACTGTTTGTGCATTTACAATATTCATTGATTTTTGCCATTGAAAAACGTCCAGAAATGTTTGAAGCTACTGACTGAATGAAAGGAGCTGGCATCTCACTCTCTTTGAATCTTCTTTATCATGCTAGGATTAGCAGGAAAAAGCAAAAAATTTCAGAATTGCACCTTGCAATGTGGAGATATTACTGTTTGTGCATTTACAATATTCATTGATTTTTGCCATTGAAAAACGTCCAGAAATGTTTGAAGCTACTGACAATGAAAGGAGCTGGCATCTCACTCTCTTTGAATCTTCTTTATCATGCTAGGATTAGCAGGAAAAAGCAAAAAATTTCAGAATTGCACCTTGCAATGTGGAGATATTACTGTTTGTGCATTTACAATATTCATTGATTTTTGCCATTGAAAAACGTCCAGAAATGTTTGAAGCTACTGACTGAATGAAAGGAGCTGGCATCTCACTCTCTTTGAATCTTCTTTATCATGCTAGTATTAGCAGGAAAAAGCAAAAAATTTCAGAATTGCACCTTGCAATGTGGAGATATTACTGTTTGTGCATTTACAATATTCATTGATTTTTGCCATTGAAAAACGTCCAGAAATGTTTGAAGCTACTGACTCAATGAAAGGAGCTGACATCTCACTCTCTTTGAATCTTCTTTATCATGCTAGGATTAGCAGGAAAAAGCAAAAAAATTCAGAATTGCACCTTGCAATGTGGAGATATTACTGTTTGTGCATTTACAATATTCATTGATTTTTGCCATTGAAAAACGTCCAGAAATGTTTGAAGCTACTGACTGAATGAAAGGAGCTGGCATCTCACTCTCTTTGAATCTTCTTTATCATGCAAGGATTAGCAGGAAACAGCAAAAAATTTCAGAATTGCACCTTGCAATGAGGAGATATTACTGTTTGTGCATTTACAATATTCATTGATTTTTGCCATTGAAAAACGTCCAGAAATGTTTGAAGCTACTGACTGAATGAAAGGAGCTGGCATCTCACTCTCTTTGAATCTTCTTTATCATGCTAGCATTAGCAGGAAAAAGCAAAAAATTTCAGAATTGCACCTTGCAATGTGGAGATATTACTGTTTGTGCATTTACAATATTCATTGATTTTTGCCATTGAAAAACGTCCAGAAATGTTTGAAGCTATTGACTGAATGAAAGGAGCTGGCATCTCACTCTCTTTGAATCTTCTTTATCATGCTAGGATTAGCAGGAAACAGCAAAAAATTTCAGAATTGCACCTTGCAATGAGGAGATATTACTGTTTGTGCATTTACAATATTCATTGATTTTTGCCATTGAAAAACGTCCAGAAATGTTTGAAGCTACTGACTGAATGAAAGGAGCTGGCATCTCACTCTCTTTGAATCTTCTTTATCATGCTAGGATTAGCAGGAAAAAGCAAAAAATTTCAGAATTGCACCTTGCAATGTGGAGATATTACTGTTTGTGCATTTACAATATTCATTGATTTTTGCCATTGAAAAACGTCCAGAAATGTTTGAAGCTACTGACAATGAAAGGAGCTGGCATCTCACTCTCTTTGAATCTTCTTTATCATGCTAGGATTAGCAGGAAAAAGCAAAAAATTTCAGAATTGCACCTTGCAATGTGGAGATATTACTGTTTGTGCATTTACAATATTCATTGATTTTTGCCATTGAAAAACGTCCAGAAATGTTTGAAGCTACTGACTGAATGAAAGGAGCTGGCATCTCACTCTCTTTGAATCTTCTTTATCATGCTAGGATTAGCAGGAAAAAGCAAAAAATTTCAGAATTGCACCTTGCAATGTGGAGATATTACTGTTTGTGCATTTACAATATTCATTGATTTTTGCCATTGAAAAACGTCCAGAAATGTTTGAAGCTACTGACTGAATGAAAGGAGCTGGCATCTCACTCTCTTTGAATCTTCTTTATCATGCTAGGATTAGCAGGAAACAGCAAAAAATTTCAGAATTGCACCTTGCAAAGAGGAGATATTACTGTTTGTGCATTTACAATATTCATTGATTTTTGCCATTGAAAAACGTCCAGAAATGTTTGAAGCTACTGACTGAATGAAAGGAGCTGGCATCTCACTCTCTTTGAATCTTCTTTATCATGCTAGCATTAGCAGGAAAAAGCAAAAAATTTCAGAATTGCACCTTGCAATGTGGAGATATTACTGTTTGTGCATTTACAATATTCATTGATTTGGCCATTGAAAAACATCATGTTATTCATATACCAGAAATGTTTGAAGCTACTGACTGAATGAAAAGAGCTGGCATCTCACTCTCTTTGAATCTTCTTTATCATGCTAGGATTAGCAGGAAAAAGCAAAAAATTTCAGAATTGCACCTTGCAATGTGGAGATATTACTGTTTGTGCATTTACAATATTCATTGATTTTTGCCATTGAAAAACGTCCAGAAATGTTTGAAGCTACTGACTGAATGAAAGGAGCTGGCATCTCACTCTCTTTGAATCTTCTTTATCATGCTAGGATTAGCAGGAAAAAACAAAAAATTTCAGAATTGCACCTTGCAATGTGGAGATATTACTGTTTGTGCATTTACAATATTCATTGATTTTTGCCATTGAAAAACGTCCAGAAATGTTTGAAGCTACTGACTGAATGAAAGGAGCTGGCATCTCACTCTCTTTGAATCTTCTTTATCATGCTAGGATTAGCAGGAAACAGCAAAAAATTTCAGAATTGCACCTTGCAATGAGGAGATATTACTGTTTGTGCATTTACAATATTCATTGATTTTTGCCATTGAAAAACGTCCAGAAATGTTTGAAGCTACTGACTGAATGAAAGGAGCTGGCATCTCACTCTCTTTGAATCTTCTTTATCATGCTAGGATTAGCAGGAAAAAGCAAAAAATTTCAGAATTGCACCTTGCAATGTGGAGATATTACTGTTTGTGCATTTACAATATTCATTGATTTTTGCCATTGAAAAACGTCCAGAAATGTTTGAAGCTACTGACAATGAAAGGAGCTGGCATCTCACTCTCTTTGAATCTTCTTTATCATGCTAGGATTAGCAGGAAAAAGCAAAAAATTTCAGAATTGCACCTTGCAATGTGGAGATATTACTGTTTGTGCATTTACAATATTCATTGATTTTTGCCATTGAAAAACGTCCAGAAATGTTTGAAGCTACTGACTGAATGAAAGGAGCTGGCATCTCACTCTCTTTGAATCTTCTTTATCATGCTAGTATTAGCAGGAAAAAGCAAAAAATTTCAGAATTGCACCTTGCAATGTGGAGATATTACTGTTTGTGCATTTACAATATTCATTGATTTTTGCCATTGAAAAACGTCCAGAAATGTTTGAAGCTACTGACTCAATGAAAGGAGCTGACATCTCACTCTCTTTGAATCTTCTTTATCATGCTAGGATTAGCAGGAAAAAGCAAAAAAATTCAGAATTGCACCTTGCAATGTGGAGATATTACTGTTTGTGCATTTACAATATTCATTGATTTTTGCCATTGAAAAACGTCCAGAAATGTTTGAAGCTACTGACTGAATGAAAGGAGCTGGCATCTCACTCTCTTTGAATCTTCTTTATCATGCTAGGATTAGCAGGAAACAGCAAAAAATTTCAGAATTGCACCTTGCAATGAGGAGATATTACTGTTTGTGCATTTACAATATTCATTGATTTTTGCCATTGAAAAACGTCCAGAAATGTTTGAAGCTACTGACTGAATGAAAGGAGCTGGCATCTCACTCTCTTTGAATCTTCTTTATCATGCTAGCATTAGCAGGAAAAAGCAAAAAATTTCAGAATTGCACCTTGCAATGTGGAGATATTACTGTTTGTGCATTTACAATATTCATTGATTTTTGCCATTGAAAAACGTCCAGAAATGTTTGAAGCTATTGACTGAATGAAAGGAGCTGGCATCTCACTCTCTTTGAATCTTCTTTATCATGCTAGGATTAGCAGGAAACAGCAAAAAATTTCAGAATTGCACCTTGCAATGAGGAGATATTACTGTTTGTGCATTTACAATATTCATTGATTTTTGCCATTGAAAAACGTCCAGAAATGTTTGAAGCTACTGACTGAATGAAAGGAGCTGGCATCTCACTCTCTTTGAATCTTCTTTATCATGCTAGGATTAGCAGGAAAAAGCAAAAAATTTCAGAATTGCACCTTGCAATGTGGAGATATTACTGTTTGTGCATTTACAATATTCATTGATTTTTGCCATTGAAAAACGTCCAGAAATGTTTGAAGCTACTGACAATGAAAGGAGCTGGCATCTCACTCTCTTTGAATCTTCTTTATCATGCTAGGATTAGCAGGAAAAAGCAAAAAATTTCAGAATTGCACCTTGCAATGTGGAGATATTACTGTTTGTGCATTTACAATATTCATTGATTTTTGCCATTGAAAAACGTCCAGAAATGTTTGAAGCTACTGACTGAATGAAAGGAGCTGGCATCTCACTCTCTTTGAATCTTCTTTATCATGCTAGGATTAGCAGGAAAAAGCAAAAAATTTCAGAATTGCACCTTGCAATGTGGAGATATTACTGTTTGTGCATTTACAATATTCATTGATTTTTGCCATTGAAAAACGTCCAGAAATGTTTGAAGCTACTGACTGAATGAAAGGAGCTGGCATCTCACTCTCTTTGAATCTTCTTTATCATGCTAGGATTAGCAGGAAACAGCAAAAAATTTCAGAATTGCACCTTGCAATGAGGAGATATTACTGTTTGTGCATTTACAATATTCATTGATTTTTGCCATTGAAAAACGTCCAGAAATGTTTGAAGCTACTGACTGAATGAAAGGAGCTGGCATCTCACTCTCTTTGAATCTTCTTTATCATGCTAGCATTAGCAGGAAAAAGCAAAAAATTTCAGAATTGCACCTTGCAATGTGGAGATATTACTGTTTGTGCATTTACAATATTCATTGATTTTGGCCATTGAAAAACATCATGTTATTCATATACCAGAAATGTTTGAAGCTACTGACTGAATGAAAAGAGCTGGCATCTCACTCTCTTTGAATCTTCTTTATCATGCTAAGAGGAGCAGGAAAAAGCAAAAAATTTCAGAATTGCACCTTGCAATGTGGAGATATTACTGTTGGTGCATTTACAATATTCATTGATTTTTGCCATTGAAAAACGTCCAGAAATGTTTGAAGCTACTGACTGAATGAAAGGAGCTGGCATCTCACTCTCTTTGAATCTTCTTTATCATGCTAGGATTAGCAGGAAAAAGCAAAAAATTTCAGAATTGCACCTTGCAATGCGGAGAAATTACTGTTTGTGCATTTACAATATTCATTGATTTTTGCCATTGAAAAACATCCAGAAATGTTTGAAGCTACTGACTGAATGAAAGGAGCTGGCATCTCACTCTCTTTGAATCTTCTTTATCATGCTAGGATTAGCAGGAAAAAGCAAAAAATTTCAGAATTGCACCTTGCAATGTGGAGATATTACTGTTTGTGCATTTACAATATTCATTGATTTTTGCCATTGAAAAACATCATGTTATTCATATACCAGAAATGTTTGAAGCTACTGACTGTATGAAAAGAGTTGGCATCTCACTCTCTTTGAATCTTCTTTATCATGCTAGGATTAGCAGGAAAAAGCAAAAAAAGTCAGAATTGCACCTTGCAATGTGGAGATATTACTGTTTGTGCATTTACAATATTCATTGATTTTTGTCATTGAAAAACGTCCAGAAATGTTTGAAGCTACTGACTGAATGAAAGGAGCTGGCATCTCACTCTCTTCGAATCTTCTTTATCATGCTAGGATTAGCAGATAAAAGCAAAACATTTCAGAATTGCACCTTGCAATGTGGAGATATTACTGTTTGTGCATTTACAATATTCATTGATTTTTGCCATTGAAAAACGTCCAGAAATGTTTGAAGCTACTGACTGAATGAAAGGAGCTGGCATCTCACTCTCTTTGAATCTTCTTTATCATGCTAGGATTAGCAGGAAAAATCAAAAAATTTCAGAATTGCACCTTGCAATGTGGAGATATTACTGTTTGTGCATTTACAATATTCATTGATTTTTGCCATTGAAAAACGTCCAGAAATGTTTGAAGCTACTGACTGAATGAAAGAAGCTGGCATCTCACTCTCTTTGAATCTTCTTTATCATGCTAGGATTAGCAGGAAAAAGCAAAAAATTTCAGAATTGCACTTTGCAATGTGGAGATATTACTGTTTGTGCATTTACAATATTCATTGATTTTTGCCATTGAAAAACGTCCAGAAATGTTTGAAGCTACTGACTGAATGAAAGGAGCTGGCATCTCACTCTCTTTGAATCTTCTTTATCATGCTAGGAATAGCAGGAAAAAGCAAAAAATTTCAGAATTGCACCTTGCAATGTGGAGATATTACTGTTTGTGCATTTACAATATTCATTGATTTTTGCCATTGAAAAACGTCCAGAAATGTTTGAAGCTACTGACTGAATGAAAGGAGCTGGCATCTCACTCTCTTTGAATCTTCTTTATCATGCTAGGATTAGCAGGAAAAAGCAAAAAATTTCAGAATTGCACCTTGCAATGCGGAGAAATTACTGTTTGTGCATTTACAATATTCATTGATTTTTGCCATTGAAAAACATCATGTTATTCATATACCAGAAATGTTTGAAGCTACTGACTGAATGAAAAGAGCTGGCATCTCACGCTCTTTGAATCTTCTTTATCATGCTAGGATTAGCAGGAAAAAGCAAAAAATTTCAGAATTGCACCTTGCAATGTGGAGATATTACTGTTTGTGCATTTACAATATTCATTGATTTTTGCCATTGAAAAACGTCCAGAAATGTTTGAAGCTACTGACTGAATGAAAGGAGCTGGCATCTCACTCTCTTTGAATCTTCTTTATCATGCTAGGATTAGCAGGAAACAGCAAAAAATTTCAGAATTGCACCTTGCAATGAGGAGATATTACTGTTTGTGCATTTACAATATTCATTGATTTTTGCCATTGAAAAACGTCCAGAAATGTTTGAAGCTACTGACTGAATGAAAGGAGCTGGCATCTCACTCTCTTTAATCTTCTTTATCATGCTAGCATTAGCAGGAAAAAGCAAAAAATTTCAGAATTGCACCTTGCAATGTGGAGATATTACTGTTTGTGCATTTACAATATTCATTGATTTTTGCCATTGAAAAACATCATGTTATTCATATACCAGAAATGTTTGAAGCTACTGACTGAATGAAAAGAGCTGGCATCTCACTCTCTTTGAATCTTCTTTATCATGCTAAGAGGAGCAGGAAAAAGCAAAAAATTTCAGAATTGCACCTTGCAATGTGGAGATATTACTGTTGGTGCATTTACAATATTCATTGATTTTTGCCATTGAAAAACGTCCAGAAATGTTTGAAGCTACTGACTGAATGAAAGGAGCTGGCATCTCACTCTCTTTGAATCTTCTTTATCATGCTAGGATTAGCAGGAAAAAGCAAAAAATTTCAGAATTGCACCTTGCAATGCGGAGAAATTACTGTTTGTGCATTTACAATATTCATTGATTTTTGCCATTGAAAAACATCCAGAAATGTTTGAAGCTACTGACTGAATGAAAGGAGCTGGCATCTCACTCTCTTTGAATCTTCTTTATCATGCTAGGATTAGCAGGAAAAAGCAAAAAATTTCAGAATTGCACCTTGCAATGTGGAGATATTACTGTTTGTGCATTTACAATATTCATTGATTTTTGCCATTGAAAAACATCATGTTATTCATATACCAGAAATGTTTGAAGCTACTGACTGTATGAAAAGAGTTGGCATCTCACTCTCTTTGAATCTTCTTTATCATGCTAGGATTAGCAGGAAAAAGCAAAACATTTCAGAATTGCACCTTGCAATGTGGAGATATTACTGTTTGTGCATTTACAATATTCATTGATTTTTGCCATTGAAAAACGTCCAGAAATGTTTGAAGCTACTGACTGAATGAAAGGAGCTGGCATCTCACTCTCTTTGAATCTTCTTTATCATGCTAGGATTAGAAGGAAAAAGCAAAAAATTTCAGAATTGCACCTTGCAATGTGGAGATATTACTGTTTGTGCATTTACAATATTCATTGATTTTTGCCATTGAAAAACATCATGTTATTCATATACCAGAAATGTTTGAAGCTACTGACTGAATGAAAAGAGTTGGCATCTCACTCTCTTTGAATCTTCTTTATCATGCTAGGATTAGCAGGAAAAAGCAAAAAAAGTCAGAATTGCACCTTGCAATGTGGAGATATTACTGTTTGTGCATTTACAATATTCATTGATTTTTGTCAATGAAAAACGTCCAGAAATGTTTGAAGCTACTGACTGAATGAAAGGAGCTGGCATCTCACTCTCTTCGAATCTTCTTTATCATGCTAGGATTAGCAGATAAAAGCAAAACATTTCAGAATTGCACCTTGCAATGTGGAGATACTACTGTTTGTGCATTTACAATATTCATTGATTTTTGCCATTGAAAAACGTCCAGAAATGTTTGAAGATACTGACTGAATGAAAGGAGCTGGCATCTCACTCTCTTTGAATCTTCTTTATCATGCTAGGATTAGCAGGAAAAATCAAAAAATTTCAGAATTGCACCTTGCAATGTGGAGATATTACTGTTTGTGCATTTACAATATTCATTGATTTTTGCCATTGAAAAACGTCCAGAAATGTTTGAAGCTACTGACTGAATGAAAGAAGCTGGCATCTCACTCTCTTTGAATCTTCTTTATCATGCTAGGATTAGCAGGAAAAAGCAAAAAATTTCAGAATTGCACTTTGCAATGTGGAGATATTACTGTTTGTGCATTTACAATATTCATTGATTTTTGCCATTGAAAAACGTCCAGAAATGTTTGAAGCTACTGACTGAATGAAAGGAGCTGGCATCTCACTCTCTTTGAATCTTCTTTATCATGCTAGGATTAGCAGGAAAAAGCAAAAAATTTCAGAATTGCACCTTGCAATGTGGAGATATTACTGTTTGTGCATTTACAATATTCATTGATTTTTGCCATTGAAAAACGTCCAGAAATGTTTGAAGCTACTGACTGAATGAAAGGAGCTGGCATCTCACTCTCTTTGAATCTTCTTTATCATGCTAGGATTAGCAGGAAAAAGCAAAAAATTTCAGAATTGCACCTTGCAATGCGGAGAAATTACTGTTTGTGCATTTAAAATATTCATTGATTTTTGCCATTGAAAAACATCATGTTATTCATATACCAGAAATGTTTGAAGCTACTGACTGAATGAAAAGAGCTGGCATATCACGCTCTTTGAATCTTCTTTATCATGCTAGGATTAGCAGGAAAAAGCAAAAAATTTCAGAATTGCACCTTGCAATGTGGAGATATTACTGTTTGTGCATTTACAATATTCATTGATTTTTGCCATTGAAAAACGTCCAGAAATGTTTGAAGCTACTGACTGAATGAAAGGAGCTGGCATCTCACTCTCTTTGAATCTTCTTTATCATGCTAGGATTAGCAGGAAAAAGCAAAAAATTTCAGAATTGCACCTTGCAATGTTGGGATATTACTGTTTGTGCATTTACAATATTCATTGATTTTTGCCATTGAAAAACGTCCAGAAATGTTTGAAGCTACTGACTGAATGAAAGGAGCTGGCATCTCACTCTCTTTGAATCTTCTTTATCATGCTAGGATTAGCAGGAAAAAGCAAAAAAAGTCAGAATTGCACCTTGCAATGTGGAGATATTACTGTTTGTGCATTTACAATATTCATTGATTTTTGTCATTGAAAAACGTCCAGAAATGTTTGAAGCTACTGACTGAATGAAAGGAGCTGGCATCTCACTCTCTTTGAATCTTTTTTATCATGCTAGGATTAGCAGGAAAAAGCAAAAAATTTCAGAATTGCACCTTGCAATGTGGAGATATTACTGTTTGTGCATTTACAATATTCATTGATTTTTGCCATTGAAAAACGTCCAGAAATGTTTGAAGCTACTGACTGAATGACAGGAGCTGGCATCTCACTCTCTTTGAATCTTCTTTATCATGCTAGGATTAGCAGGAAAAAGCAAAAAATTTCAGAATTGCACCTTGCAGTGTGGAGATATTACTGTTTGTGCATTTACAATATTCATTGATTTTTGCCATTGAAAAACGTCCAGAAATGTTTGAAGCTACTGACTGAATGAAAGAAGCTGGCATCTCACTCTCTTTGAATCTTCTTTATCATGCTAGGATTAGCAGGAAAAAGCAAAAAATTTCAGAATTGCACTTTGCAATGTGGAGATATTACTGTTTGTGCATTTACAATATTCATTGATTTTTGCCATTGAAAAACGTCCAGAAATGTTTGAAGCTACTGACTGAATGAAAGGAGCTGGCATCTCACTCTCTTTGAATCTTCTTTATCATGCTAGGATTAGCAGGAAAAAGCAAAAAATTTCAGAATTGCACCTTGCAATGTGGAGATATTACTGTTTGTGCATTTACAATATTCATTGATTTTTGCCATTGAAAAACGTCCAGAAATGTTTGAAGCTACTGACTGAATGAAAGGAGCTGGCATCTCACTCTCTTTGAATCTTCTTTATCATGCTAGGATTAGCAGGAAAAAGCAAAAAATTTCAGAATTGCACCTTGCAATGCGGAGAAATTACTGTTTGTGCATTTACAATATTCATTGATTTTTGCCATTGAAAAACATCATGTTATTCATATACCAGAAATGTTTGAAGCTACTGACTGAATGAAAAGAGCTGGCATCTCACTCTCTTTGAATCTTCTTTATCATGCTAAGAGGAGCAGGAAAAAGCAAAAAATTTCAGAATTGCACCTTGCAATGTGGAGATATTACTGTTTGTGCATTTACAATATTCATTGATTTTTGCCATTGAAAAACGTCCAGAAATGTTTGAAGCTACTGACTGAATGAAAGGAGCTGGCATCTCACTCTCTTTGAATCTTCCTTATCATGCTAGGATTAGCAGGAAAAAGCAAAAAATTTCAGAATTGCACCTTGCAATGTGGAGATATTACTGTTTGTGCATTTACAATATTCATTGATTTTTGCCATTGAAAAACATCATGTTATTCATATACCAGAAATGTTTGAAGCTACTGACTGAATGAAAAGTGTTGGCATCTCACTCTCTTTGAATCTTCTTTATCATGCTAGGATTAGCAGGAAAAAGCAAAAAAAGTCAGAATTGCACCTTGCAATGTGGAGATATTACTGTTTGTGCATTTACAATATTCATTGATTTTTGTCAATGAAAAACGTCCAGAAATGTTTGAAGCTACTGACTGAATGAAAGGAGCTGGCATCTCACTCTCTTCGAATCTTCTTTATCATGCTAGGATTAGCAGATAAAAGCAAAACATTTCAGAATTGCACCTTGCAATGTGGAGATATTACTGTTTGTGCATTTACAATATTCATTGATTTTTGCCATTGAAAAACGTCCAGAAATGTTTGAAGATACTGACTGAATGAAAGGAGCTGGCATCTCACTCTCTTTGAATCTTCTTTATCATGCTAGGATTAGCAGGAAAAATCAAAAAATTTCAGAATTGCACCTTGCAATGTGGAGATATTACTGTTTGTGCATTTACAATATTCATTGATTTTTGCCATTGAAAAACGTCCAGAAATTTTGAAGCTACTGACTGAATGAAAGAAGCTGGCATCTCACTCTCTTTGAATCTTCTTTATCATGCTAGGATTAGCAGGAAAAAGCAAAAAATTTCAGAATTGCACTTTGCAATGTGGAGATATTACTGTTTGTGCATTTACAATATTCATTGATTTTTGCCATTGAAAAACGTCCAGAAATGTTTGAAGCTACTGATTGAATGAAAGGAGCTGGCATCTCACTCTCTTTGAATCTTCTTTATCATGCTAGGATTAGCAGGAAAAAGCAAAAAATTTCAGAATTTCACCTTGCAATGTGGAGATATTACTGTTTGTGCATTTACAATATTCATTGATTTTTGCCATTGAAAAACGTCCAGAAATGTTTGAAGCTACTGACTGAATGAAAGGAGCTGGCATCTCACTCTCTTTGAATCTTCTTTATCATGCTAGGATTAGCAGGAAAAAGCAAAAAATTTCAGAATTGCACCTTGCAATGCGGAGAAATTACTGTTTGTGCATTTACAATATTCATTGATTTTTGCCATTGAAAAACATCATGTTATTCATATACCAGAAATGTTTGAAGCTACTGACTGAATGAAAAGAGCTGGCATCTCACGCTCTTTGAATCTTCTTTATCATGCTAGGATTAGCAGGAAAAAGCAAAAAATTTCAGAATTGCACCTTGCAATGTGGAGATATTACTGTTTGTGCATTTACAATATTCATTGATTTTTGCCATTGAAAAACGTCCAGAAATGTTTGAAGCTACTGACTGAATGAAAGGAGCTGGCATCTCACTCTCTTTGAATCTTCTTTATCATGCTAGGATTAGCAGGAAAAAGCAAAAAATTTCAGAATTGCACCTTGCAATGTTGGGATATTACTGTTTGTGCATTTACAATATTCATTGATTTTTGCCATTGAAAAACGTCCAGAAATGTTTGAAGCTACTGACTGAATGAAAGGAGCTGGCATCTCACTCTCTTTGAATCCTCTTTATCATGCTAGGATTAGCAGGAAAAAGCAAAAAAAGTCAGAATTGCACCTTGCAATGTGGAGATATTACTGTTTGTGCATTTACAATATTCATTGATTTTTGTCATTGAAAAACGTCCAGAAATGTTTGAAGCTACTGACTGAATGAAAGGAGCTGGCATCTCACTCTCTTTGAATCTTTTTTATCATGCTAGGATTAGCAGGTAAAAGCAAAAAATTTCAGAATTGCACCTTGCAATGTGGAGATATTACTGTTTGTGCATTTACAATATTCATTGATTTTTGCCATTGAAAAACGTCCAGAAATGTTTGAAGCTACTGACTGAATGACAGGAGCTGGCATCTCACTCTCTTTGAATCTTCTTTATCATGCTAGGATTAGCAGGAAAAAGCAAAAAATTTCAGAATTGCACCTTGCAGTGTGGAGATATTACTGTTTGTGCATTTACAATATTCATTGATTTTTGCCATTGAAAAACGTCCAGAAATGTTTGAAGCTACTGACTGAATGAAAGAAGCTGGCATCTCACTCTCTTTGAATCTTCTTTATCATGCTAGGATTAGCAGGAAAAAGCAAAAAATTTCAGAATTGCACTTTGCAATGTGGAGATATTACTGTTTGTGCATTTACAATATTCATTGATTTTTGCCATTGAAAAACGTCCAGAAATGTTTGAAGCTACTGACTGAATGAAAGGAGATGGCATCTCACTCTCTTTGAATCTTCTTTATCATGCTAGGATTAGCAGGAAAAAGCAAAAAATTTCAGAATTGCACCTTGCAATGTGGAGATATTACTGTTTGTGCATTTACAATATTCATTGATTTTTGCCATTGAAAAACGTCCAGAAATGTTTGAAGCTACTGACTGAATGAAAGGAGCTGGCATCTCACTCTCTTTGAATCTTCTTTATCATGCTAGGATTAGCAGGAAAAAGCAAAAAATTTCAGAATTGCACCTTGCAATGTGGAGATATTACTGTTTGTGCATTTACAATATTCATTGATTTTTGCCATTGAAAAACGTCCAGAAATGTTTGAAGCTACTGACTGAATGAAAGGAGCTGGCATCTCACTCTCTTTGAATCTTCTTTATCATGCTAGGATTAGCAGGAAAAAGCAAAAAATTTCAGAATTGCACCTTGCAATGCGGAGAAATTACTGTTTGTGCATTTACAATATTCATTGATTTTTGCCATTGAAAAACATCATGTTATTCATATACCAGAAATGTTTGAAGCTACTGACTGAATGAAAAGAGCTGGCATCTCACTCTCTTTGAATCTTCTTTATCATGCTAAGAGGAGCAGGAAAAAGCAAAAAATTTCAGAATTGCACCTTGCAATGTGGAGATATTACTGTTTGTGCATTTACAATATTCATTGATTTTTGCCATTGAAAAACGTCCAGAAATGTTTGAAGCTACTGACTGAATGAAAGGAGCTGGCATCTCACTCTCTTTGAATCTTCCTTATCATGCTAGGATTAGCAGGAAAAAGCAAAAAATTTCAGAATTGCACCTTGCAATGTGGAGATATTACTGTTTGTGCATTTACAATATTCATTGATTTTTGCCATTGAAAAACGTCCAGAAATGTTTGAAGCTACTGACTGAATGAAAGGAGCTGGCATCTCACTCTCTTTGAATCTTCTTTATCATGCTAGGATTAGCAGGAAAAAGCAAAAAATTTCAGAATTGCACCTTGCAATGTGGAGATATTACTGTTTGTGCATTTACAATATTCATTGATTTTTGCCATTGAAAAACATCATGTTATTCATATACCAGAAATGTTTGAAGCTACTGACTGAATGAAAAGAGCTGGCATCTCACTCTCTTTGAATCTTCTTTATCATGCTAGGATTAGCAGGAAAAAGCAAAAAATTTCAGAATTGCACCTTGCAATGTGGAGATATTACTGTTTGTGCATTTACAATATTCATTGATTTTTGCCATTGAAAAACGTCCAGAAATGTTTGAAGCTACTGACTGAATGAAAGGAGCTGGCATCTCACTCTCTTTGAATCTTCTTTATCATGCTAGGATTAGCAGGAAAAAGCAAAAAATTTCAGAATTGCACCTTGCAATGTGGAGATATTACTGTTTGTGCATTTACAATATTCATTGATTTTTGCCATTGAAAAACGTCCAGAAATGTTTGAAGCTACTGACTGAATGAAAGGAGCTGGCATCTCAATCTCTTTGAATCTTTTTTTATCATGCTAGGATTAGCAGGAAAAAGCAAAAAATTTCAGAATTGCACCTTGCAATGTGGAGATATTACTGTTTGTGCATTTACAATATTCATTGATTTTTGCCATTGAAAAACGTCCAGAAATGTTTGAAGCTACTGACTGAATGAAAGGAGCTGGCATCTCACTCTCTTTGAATCTTCTTTATCATGCTAGGATTAGCAGGAAAAAGCTAAAAATTTCAGAATTGCACCTTGCAATGTGGAGATATTACTGTTTGTGCATTTACAATATTCATTGATTTTTGCCATTGAAAAACATCATGTTATTCATATACCAGAAATGTTTGAAGCTACTGACTGAATGAAAAGAGCTGGCATCTCACTCTCTTTGAATCTTCTTTATCATGCTAAGAGGAGCAGGAAAAAGCAAAAAATTTCAGAATTGCACCTTGCAATGTGGAGATATTACTGTTTGTGCATTTACAATATTCATTGATTTTTGCCATTGAAAAACGTCCAGAAATGTTTGAAGCTACTGACTGAATGAAAGGAGCTGGCATCTCACTCTCTTTGAATCTTCCTTATCATGCTAGGATTAGCAGGAAAAAGCAAACAATTTCAGAATTGCACCTTGCAATGCGGAGAAATTACTGTTTGTGCATTTACAATATTCATTGATTTTTGCCATTGAAAAACATCATGTTATTCATATACCAGAAATGTTTGAAGCTACTGACTGAATGAAAAGAGCTGGCATCTCACGCTCTTTGAATATTCTTTATCATGCTAGGATTAGCAGGAAAAAGCAAAAAATTTCAGAATTGCACCTTGCAATGTGGAGATATTACTGTTTGTGCATTTACAATATTCATTGATTTTTGCCATTGAAAAACGTCCAGAAATGTTTGAAGCTACTGACTGAATGAAAGGAGCTGGCATCTCACTCTCTTTGAATCTTCTTTATCATGCTAGGATTAGCAGGAAAAAGCAATAAATTTCAGAATTGCACCTTGCAATGTTGGGATATTACTGTTTGTGCATTTACAATATTCATTGATTTTTGCCATTGAAAAACGTCCAGAAATGTTTGAAGCTACTGACTGAATGAAAGGAGCTGGCATCTCACTCTCTTTGAATCTTCTTTATCATGCTAGGATTAGCAGGAAAAAGCAAAAAAAGTCAGAATTGCACCTTGCAATGTGGAGATATTACTGTTTGTGCATTTACAATATTCATTGATTTTTGTCATTGAAAAACGTCCAGAAATGTTTGAAGCTACTGACTGAATGAAAGGAGCTGGCATCTCACTCTCTTTGAATCTTTTTTATCATGCTAGGATTAGCAGGTAAAAGCAAAAAATTTCAGAATTGCACCTTGCAATGTGGAGATATTACTGTTTGTGCATTTACAATATTCATTGATTTTTGCCATTGAAAAACGTCCAGAAATGTTTGAAGCTACTGACTGAATGACAGGAGCTGGCATCTCACTCTCTTTGAATCTTCTTTATCATGCTAGGATTAGCAGGAAAAAGCAAAAAATTTCAGAATTGCACCTTGCAGTGTGGAGATATTACTGTTTGTGCATTTACAATATTCATTGATTTTTGCCATTGAAAAACGTCCAGAAATGTTTGAAGCTACTGACTGAATGAAAGAAGCTGGCATCTCACTCTCTTTGAATCTTCTTTATCATGCTAGGATTAGCAGGAAAAAGCAAAAAATTTCAGAATTGCACTTTGCAATGTGGAGATATTACTGTTTGTGCATTTACAATATTCATTGATTTTTGCCATTGAAAAACGTCCAGAAATGTTTGAAGCTACTGACTGAATGAAAGGAGATGGCATCTCACTCTCTTTGAATCTTCTTTATCATGCTAGGATTAGCAGGAAAAAGCAAAAAAATTCAGAATTGCACCTTGCAATGTGGAGATATTACTGTTTGTGCATTTACAATATTCATTGATTTTTGCCATTGAAAAACGTCCAGAAATGTTTGAAGCTACTGACTGAATGAAAGGAGCTGGCATGTCACTCTCTTTGAATCTTCTTTATCATGCTAGGATTAGCAGGAAAAAGCAAAAAATTTCAGAATTGCACCTTGCAATGTGGAGATATTACTGTTTGTGCATTTACAATATTCATTGATTTTTGCCATTGAAAAACGTCCAGAAATGTTTGAAGCTACTGACTGAATGAAAGGAGCTGGCATCTCACTCTCTTTGAATCTTCTTTATCATGCTAGGATTAGCAGGAAAAAGCAAAAAATTTCAGAATTGCACCTTGCAATGCGGAGAAATTACTGTTTGTGCATTTACAATATTCATTGATTTTTGCCATTGAAAAACATCATGTTATTCATATACCAGAAATGTTTGAAGCTACTGACTGAATGAAAAGAGCTGGCATCTCACTCTCTTTGAATCTTCTTTATCATGCTAAGAGGAGCAGGAAAAAGCAAAAAATTTCAGAATTGCACCTTGCAATGTGGAGATATTACTGTTTGTGCATTTACAATATTCATTGATTTTTGCCATTGAAAAACGTCCAGAAATGTTTGAAGCTACTGACTGAATGAAAGGAGCTGGCATCTCACTCTCTTTGAATCTTCCTTATCATGCTAGGATTAGCAGGAAAAAGCAAAAAATTTCAGAATTGCACCTTGCAATGTGGAGATATTACTGTTTGTGCATTTACAATATTCATTGATTTTTGCCATTGAAAAACGTCCAGAAATGTTTGAAGCTACTGACTGAATGAAAGGAGCTGGCATCTCACTCTCTTTGAATCTTCTTTATCATGCTAGGATTAGCAGGAAAAAGCAAAAAATTTCAGAATTGCACCTTGCAATGTGGAGATATTACTGTTTGTGCATTTACAATATTCATTGATTTTTGCCATTGAAAAACATCATGTTATTCATATACCAGAAATGTTTGAAGCTACTGACTGAATGAAAAGAGCTGGCATCTCACTCTCTTTGAATCTTCTTTATCATGCTAGGATTAGCAGGAAAAAGCAAAAAATTTCAGAATTGCACCTTGCAATGTGGAGATATTACTGTTTGTGCATTTACAATATTCATTGATTTTTGCCATTGAAAAACGGCCAGAAATGTTTGAAGCTACTGACTGAATGAAAGGAGCTGGCATCTCACTCTCTTTGAATCTTCTTTATCATGCTAGGATTAGCAGGAAAAAGCAAAAAATTTCAGAATTGCACCTTGCAATGTGGAGATATTACTGTTTGTGCATTTACAATATTCATTGATTTTTGCCATTGAAAAACGTCCAGAAATGTTTGAAGCTACTGACTGAATGAAAGGAGCTGGCATCTCACTCTCTTTGAATCTTCTTTATCATGCTAGGATTAGCAGGAAAAAGCAAAAAATTTCAGAATTGCACCTTGCAATGTGGAGATATTACTGTTTGTGCATTTACAATATTCATTGATTTTTGCCATTGAAAAACGTCCAGAAATGTTTGAAGCTACTGACTGAATGAAAGGAGCTGGCATCTCACTCTCTTTGAATCTTCTTTATCATGCTAGGAATAGCAGGAAAAAGCTAAAAATTTCAGAATTGCACCTTGCAATGTGGAGATATTACTGTTTGTGCATTTACAATATTCATTGATTTTTGCCATTGAAAAACATCATGTTATTCATATACCAGAAATGTTTGAAGCTACTGACTGAATGAAAAGAGCTGGCATCTCACTCTCTTTGAATCTTCTTTATCATGCTAAGAGGAGCAGGAAAAAGCAAAAAATTTCAGAATTGCACCTTGCAATGTGGAGATATTACTGTTTGTGCATTTACAATATTCATTGATTTTTGCCATTGAAAAACGTCCAGAAATGTTTGAAGCTACTGACTGAATGAAAGGAGCTGGCATCTCACTCTCTTTGAATCTTCCTTATCATGCTGGGATTAGCAGGAAAAAGCAAAAAATTTCAGAATTGCACCTTGCAATGTGGAGATATTACTGTTTGTGCATTTACAATATTCATTGATTTTTGCCATTGAAAAACGTCCAGAAATGTTTGAAGCTACTGACTGAATGAAAGGAGCTGGCATCTCACTCTCTTTGAATCTTCTTTATCATGCTAGGATTAGCAGGAAAAAGCAAAAAATTTCAGAATTGCACCTTGCAATGTGGAGATATTACTGTTTGTGCATTTACAATATTCATTGATTTTTGCCATTGAAAAACATCATGTTATTCATATACCAGAAATGTTTGAAGATACTGACTGAATGAAAAGAGCTGGCATCTCACTCTCTTTGAATCTTCTTTATCATGCTAGGATTAGCAGGAAAAAGCAAAAAATTTCAGAATTGCACCTTGCAATGTGGAGATATTACTGTTTGTGCATTTACAATATTCATTGATTTTTGCCATTGAAAAACGTCCAGAAATGTTTGAAGCTAGTGACTGAATGAAAGGAGCTGGCATCTCACTCTCTTTGAATCTTCTTTATCATGCTAGGATTAGCAGGAAAAAGCAAAAAAAGTCAGAATTGCACCTTGCAATGTGGAGATATTACTGTTTGTACATTTACAATATTCATTGATTTTTGTCATTGAAAAACGTCCAGAAATGTTTGAAGCTACTGACTGAATGAAAGGAGCTGGCATCTCACTCTCTTTGAATCTTCTTTATCATGCTAGGATTAGCAGATAAAAGCAAAAAATTTCAGAATTGCACCTTGCAATGTGGAGATATTACTGTTTGTGCATTTACAATATTCATTGATTTTTGCCATTGAAAAACGTCCAGAAATGTTTGAAGCTACTGACTGAATGACAGGAGCTGGCATTTCACTCTCTTTGAATCTTCTTTATCATGCTAGGATTAGCAGGAAAAAGCTAAACATTTCAGAATTGCACGTTGCAATGTGGAGATATTACTGTTTGTGCATTTACAATATTCATTGATTTTTGCCATTGAAAAACGTCCAGAAATGTTTGAAGCTACTGACTGAATGAAAGAAGCTGTCATCTCACTCTCTTTGAATCTTCTTTATCATGCTAGGATTAGCAGGAAAAAGCAAAAAACTTCAGAATTGCACTTTGCAATGTGGAGATATTACTGTTTGTGCATTTACAATATTCATTGATTTTTGCCATTGAAAAACGTCCAGAAATGTTTGAAGCTACTGACTGAATGAAAGGAGCTGGCATCTCACTCTCTTTGAATCTTCTTTATCATGCTAGGATTAGCAGGAAAAAGCAAAAAATTTCAGAATTGCACCTTGCAATTTGGAGATATTACTGTTTGTGCATTTACAATATTCATTGATTTTTGCCATTGAAAAACGTCCAGAAATGTTTGAAGCTACTGACTGAATGAAAGGAGCTGGCATCTCACTCTCTTTGAATCTTCTTTATCATGCTAGGATTAGCAGGAAAAAGCAAAAAATTTCAGAATTGCACCTTGCAATGTGGAGATATTACTGTTTGTGCATTTACAATATTCATTGATTTTTGCCATTGAAAAACGTCCAGAAATGTTTGAAGCTACTGACTGAATGAAAGCAGCTGGCATCTCACTCTCTTTGAATCTTCTTTATCATGCTAGGATTAGCAGGAAAAAGCAAAAAATTTCAGAATTGCACCTTGCAATGCGGAGAAATTACTGTTTGTGCATTTACAATATTCATTGATTTTTGCCATTGAAAAACATCATGTTATTCATATACCAGAAATGTTTGAAGCTACTGACTGAATGAAAAGAGCTGGCATCTCACTCTCTTTGAATCTTCTTTATCATGCTAAGAGGAGCAGGAAAAAGCAAAAAATTTCAGAATTGCACCTTGCAATGTGGAGATATTACTGTTTGTGCATTTACAATATTCATTGATTTTTGCCATTGAAAAACGTCCAGAAATGTTTGAAGCTACTGACTGAATGAAAGGAGCTGGCATCTCACTCTCTTTGAATCTTCCTTATCATGCTAGGATTAGCAGGAAAAAGCAAAAAATTTCAGAATTGCACCTTGCAATGTGGAGATATTACTGTTTGTGCATTTACAATATTCTTTGATTTTTGCCATTGAAAAACGTCCAGAAATGTTTGAAGCTACTGACTGAATGAAAGGAGCTGGCATCTCACTCTCTTTGAATCTTCTTTATCATGTTAGGATTAGCAGGAAAAAGCAAAAAATTTCAGAATTACACCTTGCAATGTGGAGATATTACTGTTTGTGCATTTACAATATTCATTGATTTTTGCCATTGAAAAACGTCCAGAAATGTTTGAAGCTACTGACTGAATGAAAGGAGCTGGCATCTCACTCTCTTTGAATCTTCGTTATCATGCTAGGATTAGCAGGAAAAAGCAAAAAATTTCAGAATTGCACATTGCAATGTGGAGATATTACTGTTTGTGCATTTACAATATTCATTGATTTTTGCCATTGAAAAACATCATGTTATTCATATACCAGAAATGTTTGAAGCTACTGACTGAATGAAAAGAGCTGGCATCTCACTCTCTTTGAATCTTCTTTATCATGCTAGGATTAGCAGGAAAAAGCAAAAAATTTAAGAATTGCACCTTGCAATGTGGAGATATTACTGTTTGTGCATTTACAATATTCATTGATTTTTGCCATTGAAAAACGTCCAGAAATGTTTGAAGCTACTGACTGAATGAAAGGAGCTGGCATCTCACTCTCTTTGAATCTTCTTTATCATGCTAGGATTAGCAGGAAAAAGCAAAAAATTTCAGAATTGCACCTTGCAATGTGGAGATATTACTGTTTGTGCATTTACAATATTCATTGATTTTTGCCATTGAAAAACGTCCAGAAATGTTTGAAGCTACTGACTGAATGAAAGGAGCTGGCATCTCACTCTCTTTGAATCTTCTTTATCATGCTAGGATTAGCAGGAAAAAGCAAAAAATTTCAGAATTGCACCTTGCAATGTGGAGATATTACTGTTTGTGCATTTACAATATTCATTGATTTTTGCCATTGAAAAACGTCCAGAAATGTTTGAAGCTACTGACTGAATGAAAGGAGCTGGCATCTCACTCTCTTTGAATCTTCTTTATCATGCTAGGATTAGCAGGAAAAAGCAAAAAATTTCAGAATTGCACCTTGCAATGTGGAGATATTACTGTTTGTGCATTTACAATATTCATTGATTTTTGCCATTGAAAAACGTCCAGAAATGTTTGAAGCTACTGACTGAATGAAAGGAGCTGGCATCTCACTCTCTTTGAATCTTCTTTATCATGCTAGGATTAGCAGGAAAAAGCAAAAAATTTCAGAATTGCACCTTGCAATGTGGAGATATTACTGTTTGTGCATTTACAATATTCATTGATTTTTGCCATTGAAAAACGTCCAGAAATGTTTGAAGCTACTGACTGAATGAAAGGAGCTGGCATCTCACTCTCTTTGAATCTTCTTTATCATGCTAGGATTAGCAGGAAAAAGCAAAAAATTTCAGAATTGCACCTTGCAATGTGGAGATATTACTGTTTGTGCATTTACAATATTCATTGATTTTTGCCATTGAAAAACATCATGTTATTCATATACCAGAAATGTTTGAAGCTACTGACTGAATGAAAAGAGCTGGCATCTCACTCTCTTTGAATCTTCTTTATCATGCTAGGATTAGCAGGAAAAAGGAAAAAATTTCAGAATTGCACCTTGCAATGTGGAGATATTACTGTTTGTGCATTTACAATATTCATTGTTTTTTGCCATTGAAAAACGTCCAGAAATGTTTGAAGCTACTGACTGAATGAAAGGAGCTGGCATCTCACTCTCTTTGAATCTTCTTTATCATGCTAGTATTAGCAGGAAAAAGCAAAAAATTTCAGAATTGCACCTTGAAATGTGGAGATATTACTGTTTGTGCATTTACAATATTCATTGATTTTTGCCATTGAAAAACGTCCAGAAATGTTTGAAGCTAGTGACTGAATGAAAGGAGCTGGCATCTCACTCTCTTTGAATCTTCTTTATCATGCTAGGATTAGCAGGAAAAAGCAAAAAATTTCAGAATTGCACCTTGCAATGTGGAGATATTACTGTTTGTGCATTTACAATATTCATTGATTTTTGCCATTGAAAAACGTCCAGAAATGTTTGAAGCTACTGACTGAATGAAAGGAGCTGGCATCTCACTCTCTTTGAATCTTCTTTATCATGCTAGGATTAGCAGGAAAAAGCAAAAAATTTCAGAATTGCACCTTGCAATGTGGAGATTTTACTGTTTGTGCATTTACAATATTCATTGATTTTTGCCATTGAAAAACGTCCAGAAATGTTTGAAGCTACTAACTGAATGAAAGGAGCTGGCATCTCACTCTCTTTGAATCTTCTTTATCATGCTAGGATTAGCAGGAAAAAGCAAAAAATTTCAGAATTGCACCTTGCAATGTGGAGATATTACTGTTTGTGCATTTACAATATTCATTGATTTTTGCCATTGAAAAACGTCCAGAAATGTTTGAAGCTACTGACTGAATGAAAGGAGCTGGCATCTCACTCTCTTAGAATCTTCTTTATCATGCTAGGATTAGCAGGAAAAAGCAAAAAATTTCAGAATTGCACCTTGCAATGTGGAGATATTACTGTTTGTGCATTTACAATATTCATTGATTTTTGCCATTGAAAAACGTCCAGAAATGTTTGAAGCTACTGACTGAATGAAAGGAGCTGGCATCTCACTCTCTTTGAATCTTCTTTATCATGCTAGGATTAGCAGGAAAAAGCAAAAAATTTCAGAATTGCACCTTGCAATGTGGAGATATTAATGTTTGTGCATTTACAATATTCATTGATTTTTGCCATTGAAAAACGTCCAGAAATGTTTGAAGCTACTGACTGAATGAAAGGAGCTGGCATCTCACTCTCTTTGAATCTTCTTTATCATGCTAGGATTAGCAGGAAACAGCAAAAAATTTCAGAATTGCACCTTGCAATGTGGAGATATTACTATTTGTGCATTTACAATATTCATTGATTTTTGCCATTGAAAAACGTCCAGAAATGTTTGAAGCTACTGACTGAATGAAAGGAGTTGGCATCTCACTCTCTTTGAATCTTCTTTATCATGCTAGGTTTAGCAGGAAAAAGCAAAAAATTTCAGAATTGCACCTTGCAATGTGGAGATATTACTGTTTGTGCATTTACAATATTCATTGATTTTTGCCATTGAAAAACGTCCAGAAATGTTTGAAGCTACTGACTGAATGAAAGGAGCTGGCATCTCACTCTCTTTGAATCTTCTTTATCATGCTAGGATTAGCAGGAAAAAGCAAAAAATTTCAGAATTGCACCTTGCAATGTGGAGATATTACTGTTTGTGCATTTACAATATTCATTGATTTTTGCCATTGAAAAACGTCCAGAAATGTTTGAAGCTACTGACTGAATGAAAGGAGCTGGCATCTCACTCTCTTTGAATCTTCTTTATCATGCTAAAATTAGCAGGAAAAAGCAAAAAATTTCAGAATTGCACCTTGCAATGTGGAGATATTACTGTTTGTGCATTTACAATATTCATTGATTTTTGCCATTGAAAAACGTCCAGAAATGTTTGAAGCTACTGACTGAATGAAAGGAGCTGGCATCTCACTCTCTTTGAATCTTCTTTATCATGCTAGGATTAGCAGGAAAAAGCAAAAAATTTCAGAATTGCACCTTGCAATGTGGAGATATTACTGTTTGTGCATTTACAATATTCATTGATTTTTGCCATTGAAAAACGTCCAGAAATGTTTGAAGCTACTGACTGAATGAAAGGAGCTGGCATCTCACTCTCTTTGAATCTTCTTTATCATGCTAGGATTAGCAGGAAAAAGCAAAAAATTTCAGAATTGCACCTTGCAATGTGGAGATATTACTGTTTGTGCATTTACAATATTCATTGATTTTTGCCATTGAAAAACGTCCAGAAATGTTTGAAGCTACTGACTGAATGAAAGGAGCTGGCATCTCACTCTCTTTGAATCTTCTTTATCATGCTAGGATTAGCAGGAAAAGCAAAAAATTTCAGAATTGCACCTTGCAATGTGGAGATATTACTGTTTGTGCATTTACAATATTCATTGATTTTTGCCATTGAAAAACGTCCAGAAATGTTTGAAGCTACTGACTGAATGAAAGGAGCTGGCATCTCACTCTCTTTGAATCTTCTTTATCATGCTAGGATTAGCAGGAAACAGCAAAAAATTTCAGAATTGCACCTTGCAATGAGGAGATATTACTATTTGTGCATTTACAATATTCATTGATTTTTGCCATTGAAAAACGTAAAGAAATGTTTGAAGCTACTGACTGAATGAAAGGAGCTGGCATCTCACTCTCTTTGAATCTTCTTTATCATGCTAGGATTAGCAGGAAAAAGCAAAAAATTTCAGAATTGCACCTTGCAATGTGGAGATATTACTGTTTGTGCATTTACAATATTCATTGATTTTTGCCATTGAAAAACGTCCGGAAATGTTTGAAGCTACTGACTGAATGAAAAGGAGCTGGCATCTCACTCTCTTTGAATCTTCTTTATCATGCTAGGATTAGCAGGAAAAAGCAAAAAATTTCAGAATTGCACCTTGCAATGTGGAGATATTACTGTTTGTGCATTTACAATATTCATTGATTTTTGCCATTGAAAAACGTCCAGAAATGTTTGAAGCTACTGACTGAATGAAAGGAGCTGGCATCTCACTCTCTTTGAATCTTCTTTATCATGCTAGGATTAGCAGGAAAAAGCAAAAAATTTCACAATTGCACCTTGCAATGCGGAGAAATTACTGTTTGTGCATTTACAATATTCATTGATTTTTGCCATTGAAAAACATCATGTTATTCATATACCAGAAATGTTTGAAGCTACTGACTGAATGAAAAGAGCTGGCATCTCACTCTCTTTGAATCTTCTTTATCATGCTAAGAGGAGCAGGAAAAAGCAAAAAATTTCAGAATTGCACCTTGCAATGTGGAGATATTACTGTTTGTGTATTTACAATATTCATTGATTTTTGCCATTGAAAAACGTCCAGAAATGTTTGAAGCTACTGACTGAATGAAAGGAGCTGGCATCTCACTCTCTTTGAATCTTCCTTATCATGCTAGGATTAGCAGGAAAAAGCAAAAAATTTCAGAATTGCACCTTGCAATGTGGAGATATTACTGTTTGTGCATTTACAATATTCATTGATTTTTGCCATTGAAAAACGTCCAGAAATGTTTGAAGCTACTGACTGAATGAAAGGAGCTGGCATCTCACTCTCTTTGAATCTTCTTTATCATGCTAGGATTAGCAGGAAAAAGCAAAAAATTTCAGAATTGCACCTTGCAATGTGGAGATATTACTGTTTGTGCATTTACAATATTCATTGATTTTTGCCATTGAAAAACATCATGTTATTCATATACCAGAAATGTTTGAAGCTACTGACTGAATGAAAAGAGCTGGCATCTCACTCTCTTTGAATCTTCTTTATCATGCTAGGATTAGCAGGAAAAAGCAAAAAATTTCAGAATTGCACCTTGCAATGTGGAGATATTACTGTTTGTGCATTTACAATATTCATTGATTTTTGCCATTGAAAAACGTCCAGAAATGTTTGAAGCTACTGACTGAATGAAAGGAGCTGGCATCTCACTCTCTTTGAATCTTCTTTATCATGCTAGGATTAGCAGGAAAAGCAAAAAATTTCAGAATTGCACCTTGCAATGTGGAGATATTACTGTTTGTGCATTTACAATATTCATTGATTTTTGCCATTGAAAAACGTCCAGAAATGTTTGAAGCTACTGACTGAATGAAAGGAGCTGGCATCTCACTCTCTTTGAATCTTCTTTATCATGCTAGGATTAGCAGGAAAAAGCAAAAAATTTCAGAATTGCACCTTGCAATGTGGAGATATTACTGTTTGTGCATTTACAATATTCATTGATTTTTGCATTGAAAACGTCCAGAAATGTTTGAAGCTACTGACTGAATGAAAGGAGCTGTTATCTCACTCTCTTTGAATCTTCTTTATCATGCTAGGATTAGCAGGAAAAAGCAAAAAATTTCAGAATTGCACCTTGCAATGTGGAGATATTACTGTTTGTGCATTTACAATATTCATTGATTTTTGCCATTGAAAAACGTCCAGAAATGTTTGAAGCTACTGACTGAATGAAAGGAGCTGGCATCTCACTCTCTTTGAATCTTCTTTATCATGCTAGGATTAGCAGGAAAAAGCAAAAAATTTCCAGAATTGCACCTTGCAATGTGGAGATATTACTGTTTGTGCATTTACAATATTCATTGATTTTGCCATTGAAAAACGTCCAGAAATGTTTGAAGCTACTGACTGAATGAAAGGAGCTGGCATCTCACTCTCTTTGAATCTTCTTTATCATGCTAGGATTAGCAGGAAAAAGCAAAAAATTTCAGAATTGCACCTTGCAATGTGGAGATATTACTGTTTGTGCATTTACAATATTCATTGATTTTTGCCATTGAAAAACATCATGTTATTCATATACCAGAAATGTTTGAAGCTACTGACTGAATGAAAGAGCTGGCATCTCACTCTCTTTGAATCTTCTTTATCATGCTAGGATTAGCAGGAAAAAGCAAAAAATTTCAGAATTGCACCTTGCAATGTGGAGATATTACTGTTTGTGCATTTACAATATTCATTGATTTTTGCCATTGAAAAACGTCCAGAAATGTTTGAAGCTACTGACTGAATGAAAGGAGCTGGCATCTCACTCTCTTTGAATCTTCTTTATCATGCTAGGATTAGCAGGAAAAAGCAAAAAATTTCAGAATTGCACCTTGCAATGTGGAGATATTACTGTTTGTGCATTTACAATATTCATTGATTTTTGCCATTGAAAAACGTCCAGAAATGTTTGAAGCTAGTGACTGAATGAAAGGAGCTGGCATCTCACTCTCTTTGAATCTTCTTTATCATGCTAGGATTAGCAGGAAAAAGCAAAAAATTTCAGAATTGCACCTTGCAATGTGGAGATATTACTGTTTGTGCATTTACAATATTCATTGATTTTTGCCATTGAAAAACGTCCAGAAATGTTTGAAGCTACTGACTGAATGAAAGGAGCTGGCATCTCACTCTCTTTGAATCTTCTTTATCATGCTAGGATTAGCAGGAAAAAGCAAAAAATTTCAGAATTGCACCTTGCAATGTGGAGATATTACTGTTTGTGCATTTACAATATTCATTGATTTTTGCCATTGAAAAACGTCCAGAAATGTTTGAAGCTACTAACTGAATGAAAGGAGCTGGCATCTCACTCTCTTTGAATCTTCTTTATCATGCTAGGATTAGCAGGAAAAAGCAAAAAATTTCAGAATTGCACCTTGCAATGTGGAGATATTACTGTTTGTGCATTTACAATATTCATTGATTTTTGCCATTGAAAAACGTCCAGAAATGTTTGAAGCTACTGACTGAATGAAAGGAGCTGGCATCTCACTCTCTTTGAATCTTCTTTATCATGCTAGGATTAGCAGGAAAAAGCAAAAAATGTCAGAATTGCACCTTGCAATGTGGAGATATTACTGTTTGTGCATTTACAATATTCATTGATTTTTGCCATTGAAAAACATCATGTTATTCATATACCAGAAATGTTTGTAGCTACTGACTGAATGAAAAGAGCTGGCATCTCACTCTCTTTGAATCTTCTTTATCATGCTAGGATTAGCAGGAAAAAGCAAAAAAAGTCAGAATTGCACCTTGCAATGTGGAGATATTACTGTTTGTGCATTTACAATATTCATTGATTTTTGCCATTGAAAAACGTCCAGAAATGTTTGAAGCTACTGACTGAATGAAAGGAGCTGGCATCTCACTCTCTTTGAATCTTCTTCATCATGCTAGGATTAGCAGGAAAAGCAAAAAATTTCAGAATTGCACCTTGCAATGTGGAGATATTACTGTTTGTGCATTTACAATATTCATTGATTTTTGCCATTGAAAAACGTCCAGAAATGTTTGAAGCTACTGACTGAATGAAAGGAGCTGGCATCTCACTCTCTTTGAATATTCTTTATCATGCTAGGATTAGCAGGAAAAAGCAAAAAATTTCAGAATTGCACCTTGCAATGTGGAGATATTACTGTTTGTGCATTTACAATATTCATTGATTTTTGCCATTGAAAACGTCCAGAAATGTTTGAAGCTACTGACTGAATGAAAGGAGCTGGCATCTCACTCTCTTTGAATCTTCTTTATCATGCTAGGATTAGCAGGAAAAAGCAAATAATTTCAGAATTGCACCTTGCAATGTGGAGATATTACTGTTTGTGCATTTACAATATTCATTGATTTTTGCCATTGAAAAACGTCCAGAAATGTTTGAAGCTACTGACTGAATGAAAGGAGCTGGCATCTCACTCTCTTTGAATCTTCTTTATCATGCTAGGATTAGCAGGAAAAAGCAAAAAATTTCAGAATTGCACCTTGCAATGTGGAGATATTACTGTTTGTGCATTTACAATATTCATTGATTTTTGCCATTGAAAAACGTCCAGAAATGTTTGAAGCTACTGACTGAATGAAAGGAGCTGGCAGCTCACTCTCTTTGAATCTTCTTTATCATGCTAGGATTAGCAGGAAAAAAGCAAAAAAATTCAGAATTGCACCTTGCAATGCGGAGAAATTACTGTTTGTGCATTTACAATATTCATTGATTTTTGCCATTGAAAAACATCATGTTATTCATATACCAGAAATGTTTGAAGCTACTGACTGAATGAAAAGAACTGGCATCTCACTCTCTTTGAATCTTCTTTATCATGCTAAGAGGAGCAGGAAAAAGCAAAAATTTCAGAATTGCACCTTGCAATGTGGAGATATTACTGTTTGTGCATTTACAATATTCATTGATTTTTGCCATTGAAAAACGTCCAGAAATGTTTGAAGCTACTGACTGAATGAAAGGAGCTGGCATCTCACTCTCTTTGAATCTTCCTTATCATGCTAGGATTAGCAGGAAAAAGCAAAAATTTCAGAATTGCACCTTGCAATGTGGAGATATTACTGTTTGTGCATTTACAATATTCATTGATTTTTGACATTGAAAAACGTCCAGAAATGTTTGAAGCTACTGACTGAATGAAAGGAGCTGGCATCTCACTCTCTTTGAATCTTCTTTATCATGCTAGGATTAGCAGGAAAAAGCAAAAAATTTCAGAATTGCACCTTGCAATGTGGAGATATTACTGTTTGTGAATTTACAATATTCATTGATTTTGCCATTGAAAAACGTCAGAAATGTTTGAAGCTACTGACTGAATGAAAGGAGCTGGCATCTCACTCTCTTTGAATCTTCTTTATCATGCTAGGATTAGCAGGAAAAAGCAAAAAATTTCAGAATTGCACCTTGCAATGTGGAGATATTACTGTTTGTGCATTTACAATATTCATTGATTTTTGCCATTGAAAAACATCATGTTATTCATATACCAGAAATGTTTGAAGCTACTGACTGAATGAAAAGAGCTGGCATCTCACTCTCTTTGAATCTTCTTTATCATGCTAGGATTAGCAGGAAAAGGCAAAAAAAGTCAGAATTGCACTTTGCAATGTGGAGATATTACTGTTTTGTGCATTTACAATATTCATTGATTTTTGCCATTGAAAACGTCCAGAAATGTTTGAAGCTACTGACTGAATGAAGGAGCTGGCATCTCACTCTCTTTGAATCTTCTTTATCATGCTAGGATTAGCAGGAAAAAGCAAAAAATTTCAGAATTGCACCTTGCAATGTGGAGATATTACTGTTTGTGCATTTACAATATTCATTGATTTTTGCCATTGAAAAACATCCAGAAATGTTTGAAGCTACTGACTGAATGAAAGGAGCTGGCATCTCACTCTCTTTGAATCTTCTTTATCATGCTAGGATTAGCAGGAAAAAGCAAAAAATTTCAGAATTGCACCTTGCAATGTGGAGATATTACTGTTTGTGCATTTACAATATTCATTGATTTTTGCCATTGAAAAACGTCCAGAAATGTTTGAAGCTACTGACTGAATGAAAGGAGCTGGCATCTCACTCTCTTTGAATCTTCTTTATCATGCTAGGATTAGCAGGAAAAGGCAAAAAATTTCAGAATTGCACCTTGCAATGCGGAGAAATTACTGTTTGTTCATTTACAATATTCATTGATTTTTGCCATCGAAAACATCATGTTATTCATATACCAGAAATGTTTGAAGCTACTGACTGAATGAAAAGAGCTGGCATCTCACTCTCTTTGAATCTTCTTTATCATGCTAAGAGGAGCAGGAAAAAGCAAAAAATTTCAGAATTGCACCTTGCAATGTGGAGATATTACTGTTTGTGCATTTACAATATTCATTGATTTTTGCCATTGAAAAACGTCCAGAAATGTTTGAAGCTACTGACTGAATGAAAGGAGCTGGCATCTCACTCTCTTTGAATCTTCCTTATCATTCTAGGATTAGCAGGAAAAAGCAAAAAATTTCAGAATTGCACTTGCAATGTGGAGATATTACTGTTTGTGCATTTACAATATTCATTGATTTTTGCCATTGAAAAACGTCCAGAAATGTTTGAAGCTACTGACTGAATTAAAGGAGCTGGCATCTCACTCTCTTTGAATCTTCTTTATCATGCTAGGATTAGCAGGAAAAAGCAAAAAAATTTCAGAATTGCACCTTGCAATGTGGAGATGTTACTGTTTGTGCATTTACAATATTCATTGATTTTTGCTATTGAAAAACATCATGTTATTCATATACCAGAAATGTTTGAAGTTACTGACTGAATGAAAAGAGCTGGCATCTCACTCTCTTTGAATCTTCTTTATCATGCTAGGATTAGCAGGAAAAAGCAAAAATTTCAGAATTGCACCTTGCAATGTGGAGATATTACTGTTTGTGCATTTACAATATTCATTGATTTTTGCCATTGAAAAACGTCCAGAAATGTTTGAAGCTACTGACTGAATGAAAGGAGCTGGCATCTCACTCTCTTTGAATCTTCTTTATCATGCTAGGATTAGCAGGAAAAAGCAAAAAATTTTCAGAATTGCACCTTGCAATGTGGAGATATTACTGTTTGTGCATTTACAATATTCATTGATTTTTGCCATTGAAAAACGTCCAGAAATGTTTGACGCTACTGACTGAATGAAAGGAGCTGGCATCTCAATCTCTTTGAATCTTCTTTATCATGCTAGGATTAGCAGGAAAAAGCAAAAAATTTCAGAATTGCACCTTGCAATGTGGAGATATTACTGTTTGTGCATTTACAATATTCATTGATTTTTGCCATTGAAAAACGTCCAGAAATGTTTGAAGCTACTGACTGAATGAAAGGAGCTGGCATCTCACTCTCTTTGAATCTTCTTATCATGCTAGGATTAGCAGGAAAAAGCAAAAAATTTCAGAATTGCACCTTGCAATGTGGAGATATTACTGTTTGTGCATTTACAATATTCATTGATTTTTGCCATTGAAAAACGTCTAGAAATGTTTGAAGCTACTGACTGAATGAAAGGAGCTGGCATCTCACTCTCTTTGAATCTTTTTTATCATGCTAGGATTAGCAGGAAAAGCAAAAAATTTCAGAATTGCACCTTGCAATGTGGAGATATTACTGTTTGTGCATTTACAATATTCATTGATTTTTGCCATTGAAAAACGTCCAGAAATGTTTGAAGCTACTGACTGAATGAAAGGAGCTGGCATCTCACTCTCTTTGAATCTTCTTTATCATGCTAGGATTAGCAGGAAAAAGCAAAAAATTTCAGAATTGCACCTTGCAATGTGGAGATATTACTGTTTGTGCATTTACAATATTCATTGATTTTTGCCATTGAAAAACGTCCAGAAATGTTTGAAGCTACTGACTGAATGAAAGGAGCTGGCATCTCACTCTCTTTGAATCTTCTTTATCATGCTAGGATTAGCAGGAAAAAGCAAAAAATTTCAGAATTGCACCTTGCAATGTGGAGATATTACTGTTTGTGCATTTACAATATTCATTGATTTTTGCCATTGAAAAACGTCCAGAAATGTTTGAAGCTACTGACTGAATGAAAGGAGCTGGCATATCACTCTTTTTGAATCTTCTTTAACATGCTAGGATTAGCAGGAAACAGCAAAAAATTTCAGAATTGCATCTTGCAATGAGAAGATATTACTATTTGTGCATTTACAATATTCATTGATTTTTGCCATTGAAAAACGTCCAGAAATGTTTGAAGCTACTGACTGAATGAAAGGAGCTGGCATCTCACTCTCTTTGAATCTTCTTTATCATGCTAGGATTAGCAGGAAAAAGCAAAAAATTTCAGAATTGCACCTTGCAATGTGGAGATATTACTGTTTGTGCATTTACAATATTCATTGATTTTTGCCATTGAAAAACGTCCAGAAATGTTTGAAGCTACAGACTGAATGAAAGGAGCTGGCATCTCACTCTCTTTGAATCTTCTTTATCATGCTAGGATTAGCAGGAAAAAGCAAAAAATTTCAGAATTGCACCTTGCAATGTGGGAGATATTACTGTTTGTGCATTTACAATATTCATTGATTTTTGCCATTGAAAAACGTCCAGAAATGTTTGAAGCTACTGACTGAATGAAAGGAGCTGGCATCTCACTCTCTTTGAATCTTCTTTATCATGCTAGGATTAGCAGGAAAAAGCAAAAATTTCAGAATTGCACCTTGCAATGTGGAGATATTACTGTTTGTGCATTTACAATATTCATTGATTTTTGCCATTGAAAAACGTCCAGAAATGTTTGAAGCTACTGACTGAATGAAAGGAGCTGGCATCTCACTCTCTTTGAATATTCTTTATCATGCTAAGATTAGCAGGAAAAAGCAAAAAATTTCAGAATTGCACCTTGCAATGTGGAGATATTACTGTTTGTGCATCTACAATATTCATTGATTTTTGCCATTGAAAAACGTCCAGAAATGTTTGAAGCTACTGACTGAATGAAAGGAGCTGGCATCTCACTCTCTTTGAATCTTCTTTATCATGCTAGGATTAGCAGGAAAAAGCAAAAAATTTCAGAATTGCACCTTGCAATGTGGAGATATTACTGTTTGTGCATTTACAATATTCATTGATTTTTGCCATTGAAAACGTCCAGAAATGTTTGAAGCTACTGACTGAATGAAAGGAGCTGGCATCTCACTCTCTTTGAATCTTCTTTATCATGCTAGGATTAGCAGGAAAAAGCAAAAAATTTCAGAATTGCACCTTGCAATGTGGAGATATTACTGTTTGTGCATTTACAATATTCATTGATTTTTGCCATTGAAAAACGTCCAGAAATGTTTGAAGCTACTGACTGAATGAAAGGAGCTGGCATCTCACTCTCTTTGAATCTTCTTTATCATGCTAGGATTAGCAGGAAAAAGCAAAAAATTTCAGAATTGCACCTTGCAATGTGGAGATATTACTGTTTGTGCATTTACAATATTCATTGATTTTTGCCATTGAAAAACGTCCAGAAATGTTTGAAGCTACTGACTGAATGAAAGGAGCTGGCATCTCATTCTCTTTGAATCTTCTTTATCATGCTAAGATTAGCAGGAAAAAGCAAAAAATTTCAGAATTGCACCTTGCAATGTGGAGATATTACTGTTTGTGCATTTACAATATTCATTGATTTTTGCCATTGAAAAACGTCCAGAAATGTTTGAAGCTACTGACTGAATGAAAGGAGCTGGCATCTCACTCTCTTTGAATCTTCTTTATCATGCTAGGATTAGCAGGAAAAAGCAAAAAATTTCAGAATTGCACCTTGCAATGTGGAGATATTACTGTTTGTGCATTTACAATATTCATTGATTTTTGACATTGAAAAACGTCCAGAAATGTTTGAAGCTACTGACTGAATGAAAGGAGCTGGCATCTCACTCTCTTTGAATCTTCTTTATCATGCTAGGATTAGCAGGAAAAAGCAAAAAATTTCAGAATTGCACCTTGCAATGTGGAGATATTACTGTTTGTGCATTTACAATATTCATTGATTTTTGCCATTGAAAAACGTCCAGAAATGTTTGAAGCTACTGACTGAATGAAAGGAGCTGGCATCTCACTCTCTTTGAATCTTCTTTATCATGCTAGGATTAGCAGGAAACAGCAAAAAATTTCAGAATTGCACCTTGCAATGAGGAGATATTACTATTTGTGCATTTACAATATTCATTGATTTTTGCCATTGAAAAACGTCCAGAAATGTTTGAAGCTACTGACTGAATGAAAGGAGCTGGCATCTCACTCTCTTTGAATCTTCTTTATCATGCTAGGATTAGCAGGAAAAAGCAAAAAATTTCAGAATTGCACCTTGCAATGTGGAGATATTACTGTTTGTGCATTTACAATATTCATTGATTTTTGCCATTGAAAAACGTCCAGAAATGTTTGAAGCTACTGACTGAATGAAAGGAGCTGGCATCTCACTCTCTTTGAATCTTCTTTATCATGCTAGGATTAGCAGGAAAAAGCAAAAAATTTCAGAATTGCACCTTGCAATGTGGAGATATTACTGTTTGTGCATTTACAATATTCATTGATTTTTGCCATTGAAAAACGTCCAGAAATGTTTGAAGCTACTGACTGAATGAAAGGAGCTGGCATCTCACTCTCTTTGAATCTTCTTTATCATGCTAGGATTAGCAGGAAAAAGCAAAAAATTTCAGAATTGCACCTTGCAATGCGGAGAAATTACTGATTGTGCATTTACAATATTCATTGATTTTTGCCATTGAAAAACATCATGTTATTCATATACCAGAAATGTTTGAAGCTACTGACTGAATGAAAAGAGCTGGCATCTCACTCTCTTTGAATCTTCTTTATCATGCTAAGAGGAGCAGGAAAAAGCAAAAAATTTCAGAATTGCACCTTGCAATGTGGAGATATTACTGTTTGTGCATTTACAATATTCATTGATTTTTGCCATTGAAAAACGTCCAGAAATGTTTGAAGCTACTGACTGAATGAAAGGAGCTGGCATCTCACTCTCTTTGAATCTTCTTTATCATGCTAGGATTAGCAGGAAAAAGCAAAAAATTTCAGAATTGCACCTTGCAATGTGGAGATATTACTGTTTGTGCATTTACAATATTCATTGATTTTTGCCATTGAAAAACGTCCAGAAATGTTTGAAGCTACTGACTGAATGAAAGGAGCTGGCATCTCACTCTCTTTGAATCTTCTTTATCATGCTAGGATTAGCAGGAAAAAGCAAAAAATTTCAGAATTGCACCTCGCAATGTGGAGATATTACTGTTTGTGCATTTACAATATTCATTGATTTTTGCCATTGAAAAACGTCCAGAAATGTTTGAAGCTACTGACTGAATGAAAGGAGCTGGCATCTCACTCTCTTTGAATCTTCTTTATCATGCTAGGATTAGCAGGAAAAAGCAAAAAATTTCAGAATTGCACCTTGCAATGCGGAGAAATTACTGATTGTGCATTTACAATATTCATTGATTTTTGCCATTGAAAACATCATGTTCATACCAGAAATGTTTGAAGCTACTGACTGAATGAAAAGAGCTGGCATCTCACTCTCTTTGAATCTTCTTTATCATGCTAAGAGGAGCAGGAAAAAGCAAAAAATTTCAGAATTGCACCTTGCAATGTGGAGATATTACTGTTTGTGCATTTACAATATTCATTGATTTTTGCCATTGAAAAACGTCCAGAAATGTTTGAAGCTACTGACTGAATGAAAGGAGCTGGCATCTCACTCTCTTTGAATCTTCTTTATCATGCTAGGATTAGCAGGAAAAAGCAAAAAATTTCAGAATTGCACCTTGCAATGTGGAGAAATTACTGTTTGTGCATTTACAATATTCATTGATTTTTGCCATTGAAAA